>NC_055989.1:156093916-156697907 GCF_018446385.1 Zingiber officinale
AGGGAGGAGGTAGCCTGTGGTGATGAGAGCGGCGTGGATTTGCAATAGCAGCGACGGAGGCTGGCAGCGGTTGCGCAAGTATCCAAGTAGTAACTTGAGATCTGGTATGCGGTGGCGGCGCCGAACACCCATCATGCGTGAATACTTCTTCCTCTACTCGCTGTTTATTATCATAATAAATAAACAAAACAGATAATTGCCAAAACCAAATAATTGTCAAAACAAATATTAGATTTAAAAAAAAAAACCTAGCTAGCAACCTGCATTAGTTATTGAAAGTATTGAACTAAATTACACTAAAGAATCATTGGTAAAATATTATATATAGTTTAGAACTAGAATTCAAACCATTGCGCAATTTTTAATTAAATTTTAATAATATGCCTGAAAGGTTCTTATACATTAGATTTTAACTCATGTGATATGCAGACCCCTCTATATATTAAAATAATTTGATGGAAGTTGGCATTTGAAAATACTATTAGTTAAAATTTCAAAATATGAAAATTTTTAGAAGTTTTTAAGATATATATGCATATAGGTGCCATTTCTATATTTGCTCTTAATTATCTCATTAAAAAATATTTAAATACAAAATCAAATACTTCTATCATTTTTTAAATTCACCTAAACAATCAACATTAAAGATTAAACCAATTCAAATGCTCTTCATGCTGAATTAATTATTATTTCTAATATTTATTGTTTTTTCCAATATTTATTATCAATAATTTATGCAAATTATTTATTTCAATATGTTGAAACCAAATTGCTATTTGATTTTAACATTTAAATAGATGTTCAATCTGGTGGGTATATATTTTCCATGCATCTGTCTAAATTTTTTTTATGTTAAAGTTGCACTTTATTTATTTATTTTTATCTCACCCTTGTTGACTCCCCTGCTTTATCTTTCTTTTATTGTTGTTTTTTTTTGTTTAGCAATTGCCAAAGAGATTGTCACATTGCCATTGTTGGAACCATGCCATACCAAGGGCCACGAAGGAGAACATTTAGGATAGAAGTATTACTATACAATTTTATTTAGAGTAAAATATAATTATTAACTAAAGAATCCAAGAGACACTTCTTTTGATTTGCTTATATAGTGCAAGGAAAAATATTTGTTGTTTTGGCTATAGCACAATTTTGATTAAAACACTAATGGTTTGTGATGCTTTAATACGACAAAGTATCGGATTGTTGTTATTTTCATTCTTAAGGTATTATTTATGCATTCTTGGCACATAAAGCTTAATGGAGGCATACAAATTATGTAACCAATCCTGAATAGTTGAGACACATACAGTTTACTGAAGATGATGATGAACCAATTTAGGATTTGCCATTTCCAAGCGTATTAAAACTTTTTAAAGATCATGAGTTGTTTAGCATGTAGATGATATCTATTCCTTGATAGTTTGTCTGGGAGCTTAACCAAATGTTGGGGTTATATGTTTATGAAAATCATGATATTTTGATTCATTAAAAGCATTATGATTGCTTGATAATAATTTATTAGTACAGTTTAGTGTGAATAACATCATCATATTAGGGACCAATTTTAAAACTCAGTCACTAATAATATAGTAGAAAATTAAAAATAAAACAAAATTTTCATGTTCGATCGTTATCTAATAACAACCCATCATTATCAAATAACTTGGTTCAATTGTTAATTAAAATTTGATTCGGTCATTAATTCAGTAACAAATTCCCATGTTTCTGGGAAGCCAACCCTTTAAATTATGTCATCAAAATTTTGAGCCAAAGTAAATTCATAAAGAATTTTCACAAAACAATTTAAGAGACTTTCTTTTTCATATTTCTAATTACTTTCTTAATCCATTATATCCATTCACTTTTTAAATTCACAGTCAACTTCTCTTTTCCAACTGCCATATATATACACATAATCCTTTGAGACTTATAATGTGTTGTAATTAACAGTCTAATAAATTAATTAATCTAACAAACCAAACGCATCCCAAGTAAATCACTCTTTTACTTTAGTTTGTTAAAGAGTTAACAAAATTCTTAAATTTAGCAAATAACTCATAACAAAATGCCTTTACACTCAATAGAAAAGACCGTTGATGGAAACACAAGAAAACACAAATTTATAAGTTTTTCTTGTCTTCTTCTTTTTAGAAGATCTTTTTGCATCATTTTCCCCCCTTAATTGTTCTTCTAATTCAATAGCTCTTAAGCATCAAGATGGACCCTGAAATGGGACGTATTTTACTCATTCTATTTGGAATACTAGGTAATTAATTAAATGCTAATCATCCACTTAATCTTGGTTTTCAATCTTTTCTTTATTTCTTTTATCATGGATTTTTTTTAAATGCTCCCTATTATTAGGGGCAATCTCTTTCTTGATTTATCTTTCCCCAATGTAAGTACACACAATTTTCTTAACTAATTAATTAATTAGTTAATTATAATAATTATATAAGTTAATCACTAATTAATGATTGCAGACCTACTTTTATCAAAATCTACTGCACCAAATCAGCATGAGGAGTCCAGTCGTTGCCTTGAAAAGAAGGAAAGGCATTTATAAATACATAGAAGAATACCTAAAAAAACTTACAAAAATATTTCTTCCAGAGTATTTGGATCCTCTACATGAGGAACCTGTAAAAAAAACCGAACTGTTAAAAAATAAAAAATAAAAAAATAAAAATCAGTATCGCAACAAAATAGCGCGGCTGGGCCGCGCAGGGGCAACGGCTATCGCGCAGCCTGGCCGCGCAGGGGCAGCGGCCCATCGCACACCGGGACGTGCAGAGGCCGCACCCCATAGGGCTACGGAGACCAGGCCGCCAGATCTCTCCGGCTGGACCAGGCTGTGGACGGCAGATCCAGTGGTCCGCCGGATCTGAGCACGCCGGAGCTGTGCAGGCCACAGATCCGGCGGCTGGGCCGTCGGATCTTCCCGGTTGGACCAGGCTGAGCGCCGGATCTGCCCTCTAGCACACACCGGAGTGAAAGATCTGGCCTCTAGGTCATAGATCCGGCGGATCTACAACCACCGGAGAGAGAGAAAGAGAAATACCCTTCGCACCCAGCCTTCCTTCGCACCCGAGCCGCCGGATCTACTACCACCGGAGAGAGAAAGAGAGAGAGAGAGAGAGAGAAATACCCTTCGCACACGGCAACAATACCCTAGCACCCGGCCTGCCTTCGCACAAGGCTACCCTAAATATACGATTATTCGCGTTAGTCGCAGAATTGTAGCAACATTGCAACGTATACATTTAGCAACGAAGGGAGTTGCATTAATGGTAGCGATAGTTTTTGAACATACCTCTTGAAGATAGGCTACTGCACAAGAATATCTTCTCCATGACACTCAACATTTGTGTCTGCTTTGGTAACATGGGATTTTATATCATCAAGCTGTTCAGTGAGTCTTTCTAACATCTGCATCAGTTCTCTTCCTTTATCAACATTCCCATGCCTCATTTCCTTCATGTCATTTTTGAGTTTCTGCATCTGCATTTTGAGCTGCTCCACATCAATTTGAGTCTTTGAGATGTAGAAGATTCATCCTCGGAGTTACCAGAAGTACCCTGACACTCCATCCCAAATGATTTCTTTTCATGTTTCCCATGTAGGACGAGTTTCCTTGAGCTAATCCTCGTGGAGATTGTTAGCTTTGATCTTCCATTGGGTTTCTAATGAAACTCCAGGAAACTTTGCTTGTTTATGTTGTAATCGGAATACAACGGAATATATATATTAAAATTAGATTTGTCCTTTAAATCATGGATCTTGCTACATATAGTTTTAAAATAAAATAATATAAAAATATACCTCGAGTCCTCGATAGATATTAAAATCGTCAATTTGGATTGGACCCGTCGGATTGGCCCGCCCTGCCAAATAATTTAAGTGGGTTGGGTTGAAACTTTATCAACCCAAGCCCGCCGTGGGCCGACCCGCCTAGGCTCACAACCCGCGTGGGTCGGCCCGCAACGGGTTGAGTTGGCTCGCGGGTTGAGAAACACATGTAAACTAAGGTTTATGTTATTTTATTATCTTTCTTTATTATAATTTTGAAATAAAAATAGTACTTTTCATCCAACATAAATATTTGTTTGTGTCCATTTATATTTAAAATACATATTTGTGGATACATTTAATTGATGAAACTTTTCCGAAGTAAAGCGTTGAAAATATGAAGTATTTTTAATTTTTTAAAAAATAAATTAATGGGCCCGCGGGTTTGCCCGCCAAACCCGCAACCCACCTTGGATTGGGTTGGGTTGGAAATTTCTCAACCCGCCATGTTGACGGGTCGGCCCGCCCCACCCCGCCAAATGATTGACCCGCCACGGACCGACCCGCCCCGCTACGGATTGGTCCATCTGACAACTCTAATAGATATGAATAATATCACAAACAAAAAAAAGTTCCACGTGTGGCTCCTCTAGCGGCATCTACGCGCACTAAATCATGAACTTGATACGATCCGTTATGTGCTAACTGTTTGTGCAATTTGCACTAACAATATAATTCAGGTTTTGATAAATAACAAGTGGGTTAAGTTAGGTGTTGTCGTAGTCTAACATTGTTATCGAGTGTGCAGTGTTGACTAACCCCAATTAGGATGTTCGATTCTTGATTGGTTGAAGACCCAATGTGTGATTCCGGCAAGTTAAGACGTTCGATTCTCGACAGGTTGAAGTCTATATGTGGGATTCTGGTAAGGGTCGGGATGTGCGATTCCCGATTAGAAAAAATCGAATGTGCGATTTCGATAGGTAAAGATATTTGATTCCCGAAATCTGGATGTGTGATTCTGGAAGGTAACTCTATACCTGGTAAGTAGAAGTAAGTCATTAGAGGAGAGTAACTAAGTGAGGGCGTGTCCCCATTCGAAGGGACATTAGGAGTCAGTCCAATTTAGGTCCATTTCGAAAATCTAAATTGAGACTTTGACTAGATCTTGATCTCGAGGAGATAAGATCTAATTTATACTTATTATTATTATTATGCTAACATTATCTTGCAAATTATTGAACTAATACTTTTTGTAGGGCAAAAGAATCACAAAAGCTCTGGTGAATAGTGCCCGAGGCACATTTCATGATATGGAAAACGCCTTAGCATTGTTCATAGAAAACACCTTTAGTGTCATGGAAAACGCCTTCCGTAGGACAAAATTCAAACTTCATCACAGATAAGGAGCGAATGGTTCGGATTCAAATTTCTCATATTAGAGGCGCCTTCAAGACTATGAAAGATATTTTCTGATGTGGTACATATTACATGTCACGTGACATTTCAAATTATTAATTGTTGAAAACTTATATTAATTCAACAGAAGAGATATATAATGGGTCTTAAGTTGTATTTTTCTAAGGATAGCTAATAATATGTGCTTGATTTAGATTCAAAATTCTTTTTAGGTTTTCTATTTAGAAATGTGAGTTTTGTTTTCAATTTTTTTGCTAAATGAATAATGAAATGCAATCACAATAAGTAAATTCCATTGAACGAATCTGACCTAAAATAGAAATTAAATCCCAGCTGTAAACTAAAATACTTATCTTGAAGAAAATTAATCTTAAGTAAATAAAAGAACAACTAGACCCGAAAAACAAGTTAACTACACTCAATGACTACACTAAGAAAAAATTCAACTCCGTAAATCAAATTGAAAACAGTGGATTGTAACAACTACAATGTGAAATCCAATTCTTTCATTAATGAAGTAAATGTAGAAATTAACTTACGAATATCGACTATTTAACAATTAACACTAACTTAAGCTACTCTTATCCAAATTAAGCTAATTGACTTTTAAGGAACCAACATGCAAAATTATTGAAATGTAATTCTAAACACGACTAAAGAATTAAGATTTCAGGAATAGAATTTGATTTAACAAATTGAAGAACTAAATTGCAAAAGTTAAACTAACTAAAACAGATCAAGAGCTTAATTGTAGAATTGAAATGTTTAACAATTAAATTGCCAAAAATCTAAAATGAAGATCCAAACAGACTTCCTAATTACAACTACTTGAAATTGCAGAATGCAAATGAGATCAGGATTGCAAGGAGAAGAAAGTAAAACTAAGCATTTGATCTAGCAAATAAGTTCCAAATCTAAGTAAAGTAACATTCCTCAAACTCAGATCAATGAATTAATCCCTTCTCTCCCTGTCACACAAAGATGCTCTTGGAAAACACCCTTCAAGCAATATCGAAAAAGAAAATCCGAACTCCCAACTAGTACAGATAATTCTCACAGCTCTTGGGAACCGTCCTTCAAACTCGAATCAACTAAAACTCTCGACGCTTGAAGAACAGAAGGGTGAAATCCGGAATCGCTTGTTCTGATCGATTGATCTAATCGATTCAGAAGTCACGGATGAATTTGAAGATGAAATGGAATCGGAATACTGAGAAATCGCCGCCGGCACCTCCTTTGGATGATGGAAGCTCAGATCTGGGAAACACCCTCTGATCTGTGGCCTGCTAGGGAACGTGGAAGTGAAGATCGCGGGCAGGGGAAACACCTCTGTCACGCTCTGATCCTCGAACGCTGATCGTCAGTTGCTTAGGTCTCACCGTCGACGAAAGAAACTGGATCTCAGATCTAAGAAATGGAATGGAGCTTGCGACCACGCTTGGAAATGAAAATGACACGGCGAACAGTAGCACAAGCCACTGTTCACCGTGCCAGGCAGTTGCTAAAATACCCCTGATTCAACATGGTTCACAGTGACTTGGCTCAACTGGCTAAATAGTAGCTTGGTTTGGTCCAATTGGTTGAGTCACATGGAATGGGTCCAAATAGTTAAGACGACTCGTTTCCCTACTTGGTTGCATGAACCCAACTTCTCCTCAATTGATCTTTAATTCCTTGCTTAATGACCCATGAGTTACCTACAAAACCAAATTACATTTCTGAGACAACAATTCATGAATTAAAATAAAAATGTGGTTTAGCTCAAATAAATTCTTGCTTTGTAAAATCACATCACAAATCTATTCATCAATATAATAGCTCCCAAAAATCACCAACATTATATGCCCAATAAACCAACTATCACCTTTCATGCTCAATAAAAGAATGTCTCACCCAAAGCTTTAGAGATAACTATGACACGAGCTTCTAAGCGTCTGATCGGCTTTTTGACTGCTCCGGCTTGCTATTGCTGCCCTACTGCGACTCTACTACATCCGACTGTCGTCGAGAAGCCATAAAAATAGTGAGCTCGAGCCGACCGACTACAAACAAGTGTTTGGTAAAAAGTGAATTATTGTACTTACTTTCTGCAAACAGGAAGTGTAGCATGTTACACTTCTTTGATTTCTTTGTATACGATTACTCTTCTGGTGGTTCCGGAAAAGGATTTAGTGGATTACTCATCGATAGGTCCGCGAGACCTGAGTCTTGGAGTAGGAGTCACCAAAGGCTCCGAACCAAGTAAATCTTTGTGTTCTTGTCTTTTTCGTTTCAGTCTATTTCTTTTTTCCGCTATGTACTTTTGTTTTAAAATGAAAAAGATGAGTTTTAGAAAACCACATGATTCAGCCCCCCCCCCCCCTCTCACGTGCGTCTCGATCCAACACTAGCTGCTTGAATCGACAAACAAAATTTTGGAAGCACTATAGATCTCTTTCGCTGGAAGAAGAAGAGAAGTGAAACGAGCTCTTCTTTTTTTACAACCTTTCCAAGGGTATAGCCTCCGAGGAAGATGAACAGTTAAGATCTCCATCAATTCTTCATTTATGACCTCTATTAATTAGGAAAAGAAAGAGTTATGACCTCAATTAATTCTTCATTTATGATCTCCATTAATCAGGAAGATGAAGAGTTATGATCTCCATAAATTCTTCATTTATGACTTCCATTAATTAGGAAGACGAAGAATTATGACTCTTCAAATTTCCAAGGATCACCATATTGTGTATATCTAAATTCTCTACTCCCTCTTCTTTGAATCAAATAAAACTATATTTGATTTTGACCCGTATTAGCTTCCAATATTTCAGAATTAATTAATAATTCAATTAATTCATATTTTGAAATAATCAATTGATTAATTTTGGTATTCACTAAAATAATCAATTATAGATAATGTTCATGTATACGTGTTATGTGTGTGACCCTCTATGTTTTATACACGAAGACAGTATAAATTCGTACACAAACTAAGGTAACCGTCTAGCAACAATTTTTAGCCACCCAAAGTGAGAAAATTAATATTAGTCATAAATTATAAATTACTATGAACCGATTACTGTGTAATTCAATCTCTTTATCTAAGCTTACATCCCAATTAATTCGGTACATTATGCATTATTACCAAATTAATTATTTTACTTAATTTCTAATTATAACAGACTTCTCTTGAATGATTAAATCATTCCTTCCATGATCATGAATTTTGAGTCACTAATATCTCTATCAAGCGGTCAGGATATTAAGTCCTAATTCAAGAGAGCAATGAATCCTTTATTGACTCAACACTATTCTCTCTACACTTTGTCATACACTCAACTATCATATTAATCACAATCTAATTAAAGACTGCTTTTAATGGCGTCAAAGTACATAACTCCACGCATAGAATAAATGAAGGTCTCAAGTCAAAAGAAAAGTTACGCTAGTTTATAAGAGGAACGACCAATAATGCTTAATATGTGGTCTCCTCTTAAGCAGGTCATATCTAGTGTACCTCTAAACTCAAGGCATCCCTAAGTACAACTTGGATATCCATCCCTCGATTTTTCTCGACCTTGTCATACTCAACGTTGATCTAAATATCTATACCCCCTCTAGATATTTATCTGATTAAAGACTAATTTCATATTAATATATCATTAATCTGTGGAAACTTTATCATTAATCATATATGTACAGAAAAAGTAAATAATTAACAATAAATACTTATCTTTATGAAATAATTAGCCACAAAATATATAAAGAGTATCTTGGCACATAAGTGCACACACTAACAGTTTCACTATAAGAAAAAAACTGATAGAAAAGTATTGTCTATGTGATAGAAAAAGCGTTGTTAAAGTACTATTATTAGAAGTCCACTCATAGTGGACGCATGACATCTCTGGCATAATAGCCAGAGGTTGATTCTCAGGAACTGACGATTTAGGGTTCATCCCACCATGTGCCTAATGTCTATGTACTTGTATTTACCTTCCTCTATATATATGAGACCGACATTAGGAGTTGTTAAGGTAACGGATTTACTTTTTTTTTAAAGTGTTGTTATTTTTGTGACAACACTTCAAAAGTATTGTCATTTTCTGCAAAGATAATACTTTTATAATGCTTTGAAGTGTTGTCTTTTTAGAATAAAAAAATAATCATATTTAATTTTCTATTTACAAAATCATTATTTTTATATTTATACAACTAAAATAAAATAAATATCAAAACTAAAGACTAGTCTACCAGAATAAATCAATAGTGTGTGGAAATAGGTTTTTTTTTTGCAAGATCCGTTATATGTTTCTGATTTTTGGGGTTGTAACATTACAATCTACTTGAAAGCACTATAGTGCAGCATAGCTTCTAATACTCCTCGTAGGTGATTTTGCATCCAGGGCCTAGTAGATGGTAGACGAGTACCTAGTGTTGATGGGAATCTGCAAGAATATCAGAACTCTCAGTCCATAGTAATAGGGTAGTCAAAGAGAGGATTAGAAAAAGTTGTGAACTACAGTGTTAAAAAAAGAATTGCAGTTTTTTTTTAAAAAAAACATTGATATACTGAATGAATAAAATGAGTTATAACTACAACTATAAACAAGGGTCATTAACAAAAAGTTAAATAAATAAAGTAAATCATGTTCATAAGAAAATATAATTCAAAGAAAGTTTACAACCACATAATGAGAAAAGAGCCTTAGATACTGACAATTAAATACTCTGATGATCTCAAATCTCAAATTTAAAAAGTTGATTTAAAAAACTCAGATCTCACATAATGATAAAGTTGGTTTAAGAAAAACAGATGTCATGCCATGCCATGCCAATGCAGTACAGTAAGCTAAGCTAACATTAAAAAAAATGAAGGATGTCTCCCATGAGTGCTCTCTTTAAAGTCCAAATTGCATCAAGAAAATCAAACTTCAATTTAAACAAGGATGGTAATGTGTCAGCATAGCTTACGACGGCATGCAACAACTTCATATCACAAGCACCCCATGGGACCTCCTTGACAAGATTCCTAAGATACTTTAGCATTCTCAAGCTAAAAGACAATTTCAAAGTAAATTTCACATTGTTTTGTTGATCTAAGGAAGTTGGTGGGCAAAGCAGCCTTTCACACAGTGTAAGGAGGCAAAGCAGCCTTTCACACACTTCAAGTGAACAATAATGAAATGTTTTGCTGCAGAGATAATGTTGTCTGAAGTTCACAGGTCAACTTTTGAAGTGAACAGAGTGGCAACAGAATCTGGTTGAACAGATTATGAAGATAAAGAAACTAAGAAGTTTCTCTACTATATATATTTCTATAATTCAAGAAGTCAAAACCTTATTCCAAATAAGTCACGGAGTCAACTGGATTAAAACTATCAACTAAATATAAAGGCAAATATAGGGAAATTAAATACCTTGCTGATGACATATAAGACTGTTTCGGTAGTCCACATTGCAAGGTCTGACTAGTATAACTAGTATCTATTTTATGTAAGTGTTTATAGATTCATAAAGTTGAGATTCAGACTCAGTCAAAATTTTGTCACCTAAAACTAACTTCAAAAACGATGCAAATCCATTCTGTGGAAAAAGAAAAGAATATATCAACAAAGAAAATTCAAGTAACAAATAATAGACATGAAATATGAAATAGAAGAATAAACAAAATTCAAAATATAAATTAATTTAGTATACTTACATAGCTTCTAGATAAATAAAAGAGTTAACAAATTCAAGATAAAAAAAATTTGAGCCGACTTGATTCTCAGCAAAATCTTTATTTCAATTTTACTTTTACAATTTTCTTTATTTCTAAATGTATATCAGACTTAATTATTCAGCATCACATGAATTTTATTCCTCAAGAAAAAATATTTTTTAAAAAATTACAAAGCCCTTTGCTTTAACTAGTTTTAAGAGAAATAGACAGATTTGTAGCAGCTATCATACTTGACCCTAATTACTATAACATTATAGCAGCTAACCGTTGAGTTAGCTGCACAGCTACATATGAAATTAATTACATGTTTATCAGTCGAGCCGTCCAATAAAAATAATCAAGGATACAACCTGTAGCATATAGTTAGCCCAAGCTGCTACAACGTGTACGTAGCAGCTTCTCAAGAGTAGCTGCTACAATAATATGTTTTAGTTAGCTGATACAAATTGAAACAGCTACTCCAGAGACATGAGCTACTACAACGTGTAGCAACTACTGCTGATGCAAGTAACAAGGTCGAATCTCAATTAATAATTCAATGGTCATTTATATAAATTGAAAATAATGATTTTATAGAGACACATAAATAAATTAATGGCAGCCTACTAATCTGGTCAATTACTCTCTCATCGTCCATAAAATAACCACTCATAGCTGTCATAACTCATATGGTTAGTCATATCTGTCATAAATCATAACCCGTGACTACCTCTCCTAGTAAAATCATGCATTGTCAGAAGGGCAACTGTGGGCTCGTGAATACATCTATTCCGTGATTGATTTGTATAGCGCCGCAGTGTCCCTATATGACAAAGGATGGCTCCGTTCATGACATCCCAATGGAAATGAGTAGCTTATTCATGGAATGATGATATTTTCTCGACACCACCTTCGTCATTTTTTTTCATGCCATCCCCTGTAAATCTTGAAGTGTATCTTACTCCCAAATGGGGAAGGACAAAGCAGTCTTGTTGTCTTCCACCGTCTAGTGAAAGCTTCCATGTTGGTAAAGGAATTTCTTTAAAGCGACCACTAGCATCTAGCCCCGATGCGTATATGTTGAAGAGGTTAGGCCGCTCATGGAGTGGATTAGGGAGAGGGTGATCGCCTAGAAGAACTTTTCCTAGCCACAACCAAAGGATGTGAGGGAGGTGGAAAATAATATAAGTTGGTTGGTGTTCACAACACTCTGTACATTGATAAAGGGTGTTCCCTCATGGAGAAGACTGTGGGCGTAACTCGACCAATATGAAAATGATGTTGTACAACTTATGAGAGCAATGTAAGCGATCATGGGGGTTCTGAACACTGTTCAATATTAAACTTATGATATAATCGAAATGTAAATTTATTGACAATATTTTCTCATGTAAAGGTATAAATGTATTTTATAGGTGCTACACCTTGTTATCTTACTCCTAAGTAGCAGCTACATCATGTAGTAGCTATTGCCAGTTATTTTTAATTACCTAATTAATTTATTTTTATATATATTATTCCTATTTTATTTCTTAAGTATGTTGTCATATCATGAAGTGATAAATTCAAGTGGACTCATGAATAATGATCAAGCTCGCGAACACGGAACATAAGATCCACATTGTAGCAGCTAACTTGTGGTAGACATAAACTCCATTGTAGGAACTGAAAAATCATTTCCAAATAACACATTAAATGCAACGGGAGGAGTCGGTGAAATTTAATTTTATTCAAGTTGATGTTATAACAGTTACTAGTTCGTAACTGCTACAACACAAACTTCATATTGTAGCAGCTACCTATCAGGATCCAGTATAACAAAGACAATTATAAGCCAAAATTTATTAAGATCCATTATTAAAGTGATTTGCTACAATGTATAATAGCTTCTCATAAGTAGCTGCTACACATTGTAGCAGTTAGGGTCAAGTAGCTGCTATAATAGAGAAAAGCCAATCGGGATTGTAGGATTTAACCACGTTGTATTAATCAATAGGGTTCAACTACAATAGCTGCTAAAACAAAGATAAACTATAAAATATCGAAGAAAATAAAAATTAAATAATAAGGTTATTTGAGGAATAACCTTAACAGAATTTTTAGAAATTTTTTGAGAATTTTTCGGAGCTCGTATGACGAGTCTAAATGGATGAATTTATAGGCTTGGGAAAAAGTCTATTTGAAAGTGGGAGTTGATTGAGGAAAAAACTTAGGTTTTAATTTTTCCTAAACCAAAGTTCTAATTATATATGCCTAATACCTAATCTCGTGCCCTAAACACCTTCGCCGACCCCCTTCATTGCCCCATCACCGTCGTCGGTTCCTGATCTCGCCAGCGCACATCAATCGCCCACCGTTCCGTGAGACCAGTCGACGATGCACTAGCTACTGCCGCTGAGGGGGGCGACGCTGTGGGGCCACTGAGAGAGCCACGGAGCCAATCCCCTTCTCCTCTCTCGATTCTTCCTCTTCCCCAATTTCGCCGACGCCTTCTCCTCTCTTCTCTTCTTCTCCGCCGATCGTCCTCGCATTGCCGCCGACCGCCATGGTTCGACGCCAACTATCACGAGCCCAACAACCGGTGTACCCCTTTGCCAACCCCCTTTCTCAATCTCACTGTCGTCATTCCTCTTCCTCCAGATCGGCGTCGACACCCACTCCTTCAGCCGACTGCCATTTAGTCTTTTCCCTCCGACCAACTATCGATGATCCTTCTTCCACCTTCGAACCCAGTGTGCCGCTCCTTTTATTTGCGGTCCCTAAGCAGCAATGACTATTGCCATAGCAAGGTCGTCGCCCGATTTCTCCACCCTACTCAACTTCAGTCGTCGTTGTGAGCTGTAGTGGGCATTCCCGACTGAATGGTAACAAATTCCTTAGCCTAAGATTTGTTAAACTACCTTAGCTTTGATTAGAAATTGGAATTAGGTTGTGGATTAAGAATTGGGGTCTAATGCTTGAATGTGAATGTGTTGATTGTGATTTAGGTTTATCGATTTGGGAGATCAGCAGTTTAACCTAGCTTCGGCTATTGAGTTACGACAGCAAACACCTCTGGTCGTGAGTCAACAGTTGTGCAATCAGATTTAGGTAAGTTGTGGAGTTAATTTTGTATATGAACTAGATTTGATTCTATTTGTGGAATGGATAGGGTGTCCTAATTCTGTTTTGTGGTGATCTGATGCTTGAGTGGATTTGAGTTGTTGGGATTGATTCAAATTAGTTTAACCTAATTTGATTATGGTATGCTTAATCCAATGCAATTGTGATTGTTTATGGGGTAATTGATTCATGATGGTTATCTTGTTGATTTGATTGATGTAGAAGGTTACATGATCATTATTAGGATTATGGGATTAGTATTATGATTTGTTATAATGGATTGTTGATTAAATTGATATTGTGATTAATATAATCATTAAATTGATGTTGTGATTTAATTGGGTGGATTTCTATGTATGGATCAGTTGATGAAAGGGTGATTAATAGAAGAGTTCATGATCGATATCAAGGATCATTGGATTGATTATAAGATGCGGAGTGTTTTGGAAAGATTAAAGGATTCATGGATGATTTGATTAGGGTTTTTCCTAATTAGTTTGGGTTGAGATTTAGCTAGTTGTTGCATATGTAATTAGCTAAATTATAATCATGTGATTTGCAGGATGTTCCTTCGAGACGAGCATCTCGACGTGGGATTTGTTCTAATACGAACTACTGATTAAGGTGGGTACCTTTGACTATCTCTTTTGATATTGTTATTATAATATGCGTAGTAATTTATAGTTAGTAGTAATGGTTGTGTGTTTAGCTACCATTGGTATGTCACTACTTGATACCTATAGCATGCCTTTGTTTGTTATTATCTATTATGCATTGAGACTTATATTCTTTTGTTTTTGCCATGTGTACTTATGATCATATAAGTAGTGACATACATTACCTTACTGTGTACAGGACTAGTTACTAGACATACTTGACATGTGTACCTAGTTTCATGATGCTTAGATCCTTGTTGGATTTCTTTACCTTTTGGTATATATTATGGAGGTGTCAGGATTTACATGTTGTAGTGTCATGCACCATCTTGCATGCTGAGCGATTGTCGGTTCCATTATTGTTGAGCACATCGCCAGTTACATAATCTACACACACAACCACTCATGGGTTAGTGGTACATCAGACAGGGTATGTGCAGTTTGCTCTGTCAGGGCTCCGCTGGTCTGCTCATGGGTAGCAATGACTACAGCGTGTAGCGGGCAGGGATCTCTCCCCTTAACTATGATACAGGGAGATGAGAGCTTAGACTCTCCCATTATGTTTGGGGTAGGAGGATAGGTGTACTCCGACAACATCTTGTCTACTCGGTCACTTAGGAGCAGTAATGGCAGAGTGCACAGTTGTCATAGCCCTACCTGTTGGTGCGGGAAGCATCCGACGATCGAACCTAAGTTTTGATAATGGCAAAGGATTCAAAGTTAAGGTGCTTTGTTATCTGGCAGCGTTTGCTGAGTGTTTCAGGAAAGTCCTAACTGCGGTTAGGCAAGGTAAAATCCTAGGGGGTGGTAACCCTAGGTCATAGGGGGTGGTAACCCTATGCGGAAAGTCTTGGCAGGTCGATGGCTTCAGGCAAAAGTCCTAGGGGGTGGTAACCCTAGGTGGAAAGTCCTGGTGTCGCGAACCAGGTGAAAGTCTGAACTGGCCGGTGCAGCGGATGTTCAGCAGAAAGTCCGGAAGCATCGAGTGCCGAGCAAAAGTCCAGTCGATCTGGAGGATCGTACTGGCAACAGGTAAATCTCCTGAGTGGAGTAGGTGAGGACGCGTTCCCCGTAGAGGGAACAGTAGGCGTCGGGTCGACCTAGGGTTTCCGGTAGGAAATCCGAAGTCAGACTCAGACAGTCCAGAGACTGTTAAATATTTCAATAGTTATATCATTGTTTTGTGCTAACTTTATGCTGCAGGGTATTTTTGGGATTAACATATCTTGCAGGGATCAAAGTGCAAAAAAGACCTCGGATGAACAGTGCCGAGGCGCCTCCATGGAGCTTGGAGGCGCCTCGGGTACGAGCCAGGAAAAGGCCAGCGCAGCAGACTGGAGGCGCCTTGGATGGAGTTCAAGGCGCCTTGAACCGAAGGTTGGAGGCGCCTTGGATAGGCTGAAGGCGCCTTAAACCAGATAGAGTTCGACCAGGTCCGTGCTGATCCACGCGGGTGACTCGGCTCGTTCAAGGCGCCTTGGTGAACAGTGTAAGGCGCCTTGAACCCCCTTTATAAGGGGTCTCGACCAGCAGCTTCAAACGTCAAGCTTTCAAGTGATTCCAGTGCTACGTGCTGCTCAAAACAACGTTTCGAAGTGCTGCTACTTGTGCCCGACGACCAGGAGCGCCGGATCTTCATTTCTTTGTCGTCGGTATACTTATTTATAGTTGTTTATTGTACTTCAACTTGTAATTCATATCGAGATTATAGTTGTTGCCCACCGGAAGCGATCAAGGATCGCGGGCCTTCGAGTAGGAGTCGCCTTAGGCTCCGAACGAAGTAAATCCACTGTGTCTCTGTGTTTGTTTCTTTATTCCGCTGCGTATTTTACTCCGATAATTTTACGAATCGAACAATTTAGCTGCGAGCGCTATTCACCCCCCCCTCTAGCGCGATCTCGATCCAACAATTGGTATCAGAGCGGGGTCGTTTTGAATTGGTGCAACCACCTTTCAAAACAAATTTTTCGTAGTTATTTTTTTTGTTTCATTTTCGGAGTCGAATTAGAATTTAGCCTAATAGCTATATTCTAATTTTGTCTCCCTCGAATCGACGTTTTATTATTCATTCTTCCAGCACTACTAATCCAAGACTTAGTCTTGGAACATATTCTGTTGTTTTTTTTTCATATTATAAATGGCCCAACAAGATGGTTTCAGCACTGTACGTCCCCCGCTATTCTCCGGAGAGGATTTTGGCTACTGGAAGGGAAGAATGGAAACGTATCTAAAGATACAATTCGAAACGTGGATGATCATAAAGACGGGATTGAAACTGCCAACCGATGACGACGGCAAAACTACACCCTGCGAGAAGTGGGACGCTCCTCTAATAAAAAAAGTGGAAGCCAACGCCAAAGCTACCTGCACCCTTCAGTGTGGTCTTACCAAGGAAGAACTCAACAGAGTTGGCCCGTTTGCCTCTGCAAAGGAGCTCTGGGAAAAGCTCATCGAACTCCACGAAGGCACTGATGACACCAAGGTAAGTAAAAGAGATCTTTTACTTAATAAATTATATAATCTAAAAATGCAGGAAGGCGAAACGGCGAGTTCTCTTCACGCGAGAATACAAGACATCCTTAACTCTCTTCACGGAATTGGCCAGAAGATAGAAAATCGAGACGTGATAAGGTATGCCCTAAACTCGTTTCCAAGGAATACATTGTGGGCATCAATGGTAGATGCCTACAAAGTTTCCAAGGATTTATCTTCTTTAAAACTAGATGAACTTTTTAGTGAATTTGAACTTCATGAGCAGACTAATGCACAGCCAACCGAGAAAGGTATTGCGTTGGTTGCAGGTACAAGCCGAACGAGGAACGGAACCAGAGGGAGAAGTTGAACCAGACTCAGACGATGAAGACATTGAAATTACAACCGAGCTGGTAAACCTCGTGAAGAAGCTCTACAAAACGAAGGGCTTCAACAAAAGAGATCTAAAAAAGGCAGTAAAAACGAAGGAAGGTTCACAAAACTCAAAGATGAAGTTTGAAGTTACATGCTACGGCTGCAACCAAAAAGGGCACATCAAATCCAACTGCCCTAACCTGAAGGAGGTCAAAAAGCAAAGAAGGAAAAAGGTCCTTAAGGCAACATGGGACGAATCTTCATCGGAGGACGACGACGGCGAGCTCGAACAGACGAGTCTACTCGCATTAATGGCCCGGGACCAAATCGTCGAATCCGGAAGCGAGAGCGAGTCCGAGCAAAGCCACGGATCCGTATCCGTTTCCGAAGGACCAGACCCCGCTGTAAGTATCTCCCGGTTGAACACTTTAGTTAGCTATTTATTACGCAAATTAGCTAAGTCAAACCTGAAGGTTAAGTCACTTCTAAAGGAAGTAAATGTCCTTAAAGAAGTGGCTAACACCAAACCCTTACCTGACCAGAGTCAGACTGAATTTCCAACTCAAGTTCAAAAACTTGAGGAAGAAAATTCAAGTCTAACAAATCGGGTTAAAGATTTAGAAAATACCTTAGAACGGTTTACTTTGGGCTCCAAGAATTTGGACTTGATTCTTGGGACACAAAGAGCCGTCTACAACAGAACTGGGCTAGGATACAAAAGTAGATATAGATCTTATTTATCATTAATAAACAAACAAAGTGTTAAATCAGTCCAAGCATGGGTCTCCAAGTCTAACTTGATCAATCAAGTTAGACCTGGCCAATACTGGGTTCCAAAGGATCAAATATACTACCTCGATAGACCATATCGAGGCCATGATCCAGGGGGAGCAAAACGAAAAACAATCCTAAAAATTTAAAATTCAAAATTCAAAATTAAAATCAACTTCAAAATTTAAAATTAAGATTAAAAATTAAATTCAAAATTCGAAATTAATTATAAATTCAAAATTCGAAATTATAAATTCAAAATTTGAAATTCGAAATTAATTATAAATTCAAAATTCGAAATTATAAATTCAAAATTTGAAATTCGAAATTAATTATAAATTCAAAATTCGAAATTATAAATTCAAAATTTGAAATTCGAAATTAATTATAAATTCAAAATTCGAAATTATAAATTCAAAATTTGAAATTCGAAATTAATTATAAATTCAAAATTCGAAATTAATTATAAATTCAAAATTCGAAATAAGTTATAAAACTCGAAATTTAAAACTAAATTCAAGATTCAAAATTAAGTTAACACTAAAAATAAAATTGGAGGATCCAGATTCGCTGGCACCCCCAACTAAAACTACCCGGCAGGGTAACTAAACCTAATCTACCCGAAATGGGTAAAACAAGAGTAGATTACCCGGCAGGGTAATTAAGGTTAGATTAAAACGGGCTAGGTTTAACTTGACCCACAGTACTGGTGAAGTTTTTGGATGATAGTACGTTAGGGAAGCTTGGGCATCGCATGTCTAGGAAGATATGGCTTCGACCTGGTGCATTTGGCCAAGTGGAACTGACCGAAGCTACCCTTAAATGGATCCTGACTAGTTAAACCAAGGATTGGTATTAAGTTCAATGGGTAGGACTATTTGGAAAACCTCGAAGGCATGGTTACTTTAATGAGCTCCTTGTGACTCACCATAGCCCAGAAGTTTATCCAAAGAATGCTTACTTGTTGAACCCAAAGCTAAACCTGAATCTAACACAAAGTTAAACCAGACCTTTGAATTCAACAATAAATCATCTCACATCAATTATAGGATTCCCTGATTGACAATTTAGATCGGGTGAGATGACTAAGAAATAAAATCTTTTCAAAATTAATTTCAAAATTACTTAAAAATCTTTTCAAAATCAATTTCAAAATTAATTATTTAAAAATCTTTTCAAAATCAATTTCAAAATTATTTAAAAAAAAAACTTTTCAAAATTACTTAAAATCTTTTCAAAATTACTTAAAAATCTTTTCAAAATAAATTTCAAAATTACTTAAAAAATCTTTTCAAAATTAATTTCAAAATTACTTAAAAATCTTTTCAAAATTAATTTCAAAATTACTTAAAAATCTTTTCAAAATCAATTTCAAAATTAATTATTTAAAAATCTTTTCAAAATCAATTTCAAAATTATTTAAAAAAAAAAACTTTTCAAAATTACTTAAAATCTTTTCAAAATTATTTAAAAATCTTTGCAAAATTATTTAAAATTCTTTTCAAAATCAATTTCAAAATTAATTATTTAAAAATCTTTTCAAAATTACTTAAAAATCTTTTCAAAATCAATTTCAAAATTAATTACTTAAAAATCTTTTCAAAATCAATTTCAAAATTATTCAAAAAAAAAACTTTTCAAAATTACTTAAAATCTTTTCAAAATTACTTAAAAATCTTTTCAAAATAAATTTCAAAATTACTTAAAAAATCTTTTCAAAATTACTTAAAAATCTTTTCAAAATTAATTTCAAAATTACTTAAAAATCTTTTCAAAATCAATTTCAAAATTAATTATTTAAAAATCTTTTTCAATTTCAAAATTAATTATTTAAAAATCTTTTCAAAATTAATTTCAAAATTACTTAAAAATCTTTTCAAAATCAATTTCAAAATTAATTATTTAAAAATCTTTTCAAAATCAATTTCAAAATTATTTAAAAAAAAAAAACTTTTCAAAATTACTTAAAATCTTTTCAAAATTATTTAAAAATCTTTGCAAAATTATTTAAAATTCTTTTCAAAATCAATTTCAAAATTAATTATTTAAAAATCTTTTCAAAATTAATTTCAAAATTACTTAAAAATCTTTTCAAAATCAATTTCAAAATTAATTACTTAAAAATCTTTTCAAAATCAATATGAAAAACTTAGAAAGGCGTGAGATGCATAGGGTACAGCCTGGACTCAGGAATGCTTATATTTGTGCATCAATATGAGTCTGGGCGTTAAACACATCATAAACATTAATCAAATTAAGTTTTCCAGCTCTAGCCAACTCTAACTGGACCAAATGGACTTAATTTGACTAAAAATAAATAAACTCCTACTACTCCCTCTGTCCTAAAAATAAATATTTTGTTAATTACACCTTTTTTTTAAAATGAGTATTCGACTATTTTTCAAACTCATGGCTTGTCTTCAAAATGAGTATTCAAAATTTTTTTTGAAATTTCAAATGCTCATATTTTCAAACTTAGTTAATTTTAAGACTATTTGAACTAGACTTAGTTAGATTGTACTCTAAACTTAGCTATTTGGCAAAATATTTTTTCAATACAACTCATTTTGAAGCTGAATATATAGCTAAGTATTTTCAAATTTGGCAAAATCTAAAATTCAAAAAGTTTTTTTTGCTAAGAAGAAAACTTAAAGTTTTTTTTCCATCTCTGAAAAGTTTTCCTTCAGAAAAATACAAATCTACTTTCAAACTGGTTTATTTTTTTTGATATATGGCAAAGGGGGAGAGTAGATTTAAAGTTAGAGGAAAAATCAAAGTATTTAATAAAAGCAGAGAGTAGGTAAATTAAAGTTAATGTCAAAGTATTTGATAAAAGGAGGGCTTTTATTAAGGGGGAGTCTAATATGTCAAAGTTAAAAGTTTCCAGCTTAACTGTTATTGCATTTGAAGTTTATTTACTTAAGCCTGGTTAACTTAATGCAGTTATTACATATGTTGTTTTTCTTAACTTTGAATTACGTGTTGCCATAATCAAAAAGGGGGAGATTGTTGGTGCGGGAAGCATCCGACGATCGAACCTAAGTTTTGATAATGGCAAAGGATTCAAAGTTAAGGTGCTTTGTTATCTGACAGTTTTTGATTGTAGAAAGTCCTAGCTGCGGTTAGGCAGGTAAAACCCTAGGGGTGGTAACCCTAGGTCATAGGGGTGGTAACCCTATCGGAAAGTCTTGGCGGTCGATGGCTTCAGGCAAAGTCCTAGGGGTGGTAACCCTAGGTGGAAAAGTCCAGTGTCGAACGGTGAAAGTCTGCGGCGGTGCAGTGGATGTTCGTGAGAAAGTCCGGAAGCATGTCAGTCGAGGCAAAAGTCGGTCGATCCGGAGGATCATCACGGCAAGTAAATCTCTGAGTGGAGTAGGTGAGGACGCGTTCCCGTAGAGACAATGGCGTCGGGTCGACCTAGGGTTCCGGTAGGAAATCCGAAGTCCAGAGACTGTTAAATATTTCAATAGTTATATCATTGTTTTGTGCTAACTTTATGCTGCAGGGTATTTTTGGGATTAACATATCTTGCAGGGATCAAAGTGCAAAAAAGACCTCGGATGAACAGTGCCGAGGCGCCTCCATGGAGCTTGGAGGCGCCTCGGGTACGAGCCAGGAAAAGGCCAGCGCAGCAGACTGGAGGCGCCTTGGATGGAGTTCAAGGCGCCTTGAACCGAAGGTTGGAGGCGCCTTGGATAGGCTGAAGGCGCCTTAAACCAGATAGAGTTCGACTAGGTCCGTGCTGATCCACGCGGGTGACTCGGCTCGTTCAAGGCGCCTTGGTGAACAGTGTAAGGCGCCTTGAACCCCCTTTATAAGGGGTCTCGACCAGCAGCTTCAAACGTCAAGCTTTCAAGTGATTCCAGTGCTACGTGCTGCTCAAAACAACGTTTCGAAGTGCTGCTACTTGTGCCCGACGACCAGGAGCGCCGGATCTTCATTTCTTTGTCGTCGGTATACTTATTTATAGTTGTTTATTGTACTTCAACTTGTAATTCATATCGAGATTATAGTTGTTGCCCACCGGAAGCGATCAAGGATCGCGGGCCTTCGAGTAGGAGTCGCCTTAGGCTCCGAACGAAGTAAATCCACTGTGTCTCTGTGTTTGTTTCTTTATTCCGCTGCGTATTTTACTCCGATAATTTTACGAATCGAACAATTTAGCTGCGAGCGCTATTCACCCCCCCTCTAGCGCGATCTCGATCCAACACTACCCACTCGGTCTCACCATCGTGTGTGAGATGGTTGACTGGCGTCAGAGATGACCATGACATTTTTACATCATATGCATTATGTATGTTGCATTTTGGTGGTTACATATGATTGACATGCATACAGGTGACATTTTGTATCTAGTCTGATGACCCTTATTTCCGAATATGAGGTTCTGGCGAATACAATTTCTTCAGCCTTTTTAGTCTGCATTTCCTACTTTTGTTTAGGGAACTATACCACATTATTATTACTGTTAGTTATATCTTATTATGCATGTCTATCCGGTATCCGTTGAGTTGTTGGACTCACACCATTGATTTATTCCTATTTCAGGTTGAAGCTGTCATGAGGTTCCAGTTGCTAGTCTCCTTGTCACAAGAGTTTACGTATGAGTTTTTTGGTATTCTGTTTATTTTCTTAGTGTTGGATCACGGCGGCTGGCTAGAAGGGGGGTTGAGTAGCCTGTAAACAAAAAAAACCTTTCTCGAACTTTTAACAGAACACTTGTATAAAATAGAAAAGCAATGAATTAAAACAGAAAAGAAGAAGCACCAGATGTTTACTTGGTTACAACCGGGGAGGTTGTTAATCCAAGGAGTGGAACACACTAGAATATCTCCTTTAGGCGGAGAAGTCTCTTACAGCAATGAAAGCGCAAAAAGAAGAAGCACACAAGTGTTGGAATTACAATTCTTGAGTTGATTTGAAGCTTCTGGACCAAGACTGTATTTATAGCCTTGGTAGGGGTGCCCCGAAGTGTTCCGGGCACCCTAGGGAGGATAAAACTTTATCCCCAACGCACAAATTTCAGTTTGACCGAGATCTAGATAAATTTTGGTCCGGGCGCCTAGAAGGGTTTTAGGCGCCCCAGACTGGTTCGGGTGCTCCGGACTGTTCCGGGCGCCTCGGATGGGGAAAGTCAACATCGTTGACTTTTTCAACCCGGGTCTTCTGCTCCGGTTCCGTTCGCCTCAGTCCGAGTCTTTCGCTCGCTTGAGTAATCTCGGTCATCCGGATTAGGGCTCACCCGAACCCAACTTTCCGTCTTCTCGAGCAGGCTTCCACTCCGACTTCTCGTCCCTCAAAATTGTCGCGTGCTTCCTTCTTGTCCGCCAACGTACTCATCCACAATATTCATCCCTCGGTCGCACCCCGTGCCGACTTTCTCGCTAGCTGCGTCTCTTGCTCCTCGAGTAGTCTTCCGCTCTGGCTTCTCATCCCTCAGAACCACCACACGCTGCCTTCTCGTCCGTTGGTGTACTCTTCTGCAGCGCCTTGTCCCTCGGACGCACCGCGTGTTGTCCTTCTTGCTAGCTGCGTCTTCCGCTCGACTACTTGTGCTCCTAAGCTCCTGCACACTTAGACACAAGGTTAAAAACACACAGGACCTAACTTAACTTGTTGATCACACTAAAACAACCTTGGGGTTCCAACAATCTCCCCCTTTTTGATGTGAGCAACCCAAGTTAAGATAGGATAAATAGATATAAAAATATACTAACTAATTTTGTAATAAAGTGCAAAAAAGATAAAAAAATTTGGTCTACCTCCCCCTAGACTTATACTTTTCCTTCTCCCCCTTTGATCACATAAAAAAATGGGGTTCAAAAAAAACTCTAAGGGAAAAATTTGAAACTTTGAAAAACTTTGCAATAATTTTCAACGAAAAAATATTCTAAGTTAAAAAATTTTCTAAGTAAAACTTTAAGTAAGAAAATTTTCTAAGTAACACTCTAAGTAAGAAAATTTTTTAAGTAAAGATTTAAGTGAGAGAATTTTCAAAAAAATTTGACTTAGGAAATTTTGCAGAAATATTTTTGAAAATTTTTCTAAGTAAAAGTCTAAGTAGAAATTTCTAATTTCAGAAGAACTTTTAACTTAGGCTTTGAATTTTTCTAACTTAAAGTTTTACGCAAAAAAAATTCTAAGTAAAGAAATATTTTTGAAAATTTTCAAAAAAAATGTTTAAAAGACTTTTTTAAAGCATTATTAAATTTCAACTTTAATGCTTTATCAGAAAGTTAATTAAACATTTTATTTCAATATTTTGACTTCCAGGTCATGGCGAGGCACTAGGCCTTCTTGGTTATTGGAGCAACAACCACTTACTTAGACAAAGCATCATAAAGAAACTCACTGTTTAATTTTCTAGCTGAAAGCGCTAAATCCGATTAATATTTAGATTAAGCAAGACTTAGGAGCCCAATATAGGTTCCAGTCAACTGGATTAACTAAGAATTTCTTAGAGACATATTTCTTTGAAATATTTCTAATTTGTCCATTGTGATATCTAAAATACCAATTTAGATTATTAAATTTTCTATCATTTGTATTAGATGAGCGTGCATGGTTTTTCAAGTTATTTACTTGTATTTTCATATTATCATTTTTTTAATTTCAATTTTTCATTTTCTAATTCTAATTTTTTAAAATCTTCTAACAGACAAGATTTATCTAGAATTAATTTCAATTCTTTATATTCTTTTTCTAGCATGTAACAGTCTTTAGTTAACAATTTAATAAACTTAAATAGTTTGTCAGGAGGAAGAGATCGTACTTGACTTACTTTGTCGATCTCGTTGTCCGTTTCTCCTCCTGAACTGCTGCTATCTTCCGATGTGGCTCCCCCTTCATCGATGCTCTCGATGCTCATTTCGGAAGAGCTTGACTCACAGTCCTCGTCTTGATGACTTGCCATTAGTGCAAGTCTAGAGAAGGCTTCAACTTCTGATTTGGACGACGTATCGTCCCACGTCGCTTTTAATGCCTTGCGTTTTTGAACAGGCTTCTTACCTTTATCCGTGTCCTTATTCCTCAGCTTGGGGCAGTTGTCCTTGACGTGCCCTTCTTTGTTGTAGTGGTAGCAGTGGATCGTCCTTTTCTTTCTACCCTGCGGATGGTTAGTTTTTCTAGAATTACATAATGATCCTGTCCGAACGTTGAGTCGACGGACGCTGGGGACGTGGCACTCTCCGAACCGATGACGTGGATCTCTGACCGGCAGTATGGAGCTCCGGTGAACCTGCAAAGAAGTCGGGCCGGGAAGGGGTTCCCGGCGACGACCCTCCGATTCTCAAGTCAGGCAAGAGGAAACTATGAAGTGGCTTCCAATATCAGAGATCGCGTACCTCCGACGAAGTCTGGGAGCTCTTATATAGAACTGTGAAGAGGCTTATGCACACATACCGAGGCGAACACGTGTCCTCTTACCATACCTCAGTATGGGCTTGTCAGAGGAGCTTGCCTGACACCATACTGCTACAGTCCGAGCACCTCTCTGATGGGACGGCAGAACCTTCTGTCGTAGGGTTCTGTGTATGACTTGGTTGTTGGACATGCCTATTGTCAGAAGATGTTCCCGATGCCCCCTTATCCTTGTCTTCTTTTACCCGTGTCGAGCGCCCATTCGCTCGGCAAGCACCTTATCGGTCCGACCGGGGGGATTCCCGGTCGCGTGCTCGGCTCGGCTGAGACTGTCCGCAGCATAACTGTTTTATGCCTTGGCCAAGCGGGTAGCCCGCTCGGCCTTCACCCTGAGCGTCGGAGACCCGACTCCTCGCCGGGTTGTCCTTAATTCTGTACTGGCTCGTTCGGCCGGTTGACCCGATTCTTATCCGGTCGGCTGAACCTCATACTGCCCTTGACTTTTGCCCTCCAAGTGGCGTTGATTCCCCTCAAAGGGGGTCCCCTGTCTATACCGCCGGATCACATAACATCTTAAATCACCTTACCATCATTATCATTTCCTCGTCGTTGAGAGAAGACTCTGACTCATGTTCGTCTCTCGATACTTTGAGGGTGATGTTGTGCTTGGGCTCCTTCGTACATACACATCTTGATTCGTGCACTTCAAATGTGGAAAAGAATTCTTCTAATGTATTTTTTTCTAAATCTTTCAAAATATAAAAGACATCTACTAGTGATGCCCATTTTGTATTTCTAGGAAATGAATTGAGGGTGTACCTTAGCGAATCTCGGTTACTTACCTTTTCTTTGAGATTCAAGAGTCCGATGCTGATTTCCTTAATTATTGAGTGCAGATACGCAACTGTCTCGTCTTCCTCAAGTCGCAGGCTGGTGAGCTGGTTGCGAAGTAAATCTCATTTTGCGAGCTTTGCTTCGGACGTTCCTTCGTGCAGCTCAAGGAACTTCTTCCAAAGTTCCTTTGCGGAGTCGTAGTTACCGATTTGGTTGACTTCTTGTGGCGGAAGAACGCTTAGCAGATGGTACTCTGCTTTGCTGTTTGCAACGTAGTCGGCCTGCTCCTTTTTCGTCCAATGATATTTCTCTTTACCTTTTGGTGCTGTAAAATCGAATTCTATAATTAAAATTAAATCAAAATTGGTTTTAAAAAATATCTGCATTCACTTTTTCCAGCTAGCGAATTCCCCTTCGAACTTCGGCCGAAAGATGCTTGGTCTGGCTATTATTTTGTTGTTTCGTTCGGCGGTTAGTCCTCCTGAAGCGCCTTGGCTCTGATACCACTTGTTGGATCACGACGGCCGGCTAGAAGAAGGGGGGGGGGGGGTTGAATAGCCTGCAAACAAAAAAAACCTTTCTCGAACTTTCAACATAACACTTGCATAAAATAGAAAAGCAATAAATTAAAACAGAAAAGAAGATGCACCAGATGCTTACTTAGTTACAACCGGAGAGGTTGTTAATCCAAGGAGTGGAACACACTAGAATATCTCCTTCAGACGGAGAAGCCTCTTACAGCAATGAAAGCGCACAAAGAAAGAAGCTAAACTCTAAAGGAAGCATACACAAGTGTTGGAATTACAATTCTTGAGTTGATTTGAAGCTTTTGGACCAAAGCTATATTTATAACCTTGGTCGGGTCTCCCCGAAGTGTTCCGAGCGCCCTGAGGAGGATAAAATTTATTCCCAACGCACAGATCTCGGTTTGACCGAGATCTGGATAAAATTTTGATCCGAGCGCCTCGGACTGTTCGAGGTGCCCCGGACTGTTCCGGGCGCCTCGGACTGTTCCGGGCGCCCCGGACAGTTTCGAGGGCCCCGGATGAGGAAAGTCAACATCGTTGACTTTTTCAGCCCGAGTCTTCTGCTCCGGCTCCGTTCGCCTCACTCCGAGTCTTTCTCTCGCTTGGGTGATCTCGGTCATCCAGAATAGGGCTCACCCGAACCCAACTTCCGGTCTTCTCGAGTAGGCTTCCGTTTCGGCTTCTCGTCCCTTAGAATCGTTGCGTGCTTCCTTCTCGTCCGCCAGCATACTCATCCGCAATTTTCGTCCCTCGGTCGCACCCCGTGTCGACCTTCTTGCTAGTTGTGTCTCTTGCTCCTTGACCAGTCTTCCGCTCCGGCTTCTCGTCCCTCGGAACCATCGCACGCTTCCTTCTCATCCGCCGGTGTACTCTTCCATAGCGCCTCGTCCCTCGGACACACCGCGTGTCGTCCTTCTTGCTAGCTGCGTTTTTCGCTCGACTACCTGTGCTCCTAAGCTCTTGCACACTTAGACACAAGGTTAAAAACACACAGGATCTAACTTAACTTGTTGATTACACCAAACAACCTTGGGGTTCCAACACTTAGAGCTGTGTTTCAGACTTGTATTGGTTTTGCACCCTGGATTTGTATGGTTTTTCTTAAGGCATTGTAATGGTTGGTCTTTTGCTTGCTTGGTGGGTTTCTATTTGGTATGTTTTGCTACGCGCCTGCTGGACGGCAGAAGAGGTAAGTTTAGATGTTGTTTTCGATTTCTTTTCGTATTGTGATGACAGCGGGGGCTGATATATTATAACTGCGTGGATTGTTTCATTTTTGTACAATATATATTCCAGCAGTGTTGGCTGATGATTGTGAGCCCTGAGGGCCATGTAGATAAGTTTTAGACTGTCACCTATATAGGAGAGATGCTGCCGAAATTTCTTCTGGCAGAGACTTCCCAGGGCGTGACATAAACTTTTTTTAAACATTCTATTCTCTCAACCATAATCTTAAACCTGAAAGCCCTAAAATCATTAAACGCCATTGTAGCAGCTAGGAGACGAATGAAAACCCTAAAAATTCAAATTCCTAAGCAAAACAAGATGACTCAAACTTTCATCTCTAACAGAAAACTTACGATGGAGGCGAAGATTTGGATGAGAAACAAGTCGTGGAGGTGAGATTGATTGACGAAGACACTGTGCGGGCACCAATCTACTATGATTGAAATTCTTTTGAAATATTTTTCACACGGCAAGTTTAGTAGTTAAACCTTTGGCCAATGAGGGTAAAAATGTAATTGCACAGTATATATATTTGCACAATAATTCTAAAAAGATAATTGGTAAGAAAATGTTATTTGAAGATCAACAGTACCTACTATGCATTGTAGCAGCTATTCTGGAGTAGATGCTACAAAGTGTAGCAGCTAATCAGAAGAAACTGCTATATAGTGTAGCAACCACTCTTGACAAGCTGCTACAACGTGTAGCAGCTTCTAACGACTAGCTGCTTCAATGTGCTACAGTTACTTCTACAACGTGTAGAACCTCATTTAATTGATCTAAATAAAAAATTGAGATTGCTATGATCTATTATTGGTTGAAAATGTAGAATAACATCTTGTTGAGCATAAACAAAGAAAGAGTTGTTACATCGTTGTAATAGCTAACATTCCAAGTTAGTTGCTACAAGTTGTAGCAACTACATGAAAAGTTAGCTGCTACAAGGTGTAACAATTATTTGTCGAAGTAGCTGCTATAACGTGTAGCAGTAAAGCAAAGGCGCTGCAGCAGCATAAATAATTTTAAATAATTTTTTAGCAAGTTGATATACATCTACAAAAATATTTTTAGGGTTAATATATGCTAAAAAATATAGCTACTAAAAAAAATGACTTACCAAGCGATTGCTACAAGTTGAGCAGCTACATGAAGAGTTAGCTGCTACAAAGTGTAGCAGCTAACTGTCAAAGTAGCTGCTACAACGTGTAGCAGCTATATGGACAGTTAACTGCTACAAGGTGTAACAGTTAGCTGTCAAAGTAGCTGCTATAACTTGTAGCAGCAAAGGAAAGTCCAAGTGGCTGCAGGCGTTTGTAGCAGGCATCGGCCTTGCACGTCGCAGCATAAATCCTTCCTTCCTTCCACGACCACCATTCCAAGTTAGCTGTTACAAGTTGTAGCAGCTACAAGGACAGTTTACTGCGAAGTAGTTGCTGCAACGTTTAGAAGCGAAGCAAAGATGCTACATTAGTAAAAAATAATTTCAAATAATTTTTTACCAAGTTGATATACATGAACTTAAATATTTGTAGGAGTAATATCTGCTAGAAAATGTAGCTACCAAAAAATCGACTTGCCAAGTGGCTGCTTCACGTTTGTAGCTGCTAAAACGTGTAGCAGCTAACTCACAGACGTTGCTGTAGCTTGCAGGCGTTTGTAGCCGGCGTCGTCCCTGCACGTTATAACATTAATCATTCTAATATATGTATGCTATAACGGTGGGGAATAACAAATTAAAATAAAACGAATTACCATTGGGAATGTAGAGAGGTGGTAAGCTCTTACAGCAACTGTGAGATTGAAGATGTCGGCAAAACTTTCCCGGCAAGAGTGCGAGGTCTGACGGACGATGGAGACGTAGGGAGCGAGAGAAAGATAGAGCGGCGAGGGAGATTTTAATTTGAAAATTTTCCCACGCAGAAATTTTGAATAGAAGGCGGAAGGGGAGAGAGAATAAATGACATATTTTTTGTAATGAAATCATCATATCTGCAAGTCACTCATGATCGTACATAAAACGTCGCTCATATTTTATATATATATATATATATATATATATATATATATATATATATATATATATATATATATATATATATATATATATATAGTACACACAATGACCTTCACTTCAATACCTAAAGCAAAAAAAATGGACGGGTCGGGGATTTCTCGATCACGTAGTCAAGTCAAGCAGGTCAAAGAGACCTACCCTACGGTGTGCTCGTATAAGTCCAGCTTGCAACCGTGCGACGCTGGTGCCTTCCAGATGCTCGGCAAGTGCCTCCCTCGCCTCTGCGTTTCAGCCGCATTCTCCACTCTCCCGGTCTCACATCGATGGCGTGCCGACCTCAAAAACCGATCCCTAGCTGCCCAGATAGCTTCCCTCCTCCTCCACCGCAAGGATTGGATCCGCCGCCTCCGGTCCAAAGCCTTATTCCTTCCTGGCCGCTCCTGCGACGACCTCGTTCGCCGAGTCCTTTCCATGACCCGCTCCCACCCTGATCTCTCCCTCAAATTCTTCAATTGGGCGCAGTCCGATCTCGGTTACCGCCCGGACCTCCATTCGCTTGCCGCAATCGCGTGGACCCTCGTGGACGCCGGCCTCCTCGATCGAGCTAGGTGGCTTCTGGATCCAGTCCTGCTGTCCTACCACCCGCATGCGGTTGTCAACTCGCTTTCCCGAGCCTCCCAACGTAAGGATTCTCGATCTAGGGCTCTTAATTTTGTCCTTGAAACCTACTCCACTTCGGGGCTGATTTCCGGTAGCTTGGAAATTTTCAGAAAAATCGTAGCTTTCAGGTGTCAAATTACGACCCGTAGTTGCAATGCGCTTCTTGACGCTCTGTCTTCCTCGGATGTGGACGGGGATGGTGTCAGGATTGCCTGGCGTTGTTATGCTGCTGCACTTCGAAATGGCGCAGTGCCGGATTCTCGCACTTGGTCGCTTCTGTCTCGGCTTCTTTGCAGGGAGGGGAAGCTTGAAAAGGCCGTCCTTTTGCTAGTTGTAGGGGGTTGCAAAGATTCAGCTTATGATCTGGTCATCGATTGTTTCTGTAGGAAAGGAGAATTTGGAGTTGCCATTGGCCTCGTCCACAGAATGCGTGAAGTCAACATGAGACCGAGGTTTACTACTTATTGCGCAATCCTTGATAGTGGTTCTAGATTTGGGGATGACAAAATCATGGGTTTGATGTTGAGAGAGATGTTGGTTTATGGTTTCCTCCCAACTGTTCCTTGCTTGGATTATGATAGGATTATCTGCAGGCTTTGTGAGCTTGAGAAGATCTATGTGGCAAAATTTTTCTTTGATCGAGCTAGGAAACACAATGTTGAATTAGGAAAAAGAGTGTATCTTTATTTGCTAAAGACAATGTCAAAGGAAGGAATCGTGTGGGATGCATTGGAACTTTATGGAATATTGTTGGAAAAGGGGATCAAAGTGAATCTTAGAAGTTGTAAGGTTTTTGTTAGTGGAATTTGTAATGCAAATCCATCAATGGAAGTGGATCAAGTGTTAGAAGCTGCCATCAAAAGAGGGGTTGTGCCTAAAATCTCTGATCTCTCAAAATATATAGCTGCGCAACTTAGCAAATCTATGTGGAAGGAAGCAGGTCATCTGATTGATACTGCACTGCAAAATGAAATCTTGTTGGATGGGTTTTGTTTCTATGATCTGGTCAGGTACTATAGCACTAATGGGCTTGTTGACTCAGCATTGGAGTTGCATGAAAGGTTGAAGAAATTGGGGGGGTGTTTTGATTTATCCTCATACAAATTGCTCCTCAAAACACTGCTTGGAGAAAGACGGTCAGCCAAAGCTATCCAAGTTTTTGACTATATGCAGGGAAAAGACATTCTAGATGGTGATATCTTTGTGACTATGATTTGTGAACTTTGTCACTCAGGGGAGAATCGGAGGGCAATGAATCTGCATGACGAGATGTTGAAGCTTGGCTATAAGCCTAATGAAGCCAGCTACAGGAATCTTATTTCTCATTTTTCATGAGAGGTCCCTCTTCTGTTTTTGAACCCATCCACTAACCAGTGGTTTCATATATTTTTCAGTTGTTTTTCTCTAATGTCAGTTTCACAGAACGTCTCTGAACTTCAGCAACTTGAAGAGGGTCCTAATTAGAAGCTTGGTATTCACACGTTAACAATCATACTCCTGCCATTTGCTGAGTAGAGGAATGCAAGATATGATGAATTCTAATCCACATTGTTGTGGACATTATGATGAAGATCCATGGACACTTTCTATTTGCTACCAACTGCAATCCAAACAATTATCTGCCAAGTTGGACTTGTTTTATGCATTAAAATGTCTGCAGGTGTGTTGCTAATCTAAACAACAGTTTTGATTTGCTACCTATAAAATACCGGGAAAAAAAAATATAGGGAATATTAATAAATGAATTTTCCGGAATTTTTGGATACTTTTCGGGAATTTTTCGGAGCTCGTACGGACGAGTTAACGGGGATAAAAATGGGACCCGGAAAAGCCTGTTTAGGCTACCCCATTTTAACGAGGAATTGTTTCTTTTATAAATTCCTTATTCCTTTTCCTTTTCCTTTTAAATTTCTTTTTCTTTTTATTTTTCCCCTGCGCCGTTTCTGTGTTTTCTCCCTCGCGCACCCGAGCAGCCGCCCGAGCTCTCTCCCTTTGCCCTAACCGCCGACGCCCCTCCTCACTGCCTCTGCGACCACCCTGAGCCCTAGCACCGGCCGATTCTCTGGACCGAGCAGTGCCGGCCAGCCGCTCCTCGGCCCTAGTCTCTGCCCTAGTTTCTGCCGCCGACGAGGTGAAGCCGACGCCGACCCCAATCGTCGGAAACTTACTCTCTCACTGTGGAGTTGCTCACCGTCACCACAGCCGGCAGGCGGCCGCCCCCTTTGCCCTGGTCTCTGCCGTGGGATTCCAAGTGCCGAGACTTCTCTGCCCTAGATTGCCATTTCACAGAGCAACGCTGGCACACCACAACTCTCTAGTTGAATTCCTTCCTTCTGTGGCCTAACCCCGAGATTTACTGCCGGTTCCTTCTTCATCCATCAGTTGCCGGCAGAGAGACAAAGAGGGGACTCCAAATTAGGGTTTGCTTTGTTGCGGATTTGCTTGGTTCCAGCATCAACAGTAGGTTGGTTGCTATGGAAAGTTGCTGTTGGAGATCACCACTTCCTCCTACTTGATTCGGTTGACTTGAGGTAAGGTGTAGGGCATTTTATATATGCTTTAGAATATGGTTTTGATTCGATTGTTTAGATGGATGAATATGAGTAGGTTTGGGTTGTGTATATTGATTAGGGTTTTACCCTAATCTTAGGGTTAGGGAGTTGAAATTTAACCCTAATTAACCGTTGGATTTAATTTAGGTAGATTGAGATTGATGGGTTAGAGTTTATCTCTAAATTTATATTTAGGATTTATTTAGCTATTTATTGTATTCTAGCTAAATAAAAGTAAATGTATTTGTTTACACAGGGCTCTGATTCGAGACGAGTATCTCGGAGTTGGATTGGATCTTTCTATTTTCGGAGGCGGGTACTTTGACTTATGTCTTTTGATATGCATGATAATATGTTTAACATATAACAGTAATTGTGTTACCTGTTTATTTCGGTTGGTCACTACATGATTAGTACATGTTGTTTGTTTATTTATTCTGCACTGCATATTATCTACCTGATCACATATGCCTTAGGTAGTGACCTAACCACATGCTCTGTTATATTCTGGATCTAGGATTTATTTGATACCCTCTTCGATTTGTGTACCTTCTATTAGATACGTCTTCTTGTGGTACACACTTTGTATCTATTTATATGGATCATGCCATGTTATTCACGAGATTGCCATGTTCAGTATCATGCATCATGATTGCATGCTTGTGCGATTATCGGCTCTACTTTGGTTGAGCTCATCGCTATAATGCACACATCACCCATGGATTTGTATATCTGGCTGGTGTGTGGCGGTTCTCTGTTTGGCTCCGTTGGTCTGGCGGCAGTCAGTTCCGTTCTGTTTGGCTCCGTTGGCATTTAGGGTAGCAGCGTAGCAGATGGTGGACTTTGTTTGGCTCCGTTGGTCGACTCATGGGTAGGCAGAGATATCCTCCCCGTCATCGTGTACGGGAGATGAGAGCATTGAGCTCCCCATTTATGATTTGGGGTCACGGGACAGGAGTAACAGCATTCCGGTTACTCTGTCATTGCACAGGAGCATTGATTTCAGAGTATGGGGTTGACATATGCATTTATTGCATTTTTATTTGCTTGTGATTGCTGCACTTATATGCTGCATTTGTTTGGATGCATTGATTGACGTGCATACAGGATTATGACTCACTCGGTCTGACGACCTGTTACCTTTATACTTTGATCCGGTCAGTACAGTTATCTTCTGATTTCATTTCAGTTGCATTTATCCTCCTCATATTCAGGAGACTGTACGCATGATTAGTGTTATGTGTTATTTCCTTACTTTGTATATCAATTGTACCTGCTGAGTGTTGGACTCACCCCGCCTCCATTGTTGATATTTTCAGGTTGAGGCTGTCCGGAGCAGTTCCAGTCGCTGGCCCCCATCTGCACGTAGAGCTAGTTCTCTACTAGGTTGTTATTTGCTTTATTTTGGTTTTTCTTCCATCAGACTATGTTTTAGTTTTGTTTTGGATTTTATTTATGGATATTGTATGATTGTTACCGTTTGATGGTTTTTGGATGGTTTGGTTTTATTCTACTATATGCCACCTGGACGGCGAAGAGGTGAGTTCGTTGGATTTGAGCTTTACGAGTGTAGTGGAGTAGGGTGGATTTCGAGTCGAGTCCTACTATTATTGATTACTATTATTAACTGCGTGGTTGTGACACCAGAGGTGAATATCTTTATAAACTGCGTGGTGTTTGTTTTATTTTTGTTATCATTCCAGCCGCATGTGGCTGAGTATATATGATATGTAGAAAGTTTCATATTGTCCGCCGTACAGGGAGATCTCAAAATTTCTTGGACAGAGACTCCTCCGGGGTCAGAGCAGGTATACGATACTTGCTGTGTGTTCTGGATTTTTACGATCTTTGTTTTCGTATTATGGATATTTAGAATAATCTGATATCAGTTTATTGGGTATCAGCACGCCAAAGTTTGGCGATATTTATTTGATTTCCGTGTGTTGGATTTTTGGGATTTATCTAATACCAATTCATTGGTATCAGAGCAGGGTGTGATACCTGCGTTTGGTATTTTGGACATTTTTATACTAGCCCTAGTTGTGAGACAGATTAGTCTGGGCAGTTATTTTCGGTTGCACGGATTTGTCCGTTTCGATTATGTTATGGACTTCCGTTTTGGATTTATATAGAGTTCCGGTGTTTTTTTTCGAGGTCAATTTTGGGGGCTGGACAGCGATGGAACATCTCCAGACGGCATATAGGTATGATGTTTAATTTGATAGTTATGACATGTATTAGCACTTTATCTTTAGTACTTGTCTGGATGTTGTAGCACATATTATATGTGATGGGTTATCCATTGAGCATGATTGACCTTAATAGATATCAAGGATTATTATCTCTAGTGATTTTCTTATCATAGCATCAGTAGTTTTATCTTCTGTTACTACTAGTAGGAGATGGAGGCACATACCAGTCTCTGCTATTGTTAGTTGGGTAGTGGATGACACTTACCTATTCCTGTTGACTTAGTCAGTTGAGTTTTTATACTCATATCTTTTGGATATTAGGGTACCCGATACGATAAAATTGTTTATTGGGGAGTTACCATGTTTGATCATTGTTGAGAATGGTTTGAGGTTGAGGGATATTGTGAGATCAGATATTTTGATGTGTTGATTTCTAATGATTTAAGAGAGTAAGTGTTATGTGGTTGTTGATGATCTTTTAGTGGATAACTATTTTGATGATCTTTTATTTGGGTTGTCATTGATGGTGATATAGTGAGTATCCTGTATGGTGTTCACAGGTTGATGTTAATAATTGGTGATCAGATTATAAATTGGAAGCTAGAGAGTTTATGTGCCTATGAGATTTTTGATTTTAATAAATCTGGTTAATTGTGGTTAGTTAACAGGATGATAAAATTGATATTTGTTTCATCTGATATTAAACTATGTGGATAAATAATGATTGATGTTTTGAATGTTAATATGCTCTTATGGGGAGTAGAGACTTATTCACCTGATATGGTTTGGGCTGATATTTTTGAGGATAAAAAAAAAAAATGAGGGTGTTTTGATGTTCTTGAATTCTGACTTTTGTCTTTTGGGTCATACGCATTTATTCATATGATATTATGTGGGTTGACATTTTCTAGTTTGAGTTGATGTAATTAGTGTTGAATTGACCCATGAACTGATTTAGTTATTTGACAACGTTGTATACTATTTTATCTTAGTTAATTTTCGTCAGTAAATATTGATTTAGTCTTGTTAAATCGGTCAGTAGAAGACTGATTTATGTTTGTCGAGTTGGGTAGTTGTGGTTTGATATACCTTAGTTGCTTGTGGAGGATTAAGGTATTCTTGATTAGTTAGTAGATGAATGATTTAGTTTTGTTGGTTGATCAGTAGAGGATTGCCATACTCTATTTTTAGAGGTTCGAACCTTTAGGTTATTTGTGCTTAGTTATGTATCTAGAGTACCTTTGAGTACATGTTTTGTACTGACGTGAGAAGGACTGATTTAGTCATAAATCATTTTCAGCTTGGATAGTTTATAAATGATCGATGTATCCTATTCCATGAAGACTTTGACCATGGACTGTATATACCTGGTGGGATAACTTAGAGGGTGCATTGGGATATATGACCCCGCTGATGTAAGGAAGTGTAGAGCTAATTGCTTAACACTTATGGGATACACTCGTTACTAGTGTATACTGGGAGAGTACATTTGGATTTGTGATGATAAAATTCTTCCCATTTGATATAGTCTTGGTAGGGTATGACATTGACTTGCAATGTTATACCACGGCTGTGTATATTTTTCTTGTCCGATACTAGTTCCTTTGAACTTAGAGCAGGGTTGTTACTGGATGATTAGGCTGCTCCATTTTGAGTTGCTTTTGATTGATGTATTCATGCTTGATACATATGCATGAATTTTGTTTAGATATACCCGTAACCCATGAGTGTTGGTAGCATAAGGTTGGTCTCTTTGATTGAGCTGGTATGCTGATTTTGCATGTCTATATTGCACGTATATGATGATTGTTATGTGTTGAAGGAGTCCTGGGTGGACTGTCCATTTGCAAGTAGTATATGTATCTATGTTCTGATATGGTTGAAGGTTTCTTGTGGATCATAGATATGTAGTTCGGTGTATCTATCTGAATGTATTATTGAAGATATCTTGTCGATTAAATCCGAGTTGTAGTATAAGTACATCGGTGGTGTTTTGATGGAGGTATTTTATCGATTTAATCTGAGTTATGAAATGTACATATGTATTGGTGTGGTATTTGAGGTATCTTTTTGATTATGTTTGATTTGTGAGCGCACCTGGATTTAGTATGCTTTATTGGAAGTATATGTTGGTTATACTCTTGACATAGGTGTATATATGTCATATGAGTGTTGTTCGAGGTGTATTGTTGATTTTACCTATGTTGATTTTGTACATGGGTTCGGTATGCATTGTTGGAGGTATCAAGATGATTTATACCTATGTTGTGAGTATGTTTGGTGTATATTAATTGGAGGAATATGTTGATCATACATATGTTGTGTGAGTACGTGTGCCAGGTATATATTGGTAGCAGCATGATGATTTTACTTATGCTGAATGCAGAATGTGGAGTGACTGCATTATGTCAGTTGTTGGATTTACCCATCAACTAATTTTCCTATCAGTGGATGACCCACTAGGATGCTGATAGAGTTGATGATGGATTTGATTAGTTTACTAGGTTGTTATAGCCTAGGTTAACCACAGTGGGTTGTGGTAGAGAGATCTTGTACAGTCTCTAGCTGGATAGTTAGGTGCCTTGGGACACTTATGTATTGTTTTGTGGTGGAGCTTTGCTCCCACATATTACGGATTGCTAGTAGTGGAGCATAGCTCCTATATTTATTGCAGATACATATTTCAGATTATTTGTGGTGGAGTGTTGCTCCCACATATTGAGGATTTCTTGTGGTAGAGCGTTGCTCCCACATATGTGGTGTTTCCTGTGATGGAGCGTTGCTCTCACCCTGGAGGATTTATTCTTTGGTGATTTATGTTATTGATGATCAGATTTTTCGATTTATTATTGGAGATCTTATGGATAGGAATGTCTGTGATACGGACATTATGTGTATTGATTTTTGCCATATAGGCTTACAGTGCCTTAGATGTTTTCAGGGACTCGATGATCCTGGTATGTCGAGGATGTTTGGATAGGTGTCCATTATCTTTGTGGACGATGTTGTGATCTATTACGGATCCGAGGTGAGTCACGTACACTACCTTTGCATAGATCTAGAGATGATTCGACGAGAACATCTATATGTGATTATCAGTAGTGCTGGTTTGGATTGTCTTTTGTTATGATGTTTGGGACACACGGTCACCAGTAGGAGTGTACCGTGGTTCCACAGGAGATAGAGGTTGTTACCGTTGGGAGCAGCCGAAATCAGTGTAGGAGATCCGCAGTCTTTTGTGACTCGCAGGATATTACAGACTTTTCGTCGAGGGTTTCTTCCACATAGCTATGCTACTTTCACGCGTGACCATGAAAGGCGTGAAGTTTACTTGGATTGAGGATTGCAAGATCAGCTTCTAGGAGCTGAAGCGGAGATTGTTGTCGGCTTCGATTTTTGGTTTTTACCTTCTGGAGAGGACGGATTTGTCCTCTACACCGACGCGTTTCTACAGGGTATGGGTGCTGTTCTGATGCAGCACGGTTGAGTATTTTTATATGCTTCTCGATAGTTGAGGGAGCCTGAGAAGAAAATACTCAGTTCATGATCTGGAGTTGGCTGCTATTATTTTTGCCCTGAAGATTTGGCAGCATTACCTGTATGATATTACCTTGAGATTCTCACTGATCATCGAATCTCAAATATCTGTTTTACTTGGAAGGAACTTAATCTTCGACAGAGGAGATGGATGGAGTTCCTGAAGGATTATGAGTGTACCATTAGCTATCACCGGGGAAAAGCTAATGTGGTTGTCGATGCACTTAGCCAGAAGTCTAGAGGGACTTTAGTTTGCCACTGAGTAGTGGTAACAAACTTGATTCGGGGTTTCTCCGAGTTAGACCTTGAGGAGCAGGGATAGACCGAGCAGGGTAGTCTTGTTACCATAGTTGCTCAGTCGTTAATCAGGACGAGAATCCGAGAGGCCCAGTTGTTGGGACCTCATAGAGCTCAACGTGAGGCAAAGTGGTCCATACTATCGGACAGAAGATGTTAGAGGCATATGACTGCTAGAAGAGTTACGCTGACCGGAGTGGGAGACTCTTAGAGTTCTCCATTTGTGACCAGGTATTTTTGCGAGTTTCACCCAAGAAAGGGGTGAAGAGATTGACCTCAGAGGTAAGCTAGCTCTGTGATACATTGGACCTTTCTAGATCTTAGAAAGGATTGGAGCAGTAGCTCACTAGTTGGTAGTATCGCCGTCCTTGATTGGCGTGCACGATGTATTCCACGTATCCATGCTGATGAGATACGTGCCCGACCCGACGCATGTGCTGACAGACATTACTTATGAGGAGGTTCCGGTACGGATTCTCGACCGGAAAGAGCGTCAGTTGCGGAACAAGACTATTCGGCTGGTTAAAGTCGGATGGCAGCATCATTCGGATGAGGAAGTTACTTGGGAGCTCGAGGATACGATCCGAGCTCGATACCCCATCTTTTCACTTGAGGTATGTGATTTAATTTACCGTTCAGCATTTATTATTGTTACTTGTTATTAGTACTTGCTGATGGTAGATACTGAAATTTGGGGACCAAATTTTTATTAGTGGGGGAGAATATAAAATACCGGGAAAAAAAAATATAGGGAATATTAATAAATGAATTTTCCGGAATTTTTGGATACTTTTCGGGAATTTTTCGGAGCTCGTACGGACGAGTTAACGGGGATAAAAATGGGACCCGGAAAAGCCTGTTTAGGCTACCCCATTTTAACGAGGAATTGTTTCTTTTATAAATTCCTTATTCCTTTTCCTTTTCCTTTTAAATTTCTTTTTCTTTTTATTTTCCCCCTGCGCCGTTTCTGTGTTTTCTCCCTCGCGCACCGAGCAGCCGCCCGAGCTCTCTCCCTTTGCCCTAACCGTCGACGCCCCTCCTCACTGCCTCTGTGACGCCCGACCGTCAGCCCTAGCCACCGTCGACCACCCTGAGCCCTAGCACCGGCCGATTCTCTGGACCGAGCAGTGCCGGCCAGCCGCTCCTCAGCCCTAGTCTCTGCCCTAGTTTTTGCCGCCGACGAGGTGAAGCCGACGCCGACCCCAATCGTCGGAAACCTACTCTCTCATTGTGGAGTTGCTCACCGTCACCACAGCCGGCAGGCGGCCGCCCCCTTTGCCCTGGTCTCTGCCGTGGGATTCCAAGTGCCGAGACTTCTCTGCCCTAGATTGCCATTTCACAGAGCAACGCTGGCACACCACAGGTCGCCTTCCTTCTACTCTAGTTGAATTCCTTCCTTCTGTGGCCTAACCCCGAGATTTACTGCCGGTTCCTTCTTCATCCATCAGTTGCCGGTAGAGAGACAAAGAGGGGACTCCAAATTAGGGTTTGCTTTGTTGCGGATTTGCTTGGTTCCAGCATCAACAGTAGGTTGGTTGCTATGGAAAGTTGCTGTTGGAGATCACCACTTCCTCCTACTTGATTCGGTTGACTTGAGGTAAGGTGTAGGGCATTTTATATATGCTTTAGAATATGGTTTTGATTCGATTGTTTAGATGGATGAATATGAGTAGGTTTGGGTTGTGTATATTGATTAGGGTTTTACCCTAATCTTAGGGTTAGGGAGTTGAAATTTAACCCTAATTAACCGTTGGATTTAATTTAGGTAGATTGAGATTGATGGGTTAGAGTTTATCTCTAAATTTATATTTAGGATTTATTTAGCTATTTATTGTATTCTAGCTAAATAAAAGTAAATGTATTTGTTTACACAGGACCTTGACGCGAGACGATATCTCGACGTCAGATTTGGACCGGATACGATCCTTTCTATTTTCGGAGGCGGGTACTTTGACTTATGTCTTTTGATATGCATGATAATATGTTTAACATATAACAGTAATTGTGTTACCTGTTTATTTCGGTTGGTCACTACATGATTAGTACATGTTGTTTGTTTATTTATTCTGCACTGCATATTATCTACCTGATCACATATGCCTTAGGTAGTGACCTAACCACATGCTCTGTTATATTCTGGATCTAGGATTTATTTGATACCCTCTTCGATTTGTGTACCTTCTATTAGATACGTCTTCTTGTGGTACACACTTTGTATCTATTTATATGGATCATGCCATGTTATTCACGAGATTGCCATGTTCAGTATCATGCATCATGATTGCATGCTGTGCGATTGTCGGCTCTACTTTGGTTGAGCTCATCGCCAGTTACATGTACTGCACACATCACCCATGGATTTGTATATCTGGCTGGTGTGTGGCGGTTCTGCTGTTTGGCTCCGTTGGTCTGAGGACTCAGCATGGTAGCCGGCAGTCAGTTCCGCTCTGTTTGGCTCCGTTGGCATTTAGGGTAGCAGCGTGGTAGCCGGCAGATGGTGGACTTTGTTTGGCTCCGTTGGTCAGGAGACTCAGCGTGGTGGCCGGCAGAGATATCCTCCCCGTCATCGTGTACCGGGAGATGAGAGCATTGAACTCCCCCATTTATGATTTGGGGTCACAGGACAGGAGTACTCCGACAGCATCCCGTTTACTCTGTCATTGCACAGGAGCATTGATTTCAGAGTATGGGGTTGACATATGCATTTATTGTATTTTTATTTGCTTGTGATTGCTGCACTTATATGCTACATTTGTTTGGATGCATTGATTGACATGCATACAGGATTATGACTCACTCGGTCTGACGACCTGTTACCTTTATACTTTGATCCGGTCAGTACAGTTATCTTCTGATTTCATTTCAGTTGCATTTATCCTCCTCATATTCAGGAGACTGTACGCTTTATTTGTTTTATTATGCATATCGGTTGTACCTGCTGAGTGTTGGACTCACCCCGCCTCCATTGTTGATATTTTCAGGTTGAGGCTGTCCGGAGCAGTTCCAGTCGCTGGCCCCCCATCAGCACGTAGAGCTAGTTCTCTACTAGGTTGTTATTTGCTTTATTTTGGTTTTCTTCCATCAGACTATGTTTTAGTTTTGTTTTGGATTTTATTTATGGATATTGTACGGATTGTTACCGTTTGATGGTCTTTTGGATGGTTTGGTTTTTATTCTACTATATGCCTGCCTGGACGGCAGAAGAGGTGAGTTCGTTGGATTTGAGCTTTACGAGTGTAGTGGAGTAGGGTGGATTTCGAGTCAGAGTCCTACTATTATTGATTACTATTATTAACTGCGTGGTTGTGACAGCCAGAGGCTGAATATCTTTATAAACTGCGTGGTGTTTGTTTTTATTTTTGTTATCATTCCAGCCGCCTGTGGCTGAAGTATATGTGATATGTAGAAAGTTTCATATTGTCCGCCGTACAGGGGAGATGTTGCCAAAATTTCTTCGGACAGAGACTCCTCTGGGGCGTGACACTACCAACTGCTATCTAACTAGTTATCCTCATCAATAATTAGTTTTGTGCATCATACAACCTTTGGGATGTCACACCAACTTCAGCAACAGTGTGCCCTGTTGTTGCCTATTCATAGGAGATTTTGATTATGACACCGGGAAGTGTAGGAGGTAACACAAGGCACTCTCAATACTCACGACACTAGGAAATGCACCAAGAGTTTAGAGAGATAACAAGAAGATAAATCTTCTAACAACCTTAAAATCTCAAATATATTTTAATCTCAAAACGAAATCTTCTCCCAACAATACAAAAGATAGTCTTTATAGGCGAGACATGGAACAATCCTCCCAGATGAGTCAAAATGCATTAAATGTGATTTATATTTTCTAAGGTCTCATTAAATTAGATTTATATTTCCTGAGCCTTAAAATAAATGTGAGTTTAATAATGAAAAAGTATGTAGGAGTATTAAAGGCTCATCAACCTTTCGAGTTCCAAGAAGATCACCAAGAATTACCAAAACGTTGGTTGAATCTTTCAATTTTTGAGTGAGTTCATTTTCCCCAAGCAATTATCTTTCTCAAGAAAATGTCTTTCTCGAGCAATTTATCTTTCTCGAGCAACTGTCTTTCCCGAGCAATATTATTAAGGTTTCCCAAGTAGCATTTCCAACCTAACATACTTCAATCAAAATGGTCATAACTTTATATAGGAATATTATTTTTGAGCACCGTTTGTTTTGTTAGAAACTAGACATCCATGGATTTCCAGTCATATATGACTTGCCTTGTAATTTGTTCCCAATAACAGCAAATTAATCTTTGAAGTTGACACAAAAATCTGATGACTTCTTAATTTTTCTGTGCCAGAGTACCTAATCCTCGAGCCAAGTTTGATATCAGATTAGCGACAAGTTTGGATATTTTAGTTTGTTTGAAAAACAATGAGTGAGCCTTGGTTCACTCAGAGATAATATAATTCTCTTGGTAGCCACACAAACAGCTCCTTCAAAGACAGGAAGGGAGCTCAAAAAAAAGACCTGTCAAGACAAGTATCCACAAAAACAGATGGTGAAGCACCAGCTAGCTATTACATAGACAAGAAGGAACTCTTCGAATGCTGTTAGGTGAGATAGATGACTTGAGTAATACCTCAATCTATAGACTTCATTCCCACCCTCCAATGAAGGAGGCAGTCTGTCCGCATACTCAGCGAGGTTAAAGCTCAGCTTGCTGGAGACAAGCTCATCGATGTAGCCAAATAAAGTAAAGCAGTTCCCCAATAAAGGTGATATAATCTTCTTCTCCTGTCGGCAACCATAGTGGCTCCATGATAGCAGAAACTCAATTCTGGGACTTCCCATTCAAGGAAGGCCAAGACTATTAAAGAGTGACCAATCAAACGATCTATTCTAACTTTTTTGACGACTCCTTGATGGTGAAGCAAACTGAACATTGTCTCAAATCCTTTTCGTTTATTTATTATTTTTTTTGTCAGTAGGAGATGAACTACCAAATTCTGACTCACCTAAATTATTTATTCATTGTGTACAAGATTGCCTTTAAGTTTAGTTGGGCGGACAATTAGAAGGCAAGTAAGCGAGAAATTTCTCTTAAACATTTTTTTACATACACCAGTCCCTTAAACACTCATAGAACGTGATGTACCCAATTGCAACTCATTCCATTTGAAAATTCCAAAATACAAAACTTGGTCTCATCTTGTTTTTATGTCTGCTTTTTTCCTTTGAATGAATAGATTTTATGAGCTTGCTCATCTTCATTCCGCAAAAGAAAGTACTCACAAACTTCGCTGTTGTTGGCTTTCCCACTTAATTCTTCCAGGACTGAGCACGGACAATTTTTGGAGCTTCGACTTGCATAGTCAGAAAATTTAATTCTAGAGCCATTACAGGCTTTGATAGTAGCACTGCAATGCTTCGGTCACGTCCTACATGATCTTCAGTTGCAAATGGGTCACTTTCTCTTTTGCTTCAAGATCGACATTTGAGTTTTCAGGTTCAGTAGTCATTGACCTCATATTTTAGCAGCCTCCACAGCGCTCACCCTGCATAGGATGCTCAGTAGATTTGAAATTGAATTCAACTTCTCGTTATAATTTCCATAGTTCGAGTTGGAAGAATGACAATTTCTGATAATAGATTCATTCATACACATACCTGCATTCAATTTGGCAAGTGTACTTCAGAAGATTAGGGTTGTACATAGTTTGCCCGCTGAATTCCCACAGATGATCAAGAAGTTACAACAAGAGTTAGGCCACATTTACCCTCTAAGCTTTGATAATCATAGAAACTGACCTAAAGCTGGGAAGCGATATTCTGAACTTTGGACTCATCCAACCGTGACCTCTTTTGAGTTTTCAGCAGTTATTACATAGCTTGTGAACATTGCACGTCTTCAGAATATGAATAATACATGCACAGTCAATCATTTACAAAAGTGCACCAACTTCGGGCATTTATGTTAGTCCTAGCTTTTAAAGGTCAGTTATATGGATTTTATTCCTCCGTTGGTGGCAAAAGATGAATATCCTTGTCTCAGCACCCCCGTCAATTCGTCCCAGGGCTAACACGGAGGAGGTAAATCACGGACGGCTACTAGCCTTTGGAATAGTGACTAGCACATAAAGGAGGCATTTACCTCGATTTTGTTGAGATTCGAACCCCAGATCTCATTGGTGGTAATACCTCATGTGCTAGCCAAGACCTATCCGAGGGGACGGATTTTATTCCTCCGTGTAACATATGGAACTCAACATTAGATCAATAATAACATTTAGATGTCTTAAATCGCTTTCGCTAAACTGTAAGGGCATGTATGCAAATGATATAATGACAGCCTATTCTAACATATGGAACTCGACATGAGACAAGAATTGAAAAATAAAACAATCTAAAAATAAATTCAGTTATCCAATAATCAGTGTATCCTTTACTCACCAGCAATAAGTAAACTGATGTTACAGATGGATATTTGAGAAGCATCCTCCAGCTCTAGTACTTGAATCTCTTTATCTTCTTTTGCCTCAGGATGAAAAGGACTTCTTTGGCTATTTGATGCCTCTTCTAAAGTTCTTCTATCTCTATGTGAAGTTCTCACGGGAAACCTAGTTGACTAGTGGATGACATATTTATTAAGTTATGAATTATGGCAAACTGAAAAGAAACAACACATCATTTACCTGGCGCAAATATTTTATTGGTGCAGGTTATTAAGAGCATGATTAGTTGGAACAGTCGTGGTGATCATCGTGGACTCTATCGTTTTAGTTCCAATATCATTGGAATGGTCGCAGAAGGATATATATATATATAATTTTGACTTAATTAAAATTTTTAATATATAATTTAATATATTTTTAATAAAATAATCGCTTGGGCTTACAAAAGTATAAAACATAAATTATTAATTAAAATATAAGTTTTTATTAAAAACTCGATCATGTCCTAATTCCACCGCCGTCTGCCACTCGTCGTTAGCCTTCTCGCGCCGTCGTGCCTGCGCCCGTGAGCTGCTTGATCAGGCCACTCCGAAGAGCGCTTCCGACGCTATCTATCATCCTCCATTTCGAAGTCGAAACGTTATTTATTAGAATTTTGGCACTGCATGAGATGTTCCCATGCCGGAATGCCCGTTCCAACCGTTTCATGTCCGTTCCGACGAACCATGATTAAGAGTACCAACTTGACTTGTCCTCTTTTGTTTCACTCTAGTCTTTCCATCAGTTTGGAAGTATGATAGAAACAATCCTGAACCTCCCTCTATATCCGTGGGGCCGATACTAGAGGGACCACTAAGGTAACGGATCTATTTTTTTTAATTCTAGAAGAACCAAACAAAGTTTTTAAGGTAACAAAGTGGCAGTGCATGGTGTGAATAAATTTACCTCAGAGAAAATAGCAACAAGGCTTGGAAGACCAATTTCCTACAAATTGTAAATAAAAGGTATGCACTGTTCTTTACCTCCCTACCATGTCTGCAAGACTCATGGCTGTTCACAAGCACTCTAGAAGCCCACCTAGATAAAATTAAACCTGTATAAGAAACTTTCATTTCGTTCTGAAGGAAAATAATTTCCTGGACAATTAAATGTGAACCTTTTCAAGGTAACTACTATCTTTAGAATTATTTCTCACCCATTCACAAGCTCAAACACTCTTGCCCTTTCATGTGCTCTCCACCCTCTGCTAGTATTTGTGAGCTCTACCCCATAATCAGTGAGTTCCCCTCCGAGTGCCATCCACCTTCAACCGCATGCAAGCCTCCCTCCACCCTTCATCTTGACTCTGAACTCTCTGCAATTAGCCCTCAATCATGAAGTCCCATGAACCCTCCATCATCATCATCCTCAAGCCCCTCTCCAATCGTTTTGTGATTATGAACACACCTCCACCATCCATAGTCAACCTCAAAGCCCCTCAAAGTAATTTTCTCTCTAAAAAATTTCCTCAAATAATATTTTATACATCCCCAACATTTTATACATCAAAAATAGCTTCTACAAAAACAGGAAAGGAAAATTCATTACGCGCATGCCAGCTAGCATAACGAGCTGGAGATATAATGAATATGATATAATGGTGTTACTGCAAAAAAACACTTATCTTATTTATCAACCTATATCAATCAATGAGAAAAAGAAAGACGAAATTTTACAGAAAAGTCAAAATAAGAAACCTCATCAGAAGCTCCATCTGGGCTATCATCATATTGAGCCAGAAACAGCCATCTAAGTCCCTCAGGACGGTATAATAATTAGCGTATAAAATATTATTATCATGAAATATAGGGTTTGAATTTTAGTATGTCAAGGTAAATATTTTCTTTATACATTAGTCACTATTCCAAAGATTATTAATCGTCCATGATTTACCTCTTAAATATTGACCTAAAACTGATTGATAGAGGCGCTAAGGACGAACATATCCACTTAGCCACCAAAAACAGCCATCCAAATCACCAAGCGTATATCTACAGAACACACAGAAGACATATTCTTCAGTTCGCATCCTTAAGCAAATACTTCAATAATTGACTAAGAATACCTATTCTTTTGTTCACATCGTCACCCAAATGCTTCAACTGTTGGAAGGAAGGTAAGAAGATGCCCCTTCCCCTTCCTCTTCCAATCCAATCACCTTCCTCTATAAATGTAGAAAGGGGAAGAGACCTACTACACCTATATATAAGGTCGTCCATGTGACCTAAAGGAAGAGGAGCAAGAGAGAAAGGAAGAGGAGGCTTGCTGTGTACGAGTTTTGTTCAAAGTCAAAGAGAATGGGTTCGTTCCATATGAAAGGTTTCTGTACAAGGTTCGTCCATTTGCACAAGATTGAAAGAGGCATGAAGAATATTCAATATTTGTTTTTCTAATCTTGAAAGAGGGATTTGGTTTGTGAACCATGAAGTGCTTTTCGATTTGTTTGTGATCGCTCTTTCGACAACAAGTATGAAGATTATATTCTGTTATCGATTGCGGATCTGCAAGAGATCACTGTAAGTGTTTATATTTTTCATGTTTACTATTTTTCATACTTAGAACTATCAACAATGGTATCAGAGCGATGCCTAAGTATGAAATAATCTCTTTGTCGAAATGAAAATCTCTCTGCCGCCGTCGCTAAGCAAGATCGCGACTGGGTTGCGATCTGCCGTAGTTGTCGAGCCCCGAGAAGTTGTTGGCTATTGGCTTCTGTGGCCAGAGAGTGTCAGAAACTACGTTGGGAGGCTGACAATCAAAGGTAACGACAATCATGTTCGTCGCGATAGAAAAAGAGAGTGTCGCAATCGCGACAGAGAAGAGAAGAAGCTGTGTAATCGAATAAACTGACGAAACACAGTGAATCTGTGTAATCGATTGGAGTAATCGATTCAAATATTTTTTTTCGATTGAGATAATCGATTAAATGAAGATGAACAGTATTAATTACTGTTCATCTGTCAACACTGTTTGAAAACTATTGTTTTAATCGATTAAAATTTCATGCATGAACAGTATATTATGCTAATCATGCATGAATCGATTGCTCACTATTTAATCAATTGAAATTGATTAATCAAAGTTCGATTAATTGAAAATTGAACTATACCATCTTGATCCTAGATCTGGTTCAAATCATTAGTTGGTTTAATCAGACCAGTTTAATTCAATAATACCTAGATCGAGCTCAAATCATTCGTTGGTTTAACCAGTTTGGTTTATTATTGAATTAATTGGGATGATTTTGATTACATAAGTTGTTTAACCAAAATGATTAGATTTGGTCTAATGGGTTAGACTTAATCCAATAAGCATTGGATTGATCAAATGAACCTAAGTTTGATCAATAAGTCTGAGATTGACTTAAATGAACTTAGATTAATAGAACATAGGTAAGAAATCTCATTCCAGTTATATTAGTTCTAATGAGGACATTGGACAGAGCTCAGGATCTAGATTCCCAATCAACCGATCAAATGGATCAGTCGATTTAGACTCTTGAAAATCAAGAAGATTTGCTTTTCTTGATTAATAATGTTGGTTTCATGCCTATATAAATTAAATTCAGCCAATTTTGTACTGGTTAGTTGATTTTGTACTGGTTAGTTGATTTTGTACTAACTTATTTAATTTCAATTTAAAGTTAGCACGGATGATTATCAATCCTGGAAACTCGAATAAGAAGAGTTTCCAATCATGGATAATTACAAGATCTAGGCGTTGATTTGTTCACTGTCGGAGAATCCTAAGGTGGTAGCACACTAGATATGAAGGCTCTCCAAAGGGAGAACCTTATATATGCATAGTTATGTGTAGAGCTACTTCACCATGAGTTCCTAGAGGAGGACCCTGAAGAATCTAAAGAGGATTCTGAATAAGTTTCGATGATAGGTCAAATTGAAAATCTTGAAGTTGGTCTATCAGAAATTACCTCAAATGAGTCCAGGTTGAAGAGAATTATGTTGGCCACTGCACTAGTGTCTATCCTAGTGAGAGTGGTGTAAGCCTATCTAGTTTGTAAGAGTTCTGTTATTGTTACTGTCATTGTGTATGAACAGTATTAGTCCATTTAGTTCATATCTGTTTGTTATATGTTAACAATATGTGATATGTTTATATAAATGATATGTTCATTCATATGCTGATTACTTCATGATACATGAAAAATGATTAGTTCATTTTATTAAATGATTAGTTCATTTAATTAAAGAAATCATGATAGAATGATGATTAGTTCATTTGTTGGGATGTATGTAATAGTATTGATCAATGTTGATTTGATTGGGCCATACAAATGATGAGTGGAAACATATTTATCACTTGATTTTATAAACCAATTCAAATTAATATTGAGTCAATCATAAATTGCATGCATGTGAATTTTACTAAATACTAAATAATATATTTATTTATGTTAGATCATGACAAATAAGAACATCATAGCTAAATTCAATAATAGAGAGAAATTATATGAGGATAACTACAAAATCTGACAACTCAAGATACAATATGTACTTGAGGAAAAAGAAGTTCTTGAGACTATAAAATAGATTATGGAAGACCTGTAGATCCCACTACACAGAACAGACGAGATCTCAATGCCTATGGGGCATGGAAAAGGAATGACTCCATTGCTAAAGGAATATTGATTAGTTCAATGATGGATGACCTGGTATTTGAGTATGAGCCATTACTATCGACTCATGCTGTCTGGGTAGCCCGTAGAGAAAAGTAGAGTGGAGGAAGTCTGAGCAAGCTTCGATAGCTAACAATTAAGTTTGACAGCTACATTAAGCGTCAGAATCTTTCAATGGATCAACACCTCAGGGAGATGTCGAACATGATTCAGGAGCTTAAAATTGCTAGTTATGAGTTAACCGATGAACAGCAGGTTCAAGCAGTTATTCATTCCCTTCTAGATTCTTGAGAGACCATGAAGCAAACCCTAACTCACAATGAGAGTATTAAGACTTTCATTAACATCTCACGCCATGTAGAATTGGAGGCGGAGAGAGTTGAATCTGCAAAGATTTTTAGACTAGCCTATATGGCTATTCGTTCTGTTGGATCATCTAGATCCAAGAAAAAGAAATGGTTCAATAAGGGGAAGGGAAAGAAGAAAGAAGTTGCTGTTGTGGGACAAGACCCAATCAAGAAGAAAGGAAAGAAGACCAGATTGAAACGATGCAAGTGTGTCTTCTTTTCTTGAGCATTTTGTAGTTAGTTCAATGTTGTTAACTAATTCTTATCTTTTATAGATTATAGATTCGGAAGCAACCAACCATGTAGCTCGGGAGTGAATTACATTTGTAGAGTACTGACGAGTACTAGCTAGCAACAAATGGATCTATGTACGAAATAATGCAAGAGTTGAAGTTAAAGGAGTCGACACTTGCAAACTTAACCTCCGTGGTGGTAGTGTTTTGTTTCTACATGATGTCCTGTATGCTCCTGAAATTCGACGGAATCTGATTTTCGTCACTTATCTTCTTGATTTAGGCTATTGTGTAAATTTTTATAACTATTGTGTGGAACTTCGAATTAACTCTGTGTTAATTGGGCATGGTTATGTAACAAACGGTTTTATGGTTCTTGATGTAGAACCAAATAATAATGATGGTTGTTTTTCAAACATTGCTCTTACTAGTAATGCCGATGTTAATGATGAAATTTAGCATACTAGACTAGGACATATAGGACAAGAATGAATGAATACATTAGCTAAGGAGGGCCTTTTTAGGCACTCATGCTAAGATAAACTTATGAGCATTGTCTTGTTGGAAAGGCAACTAGGAAATCATTTGGTAAGACTATTAGGGTTGAATCACCATTATAATTAATTCATTCGGATATTTGTGGTCCAATGAATATGAAGGCTAGAAATGGGAGTTCTTATTTCATTACATTTATTGATGATTTCTTTCGTTTTGATCATGTGTATTTGATTTCTCATAAATCAGAAGTATTAGATTGATTTAATCATTATTTGAACGAAGTTGAAAATCAATTAGAATGTAAGGTTAAAACCTTATGCACTGACCGTGGAGGGAAATATTTGTCTGATATGTTTAAGACAATATGTAATGATAGAAGGATTATTATATAGTTAACAATTCCAAGAACTCCATAGCAAAATGGGGCTGCTGAAAGAAGAAATATGACTCTTCTTGAAATAGTTAGGTCTATGATGGCACAGGCTAATTTGTCAATCTCCTATTGTGGAGATATATTATTAGTTATGGCCGATATACTTAATAAAGTGCCTTCAAAGTAAGTTCCATCTACCCCGCATGAACGTTGGACAGGTAGAAAATCAGATTTAAGTAATCTGAGACCTTGGGGGTTAGCTGCCTTTGTTCATGATAAGACTCACAAACATAGAAAACTAGAACTCAGAGATAAGAAGTGTATCTTTATAAAGGTATTATGAGACTTCTAAGGGTTATGTTTTTATTGGTGAGAGACAAGATGGAACCATCTCTGAAATAGGTCAAGAGATGCTACTTTTCTTGAAACTGAGTTCCCAACACGAGGTGAAGTTGATAATATAATTCCTATATTTGAGATAGAGGAGGAGAATGTTGGTGTGGTTAGCACTAACGGTCTAACTCAGGTTTTGATGAATAACAAATTGGGTTAAGTTAGGTTTGTCGTTATCTAACACTCTGACCAAGTGTGCAGACGAAGTCCAGACAGGTCGACGGGCTGATCGGATGTCTGACACGAAGTCCAAGCGGGTCGACGGGCTGACCGGACGCTTAGCACGAAGTCCAAATGGGTCGACGGGCTGACCGGACGCTTGGCACGCAGTCCAGCTAGGTCGACGGGCTGACCGGATAGCTGGCAAGAAGTCCAGACGGGTCGAAAGGCTGACCGGACATCTGGCAGGTAAGTAAAGGTAAGTCACTGGAGGGGAGTGACTGTGAGGACGTATTCCCGGGAAGGGAACATTAGGCGTTGATCCAGCTTAGATTCATTTCGGATATCTAAGTCGAGATCGTGACTAGATTCCGGTCTCGGAAAGACGGAATCTAAGTCATACTCTTTATGTTAAACTTATAAATTGTGCTAACACTCTGTTTTGCAGGTTACACATTATATATTTACCTCGGACTAACCTTGTCATGCAGGAGAAGGATTTTCTGGAGAAAGGAGGTTCGGGCACCTGGAAGGGATCTGGGTGCCCGGAGATAAATATTATATAGTTCGCAGCTCTGACACGTGGAACTCGCTGGTTGGGTCTGTCATGTCACACCAAGGCGTCCGGAAGGGATCCGGGGCGCCCCGAGCCTCCTATATAAGGAGGGTCAAAGGCGGAGCTCAGAACAACAACTCTGAATTAACGATCTGCTATACTGTGCTCCTGCAACGCCGCGAGGCCACTCCGACAAAGCACTCTCTTCAATTTAATTATTTTCAGTTTGTCGGTATTTTTTCATTTATGTCAATTCTTGTACTTAACTACTTTGTAATTATTATTCGAATTGATAGTAATTGCCCAACGAGAGTACTCAACGAGTACGGGCCTTGGAGTAGGAGTTGACACATGCTCCGAACCAAGTAAAAATCTTGGTGTCCTTATCCTTTTTAATTTTCGTTATTTTAATTTCCGCTGCGTACTCTACAAAAATTTTCAATCGATATTCACCCTCCCCTCTATCGAACGATCACCATCCAACAAGTGGTATCAGAGCAGGTACCACTCTAATTTGGTGCAACCACCAATCAGACAGGAGGGTGATTTATTTTTAAATTTTTTTCGGATTTCAGTTTTTCGTGAAATTCCAAATTGGTATTATTACCTTTTTGGAAATCTCCTTCCGTCGCAATTAAATCTAAATTGGTGCAACACCAATTTAGTTATTTTTTTTAAATTTCTCCCGCACTAGTAATCCAAGACCAAGTCTTGGAACCTCTCTACTTGTTTTTTTGTGCAGATTAAAATGTCGCAGATCGAGGGCTTCAGCACAGTGCGACCTCCTCTTTTCAACGGGGATGATTTCCCGTACTGGAAGAAGTGGATGGAGGTGTATCTCAAGACAGATTTCAACCAGTGGCTGAGCGTCACACAAGCCTACACACCACCAGTTGACAGCTCCGGGGATCTACTAGATCCTGAAAAATGCACATCAAACATAAAGAAGAAGGCATCAACGGAGAACAAAGCTATCAACACTTTACAATATTGCAGATTAACAAGAGAAGAATTGAACCGGGTCGGACCGCATCAAAATGCTAAAGAGCTGTGGGATAAACTGATCGAGCTGCACGAAGGAACCAGCGACGCTAAGGTAACAAAAAGGGATTTATTATTAAATAAAATTTTTAATATAAAAATGCAGGAAGGGGAAACAACGAGTCAGCTGCATGCGAGTATCAAGGATATCCTCAACGGGCTCCATGCAATAGGTCACCAGATGGACAATAGAGACCTAATCAGGTATGCGTTAAACGCATTTCCACGTAATAGCTTATGGGCATCCATAGTGGATGCCTACAAAATTTCTAAGAATTTAACTAAGCTTAAATTAGATGAACTGTTTTGTGAATTAGAATTACATGAGCAGACTAACACTGGGGCCGAGAAAGGTATTTCCTTATATGCAGGGTCTTCCAAGAAGAACAAGGCTGAACCTGAAGAAGACTCTGACCAGAGCTCTGAAGATGAAGAACACCTGGTGAACTTGGTAAGGAAGATGTTCACCAGAGGAAGAAAAGCTTCAGCAAGAAAGATCTTCAAAAGATCAGTTCGCTAGCCGATTCAAGGAATGTGACATGCTTCGGATGCAACAAAAAGGGGCACTACAAGAACGAGTGACTAAGACTGAAGATCGACAAACCGAAGCCGACCAAAAAGAAGGCCCTTAAAGCAACGTGGGACTCCTCCTCCTCAGACAAATCAGAAGCAGAAGATCAGAAGCACCAGAGCCACCTAGCACTGATGGCCCGCGAAGCAGAGTCGGAAGACGAATCGGAAGACGGGTTCGAACCCGAATCCAGCCACGAGTCCGTACTCATTTCTGAAGGTTCCGAAGAGGTATTCCTAACCTTAAACCGAAAGTTTTTTAAAATTATTTCTTGCTTAAATAATAAGTTAGTTAAATTAGAAAATGAAAACAAATTGCTTCTCGAGGAAAATCAAATCCTCAAGGAACAAGTTGTAAGTAATAAACCAACTCAAGATCTAACACTTGAGGAAGAGAATTCATCATTAAAATTAGAAATTAATAACTTAAAAAATATGTTAGAAAAATTTACTACCAGATCAAAAAACTTAGACTTAATCCTAAATAATCAAAAAGCATGTTATAATAAAACCGCACTCGGATATAAGTCAAACTCAAATAAAACTTTTAAATCATTAATAACCCAATACAAACCAACGAATAAAGCCTGGGTTCCGAAAGCGTGTTTAACCACACAAATAAGACCTAACCAATATTATATCCCTAAAGATAAAATATATTACATAAAGCCAAATAAACCAAATCAAAAACCAGAATACAAACCTAAACAAAAAAATTTAAAATCTAAAATTAGAACTCACCAAAATTTAAACTATCACCAAGTAAAATATAATTATAAAGAAATAGACATAAACCTAAAACTAAAAATTAAATTAATGGTCATTAATTCAGGGGGAGACTCCAGAATAGCTGGCACCTTCAAAACTAACATACCCGGCAAGGTAACCCTAACCAACCTACCCGACAGGGTAATTAGGACTAGTTAAAAAGGGTTCAAGTTTAACTTGAAAAATGGTACTGGTGAAGTTTTGGATGATAGTACGTTAGGGAAACTTAGTCTATGCATGTCTAGAAAGATATGGCTTCGACCTAGTGCATTTGGCTAAGTGGAACTAACCGAAGCTACCCTTTATGGATCCTAACCAGTTAGACCAAGGTTTTGTACTAAGTCTAGTGGATAGGACTATTTGGAAAACCTCGAAGGCATGGTTACTCTAATGATGTCCAAGTGACTCACCATAGCCCAGAAGTTTATCCAGAGAACGCCTATTTGTTGAACCCAAAGCTAAACTTGAATCTAACACAAGTTAAAAACAAACCCTAAGATTGAACCTAATTCATCTCACAAAATTATAGGATTCCCTGATTGAAAACATAGATCGGGTGAGATGACTAAGGACTTAAATTAAAATTAAATTAAATTAAATTAAAATTAAGATTAAATTAAATTAAATTAAAATTAAAATTAAATTAAAATTAAAATTAAATTAAAGAAAAATTAAAATTAAAATTAAATTAAATTAAATTAAATCAAAATTAAAATTAAAGTAAAGTAAAATTAACAAATCAGGAGATGCCTGAATTTAGTCAACCTAGTGGAAGTAATTTGCCACTGAATGAGTTAGTTTCTCAACAGTCTAACCTACAAAGAAGTAGTCGTCAGATTATTCCTCGGAGAAGGTTTGATATTGAGAATGAGACATTGATGATTCTCCCAGTTGATGATGAGGAACCTTGAACAGTTGAGGAAGTTTTGAGATGCTCAATTAGAAAAGAATGGAAAGTTGCAATGGATGAAGAAATGGAGTCAATGAGAAAGAATTAAGTTTGAGATTTAGTCGATCTTCCTCTGGGCCGAAGGGCTATTGGGAATAAGTGGATTCTCAAAATAAAGAGGAAAGCAGATGGATCGATTAATCGATACAAAGCTCGATTAATTGCAAAAGGATATACCCAAATGGAGGGTATTGATTTTGAAGAGACATTCTACCAATTTGTGAAGTTTGTGTCAATACATGTCATCCTAGCTATAGTAGCACAATTTGACATGAAATTACATCAGATGGATGTAAAACGAATTTTCTTAATGGTAATCTTGACAAAGAAATCTATATGGTATAACCAGAAGACTACATTGCCGAAGGAGAGAAAAGAGTATGTAGACTTGAGAAGTCTATATATGGGCTAAAGCAAGTGTCAAGACAATGGAACATAAGATTTAATGAAGTCATTTTATCTCATAGTTTCGAAATGATCAATGAGGATCATTGTGTTTACCTCAGAAAGGAAAAAAAAGGAAAGTTTATCATTTTATCATTATATGTTGATGGTATGCTAATAGCTGGAAGTGACATAAGTGTGTGATAGAAGTCAAATCTTGGATTTCATCATAATTTGACATAATAGACATGGGAGAAGCAGAGTACATCTTATGAGTGAAGATCATTAGAGATCGATATAAAAGGCTTTTGGGTTTGTCTCAAGAAGCTTATATCATAAGATGCTACACACTACAACAAAATGCAGCATTAGAGACGGAATATTCCGTCTCTATTCCATCGCTAAACTAGATTAGCGACTGATTAGTGACGGAATCACTACGTCGATACGAGTTTTGTCGCTGACTGTATTTAGAGACGGAATTTAATATTCCGTCGCTATTTAGAGACAGAATATATATTCCGTCTCTAAAATTTTAGCGACGGAAATTTAATTATCAGTCGCTAAGTATAGAATCCCGTCTCTAATTAGATTAAAAGTGCATCTATAATTAGAGAGGGAACATTAAAATTCTGTCTCAAATTAGAGACGGAACATTAAAATTCCGTCTCTAATTAGAGACGGAATTTTAATATTTCATCGCAAAGTATCGACATTTCAGACAATTTCAGGGCACTCGGCAACGGAAAATTAAAGTTTCGTCGCTAGTTATCGTAATAATAGTAATTTTCGGGGAGAAATTAGACACAGAATATTAAAATTCTGTCTCTAATTAGAGACGGAATTTTAATATTCCGTCTCTAATACCTGGAAATTCCAGCAGCAACATTTTGTTTCTGCAGTCGTCCTTGTTTACATTTCATATCAATCTAAACCATCACATACAATGGTTTTCAAACAACACAATACATACACAATTAGACAATGACAATACAAAATAATATATGAATGTAAATATCGAACCAAATATCCAATCCAAGCATAATACACAAATACATTACTACAACATCTCCAATAACAATAATCCAAGCACAAAACTAAAACTAAAACTAAATATCCAATAAAAAAACAAAGATAAATATCCAAACATCTCTAACCATAAACACCTGATTGTATAGTACTACAACATCTGAAATTTAAAAGCACAATACAACACCTTGTAGCAAAGAAAATCCAATCCTAAGCTAGCAAGTAGTAATCAATCCTGCAAAAATTTTAAGATGATAGATTATTCATAAAACATAGAACAAACTAATACACAATTATGAGTAACATATTAAATTTAATATTATGAATTTATTTTACATATCTGAATGCTATTTTGGATATATGATGATGGTGTTGTATAGATATCAACGTTCCTGAAAAGATATAATACAATGTTTTTAAATTTTGAGGTGATGTATGCAACTACTCTATGACCATCTGGGGTAAAACTGCATTTAACAAATAAAATGAACCAAATATGTTTAAAAAAAATAGATGCAGTGAATAAGACTAATAACACAAATACTGACCAACCCCAGATAATCCGTAGAACAATTTGACCACCAGCGTCAGACATGTCTATATCTGCAGAATTACATTATAACACATATGCATACACACTAGTTTTAATCAAAAAAATATTAATGACTAATAGAGTAAGACAAGTGATATAACCATGAATATTTTTAGCTTAACAATGCTTAATCTAAAGATATTACAATTTTAATCATTAACATTTTGTAGATCCTCCTCACTAGACTCTGTTAGTTCAATAAGCTCCTCATTGCTGGATATTTCTCCATCATCTATCTCCTCATAAGGTACATTAATATCTATAAGTAATTGAGATGTTGTTTGAATATGAGAATCTACTGAATATATCTCCACTATATCATTTTAAAATGCATCATCGTTTTGGTTCACGATAGAGTTGGGCATTTCTATGGTAGAGCGTGACTTTGTTCGGTAAACTGCTAACCATTCACTAGCTCTTCTCCTCTTTGTGGGATATTCAAGATAGAAAACCTGCCTCGCTTGTACCGCGAAAATGAAATGTTCATACTTGTTGAAGCTTTTGTTTGCATTTACCTCAACCAAATTGTAGTTTGGATGTATTCTGGTACCTATTCTTGGAGTCGGATCATACCAAGAACATTTAAATAACACACATCTTTTGATGGGTAAAGTAGGATATTCAACTTCTATGATTTCTTCAAGTCTCCCATAATAATCAAACTCGGAATTATTATTGTTGATAGATCCTTTCACACAAACACCCGAATTGAAAGTTAGTCTGCGTGAATCTCATTGTGTCATGTGAAATTTAAAACCATTAACATAGTAGTTAGACTACACTATTATCTTACAGAGAGGTCTAGATGCAAGATTGATTATCCTGGAATCTTGCACATTAGATAGTCTCTGATCAGACACCTATAACAATAGTAGAATATAAAATAAGCCTCTGATAATTTAATATGGATGTAAGAAAATAAAATTATCTTCTAACTTACATAGATTTGAAATCATAATGAAAATTCCGTCTCTAACTTTTCAGCTATCTCACTTGCACGAATTGATGGATTTTATATTTGTAGTTGTTGTTCACACAAGCTGGAAAATAAGGTAATTTTAAGAAAATTAAGCTATCGGGAAACAACTTAACATTTTGATAAATGTTTGATTCAAGAAGTCAACTTACTTTATGTAGGGTTTGACTTCATCACAGTTTAAGAGTATGTATGCCCTCGCAGCATGATATTCTTGTGGAGTTAAACATCTAGAAACATATGCTCCCATTGGTTTGCCAGGAAACTTGAAAATAGAAAGCATAGATGGGTCTATAGGTTGTGCATCATCTGAATTTCTATGACACTTGCGATGTCGGGCTTTTACATTATCAGCAAAATAATAGGAGCAGAATGAGGATGCTTCTTCAACCAGATAAGCATTACAAATTGACCCCTCAACTCTAGCTTTGTTATGAACATTATTCTTTAATTTCCTTAAAAACCGTTCGAATGGATACATCCATCTGTACTGGACAAGACCAGTTATTCATGCCTCGTATGCTAAATGTACTGGCAGATGTTCCATTGAATCAAAAAAATTGGGTGGAAAAATACGTTCAAACTTACATAGTATGAGAGGAATGTCTGTTTCTAGTCGAAGCATATCATCCATCATAATACACCTCGCAGTTAAATCTCTAAAATATAGACTCAATTCTGTGAGTGCTTGCCAGATATTTTGAGGAAGTAAGTCATGAAAAGTTACTGGAATAAGTCTTTGCATGAATGTATAACAGTCATAACTCTTCATTCCAAACATCTTTAACCTGTTCATATCCACACATCGAGCCATATTCGAGGCGTACCCATCTGGGAGTCAAAAGTAGGTATGTTTCACAAGAAATCAATTATTCTAACCTAATACTACAAGTAAGAACCTAGTCATCTTAATAAAGCTAAAGGTAAGAATTTTCATGAATGCATGTCGTAGAGCGATAGAGATAAGAATAGGAGGAAAACAACAACCAAACTATTGAAGAAAAGTTTCAGTTTGTATGTGGTAGACAGTAGACGCATAAAAAAAATTTCTGTGTCAACTTAAACATATTGCCATATCAGAAATTGAGAAGGGCATTGCTCCAAATTTAATCAAATGTTTAGTAATAATGGATAGATGCAACTTAAAGTGTCTCTTTAAATGCTACATTTGAGTCCCTCTGATCCCTCAACTACAGACACTAGCACAACTGATGCCAACGATTCCAACATTGTGAAGTATTGTTCATGGATCTTATTTACTTGTATGGCATAAGAAAAAATACTAACCAGTTTACATTTAATCATAATATTATTTCTCCCTAAATATTGTTCTACATCAATATCTATTCGATCAAAAAGGTTAGCTGAGCGAGTAGAAAGCATGAAACAAAAAGCAACAAGAGTCAGTTTGTCGCCTCAACTCGATCCATTTGATTCACCTTTCTAGCTTTGTCCGGTTCACCTATCTTATTTCATTGAATTCTAGAATTTGAATATGAAACTCAATCGGATTTCTATTTCTCCCAATTGAACTAGTTGAACTGAACAGTCTAACCCACTTTTAAAAAGAGTAGCGACAGATGGCTGAAGTTTTCTACTTCTTGCAAAAGTTATAAGAAACAATAATCTCTTGTTCACATAATTATCGTCTCAGAGTCCCCCAAACCTTTTAGTCATTTCAGCTTGCCCAACCCTTTTGGTTTGTATGTACAAGTCTAGCAAACAATCCTATTGTCCAACCTGACTTGCCTATTTGATCAACTTTATCAAAATGGAAAGAAAATGTTCTGAAATAGACATTCAAATTGTTATAATTAGTTGAGTGACAAAAAAAAACAAACAAGAAAACATTGATTAAACCAAACACGATTCAAGCTAGTTGAGGTTGCTGCGAACTTTAAACTGAAACAACATGAAACATAAACTAGTAAAATCAATACTGAAATTAGCACTCAGGCAGCATGAATGGCATTGAGATTAGAGAGAGACCTGAGGTACCAAGTAAACTAGTAAACTAGCTTTAAACTGAAAATAAACTAGTAAAATCAATTGAAGAGATTACCAATCACACCTCTGGGAAGGAACTGGGAAGGAGACGAGCTACTACGGAGAGGAGATGAAAGCACCACTGCGGTCTGCGGAGAGGAGAAGGAGACGAGTGAGGGAGCGTAGAGGAGAAGACAAACCAGTCTCACGTTGTTTCAAACGAGCAAACATAGCTTCATATTCCAATGCAGTGTTAAGTATTAAATATGTAGAGTTTCATCGTATTTTGCAATCAAGTTCTAGTTTCTTTGTGCTTGGAACTTTCAATTGTCGAGCTGTTTCAATAAATTTTTCATCTCTTTTTGGTGTGGTTGTCCAAAATACGACACTATAACGAATTGTTTCAATGCTATCACTGATTAATTCTAGTCCATCCCTCACAATCAAATTCAAAATATGGGCACAACACCGCATGTGAAATAATTTTCCTTCTAAGATAAGTGAACTTGGAGGAAGCTTGTCCAGAATAAGCTCAATCATAGCATCATTAGTTGTGCAAGTATCAACGGTTAAAGTAGATAACTTACGATCCAAGTTCCAATCCAAGAGGCAATCAACAAGTGCATTTTTGAGGACCTCAGCAATATGTGGACACGACACATATATAAACCTAGTAAAAAAAGAAATATAATACATTGTAATGATAATAGTAATACTATTAATGGTAAATGCAAGTATAAAGTTAAAGAGAAAAAAATTTACCTGACAAGCTGACTTTGTAATTTCCATGAAACATCGATGAAGTGTGAAGTGATGGCCATGAATCCTCTTTTTTGATTAGTTGCCGTCCACATATCAGTTGTCAACGCAATCTGACTAGCATTTGAGTCTAATAATTTCATTGTTTTATTTCTTTCATACTCAAATATCTTCATGATGTCAGTCTTGATTGTGTTCCGGGAAACAACTTTAAATATTGGTTGCAATGCATAAGAGTATCTTCTAAAGCCAACATGATCAACCATAGATAACGGGTACTCATGCAATATAATATATTTGCAAGCTCTGCCCTTGCTTGATCTTGGTTGAAATGGTATGTCCCAAGCTGCGTTGTCCCATCATTGGATTTTGTTGGTTGCAATAGAGATTGTTGTATGGTCTTTTGTTTTTTATGCAAGCATATGCTTGGTACCATTCTTAGTCTCACCACCTAAGGTCTTCTTACAATCATTGCAGACCGCTTTCCATTTTCCTTCAATTAATTTTTTCTCGAAATGATCCCATGCAATAGATCTAAATTTTCTGTTCTTTTCACCATTTGTACCCAAAATTTCAACATCTAAAGTGTTATTTAGAGTTGCTTCGTTTGCCTCGATTGGAACACTCTCATTTTGCGAATGCAATTCAGTCGCTGCATGAACTTCACTTCCCACAGTTAGAGTAGTTTGCATAGCACCCTCAACCTCGTTATCATTAATTTCCATCTAAAAGGATATATCATAATATCAAAAAATCATATTCTACTCATCCACATAATCCCTACATTAACAAAACAAAGTAATGTTATATATGAGTTTTTTTTAGGAACATACTTTTAAAGAAAAGTCTTCTTAATTGATTGGCATCCTTAATCATTATAAAAGAAGCATAATCTTAATCTGTCAGAGAGTATATATCCTGAATTAATTGTCTTCTTTTATCAGACAAGTAAAAGAGAAAAAAAGACATCACTAGTTCACTACCTCTGCCAGGCTTGTTTGCGTTCCTAGCTGTGAAAGTGGTTGAGCTACTAAAATTTTGAATAAATAAAGTTTAGCATAACCATCAACATCATGTTTTTATGCCAAAGCAACATGGATTGATGATTTGATTAGCAACAGTGATTCCTCTAACAGAGCAAAGCCATTAACTGCTTAATTTGTTGAAACATTCAGCAATGAGACCTGGTTTCGCCCTTGATCAAGATGGGAAGAAGGAAAATCTTGTTAGATTCTCCTTTCCATCTGAAAGAGCATGTGCATCGAGGTGAGAACAATGATTCTAACGACTTTGGCTAGCAAGTGTTGATGACAAAAACTTGAAATATGGCTCACCTCACTGACGATGGGAGCAAGTGTTGATGGTATACAAGGATCGGAGGATGTGTAGGCTGACGACGTTGACGGGAAACTAGAGCAAAGATCAAACTTGGACAGGAGGTAGGGAGCGATCAACGATGACGGGAGACTAGAGAGGCCGAAGGCATTGCCACATCGAAGGAAGCGACATCGGCGGAGATCGACACGATGAAGGGAGCGGCGTTAGCAGAGATTGACGCGACGAAGGGATGGCGGCGTCGAAATGTTGAATGGGTGAATGGCGTAGGGTTTACTGTTTAGGAATTAGGGATTTTATTTTTATCTCACTTATATTATTATTATTATTATTATTATTATTATTATTATTATTATTAAAACCGGGGCGGGTTTAAGATGGGGATAGCATACCCATACCCGCCTCGGTTTAATTTCGGGGATTTTAAAAATCCCCAAACGTGAACTCATACCCAAATTAACTCCCCAAATCTGTCCCCGAGGTTTTCCCCACGGGGCCCCGAACCCATGGGAAAAATTGCCACCCCTAGGCCGATTATGTGGAACTCACTGAGGATATCTTTTATCCTCACATGCAGCTGACTGGCGGATTCTCCTTCCTGCATTTTTATGTTAAATAACTTATTTAAAAATAAATCTCTTTTAGTTACCTTTACGTCGCTGGTTCCCTCGTGCAGTTCTATGAGCTTATTCCATAGCTCCTTTGCATTTTCGTGTGGGACGACGCGGTTTAGCATATGTAAAATACCGAAAATAGGCGAATATTAATAAGGAAATTTTCTGGGATTTTTGGAGATTTTTCGGGAATTTTTCGGAGTTCGTACGGACGAGTTAACGGGGATAAAAATGGAGCCCCAGAAAGCCTGTTTAGGCTACCCCAATTTAATGAGGAAATATTTTATTTTCCTTTTTATTTTCCTTATTTCCTCTCCCCTTTACTCGACGCCATTTCTCCCCCCTTTTCTCCCCAAACCTCACGCGAGCGGTTCCTCTCCTCTCCTCTTGCCGATGCAGGCGCGGATTCTTCCTTCTCCTCTGTCCTTGCCCAGGCGCCGGCGAGCACGAGCCACCGCCGACCGAGCCGCTCCTCATCCCTAGCGCCGGACTCTTCTTCTTCTCTTTTCCGAGCCGCACCAAGCACTGCCACCACCAGAGGTGAACGGAGCGGTGCCGATCCACTACCGACGCACCTGTGCCGGCATCCGAGACCCCGCCACCGATCTATCCTTTTCTTAACCGTGTCCTAGATTCGTTGCTGGTTTGGGGTCTACTGTGCCGTGCCCTAACGCTGACACCTCCTGGCACAGCCGACGCCGTATTTGTCCTAGCCCCTCTACAGTGATTTGGCAGCACAACTGCCACCTTCCTTCCGTGCCCTAGTTCTTGGTTGCTGCCCCTCTTCAGAGCCGCCGGCCATAGAGCCCGACGCCAACAGTAAGTGCATCCGGCAGAAGGGTTGAAGGTGAAGGCTTAAGGTTTGTGTTTTCAAATTTGGTACTCTGGTTCTTGTCATGCTGTGAGCAATACTTGGGTTGGGTGGAAGGCTATGCTAACTACGGATTATGGTTTCTAATTATAGATTTATTGCGACGATGGTGTATTTTGTTTTAGCGGCTGCCCTTATTCTGACAGGAACCACCTGTTGTGGACCAACAGAAGAGACTTTGGTGTTGAGGTAAGGAATAGAGTTTTGATTTTTGTTACAGATCATGATGTAATCTAGGTTATGTGATTACGTTGTTGTGAGGGATTATAATTGTTGCAAGTTCTAATTTGTATGAACTAGTTATGAAATGATTGAGGAGTTGATGATCCAATTAAGGTTTAAAATTGGATTTGGATTTAGGTTAGCTTCTCGGGAATTCGATTTATCTAATTAAGAAATATGTAATTAGCTAAATTTGTATATCGTGTTGTTACAGGACTGTGATTCGAGACGGGCGTCTCGACATCGGATTGGTTCGATTCGATCTATATCGGAGGCGGGTACCTCTTGACTTATCTTTTATGATATTGTCTTTGGATATGCATAGTATTTTATAACTACAAGCAATGAACATGTTTGTCTTTGGTATGTCACTGTTTGATATCCATAGCATGTTAGGTTTATCGCCTGTGACGTATCCGTGCTTATATCATGTGATTTATTGCCATGAGTACTGTATTACCATGAGTATCTTAGTGTCTAGAATAAGTGACATACCATGTTTTACTGAGGTTAGGACTAGGTTCTGGACTTTTGGTTTCAGTCATGTGTATTGAGACTGTCTAATACTTAGGTTTTATACCATGACTGGCTTGTGTACCTCTATTTGTATATCATATATGATTCGTGTACCTAGACCTTGATTCTTGATATGTGCATATTGTTGGTACATGTGTTATGGAAGGAGATATGTTTAGGATCTAGGTTGATATACCATAGAGGACCTGTATGCCCTAGATCCGTGGATTGACCTACTGATACTGTGGTACCCATATTATGTATATATGGATTTTTCTATGCTGATCAGGATATTCCATACTTATTATGTTCAGGACATAGGTTTTTGATATTCTATCTGACCTGTGTACTATAGATTTTGGTATGTGACCATCGCTTTTACAGTACCCATTTTGTATATATGGATATGGTTATGTTGATCAGTTTTTGTTATGCATAGTGACATGCATCATGATTGCATGCTGTGCGATTGTCGGCTCCACTATGGTTGAGCCCATCGCCAGTTACATGTACCCCCCCACTCATGGTTTAGTGGTATATCAGGCAGGTGTGTGGCGGTTCTGCTGTTTGGCTCCGTTGGTCATATGACCCAGCGTGGTAGCCGGCAGTCAGTTCCGCTCTGTTTGGCTCCGCTGGCATGTAGTGTAGCAGCGTAGTAGCCGGCAGACGGTGGACTCTGTTTGGCTCCGTTGGTCAGGAGACTCAGCGTGGTAGCCGGCAGAGATATCCTCCCCGTCATCGTGTACCGGGAGTTGAGAGCATTGAGCTCCCCCATTTATGATTTGGGGTCACAGGACAGGAGTACTCCGACAGCATCCCGTCCACTCGGTCACTCATCAGGAGTAGTGACGACAGAGTGCACGGTTGTCACAGCCCTACCCACTCGGTCTCACCATTTGTGTGTGAGATGACTGACTGGCGTCAGGGGTGACCAGGACGCATCATTAGCATCATATGCATTGATGTATTTATATTATTGTGATTGCTGCATTTGGTTGCTGCATTTTGGTTGGATGCATACCTTTGACCTGCATACAGGATTATTGACACTTTCGGTTTGACGACCCTTTTGTCTGGATAGGAGTTCCTGGTGAGTACAGCTTCCTCAGTTACCTTTCAGTTTTGCATATTCCCTATATATGATTAGGAAGTTGTATTCCATGTTGGTTGCTGTTAGATATATCTTACTACTCATGTCCATTGGTATTCGCTGAGTTGTTGAACTCACCCCCGTTGACACTATCTTTTTCAGGTACCAGGTTATTTATGGTGTCGCTTGGAGCATCCTGTCTGCTGGTCCCCACGTCACATTAGAAGACTTATCGGTTTCACGTATGTTTTGTTTTGTTTTTATGTATCAGATTGTTAGCTCTGTACTCCGGTTTTATTTTTGGAGTGTTGATGTTGTTATGTGGTATTTCGTATTTGTTGTTGGTTGTGTAAGCCTAGCCGGCTAGCAGTTTTGTGTTTTGGTTTTGGTACAACCGAGTGGGCTGCTTTATTTTTAACTGCGTGGTTGTGTCAGCCAGAGGCTGAATTGATATTAACTGCGTGGTGTTTGTTTTCTTTTATTGTTATTATTCCAGCCGCATGTGGCTGAGGTATATAGTGCTTGTAGAAAAGTTTCAGATTGTCCGCCGTACAGGGGAGATGCTGCCGAAATTTCTTCGGACAGAGACTCCTTTGGGGCGTGACAATTTAGTGGTATCAGAGCAGGTATACGATACTTGCTATGTGTTTTGGATTTTTGAGATTTATCTGATATCAATTTATTTGATATCAGAGATCGGCTTACGAGTCTTATTTTCCCGGTGTTTCGGATTTTCTGTTTTGGTCTTCTCGATGTGACTTTTCGGGTTTTGGGACCTGGCAGCAGCAGGACATCTCCAAGCTATAGGAGGTATGTTGGTATATACTGTTGTCCTACCTCTCTGTTAGTAAATGCCCTATATTACAGTTTATCATCTGTATTAGCATTCTTTATTAGTATCTGTCTGGTTGATGTAGCACGTATTATATGTGATGGGATAGCCACTAATCTTTACCGACCTTAATAGAGATTAAGTATTACAGTCTTTGGTGATTTTCCATATCATATCACCAGTAGTTTAAGCTTCTGTTACTACTAGTTGATTAGAGGTTGGAGACACATACCAGTCTCTGTTGTTATTAGCTAGGTGCTAGGTAATGACTAGTAAGTACATATTTTTGTTGACTCAGCCAGTAGTGTACTGATATACTTTAGTTAGTTTCGTCAGTAAATGATTGATTTACTCTGGTTAGATTGGTCAATAGAAGACTGATTTACGCTGTCGACTTGGGTAGTCGTAGATCGATTTACCTTAATTGCTTGCGGATGACTTGTGTACATTCGTTAAATTTAAATAGTCAATGACCGATTCATTTGTTTTGGTTGATTCGATCAGTAGGGGATTGACCTACCTTACTTTTAGATGTTTGAATCTTGGGTTATTTTGTGCCAAGTTATGTATCTTGAGCACACCGAGTACCTAGCTTATACTGACGTATGAAAGGACTGAATTAGCCAAATACTATTGTTGGTTTGGTCAGTCGATAGAGGATCGATGTGTCTTATTCCATGGGTACTTTAAATTTAGACTGTAAGTACCTTGTAGGATAACTTAGAAGGTGACGTAGGATTTGTGTGGTATATTGGATTTAAAATATGTTGATTATGCATATTTATGTGGTGTGTAGATATGATTATTGTGTGTTGTAGGAGTCCTGTGGTAGACTGACCGATTGCATCATTGAGCTTATGCTGATTGTATTATGGAAGGTATCATGTTGATTAAATCGGTGTTATGTTAGATGCAGATGTGTTGGATGTAATATTCGAGGTATCTTGTTGATTATATTTGATTTGTGGATACACTTGTGTCAATTAGACTTTATTGGAAGTATTATGTTGATCATACTCAAGGTGTATGTATATATATGGGGTGAGTATTATTGGAGGTATATTGTCGATTATACCTACGTTGATTTAAGCACACGTGTACGGTATGTGATGTTGGAGGTATTATACTGAATATACCTGAGTTGTGTATATGTTTAGTGTACAATAATTTGAGGATTATGTCGATTATACCTATGTTGTGTGTGCACGTGTGCCAGGTGTATTGTTGGTAGTATCATGAGGATTCTACTTATATTGAATGCAGGATGTGGAGTGTCTGCATTATGTCATTTGTTGGACTACCTTGTCAACCTATTTTCTTATCAGCGGGTGACCCACTACGATATGGATAGAGTTGACTATAGATTTGATCTGCTTACTGGGTTGTTATACCCTAGGCTACCCACAGTGATTGGTGGTAGAGAGATCTCGTTCAGACTCTAGCTGGATAGTTAGGTGCCTTGGACACTTATGAATTGTTTATGATGGAGCGTTGCTCCCACAGGTTATGGATCGTTTGTGGTGGAGTGTAACTCCCACATATTATTGTTTGTTTGTGGTGGAGCGTTGCTTCCACATATTACGGATTGTTTGTGGTAGAGCGCTGCTCCCACATATGTGGTATTTCGTGTGATAGAGCATTGCTCTCACACTGGAGGTTCTATTCTTTGGTGATTATATATCGTTGGTGATTAGATCTGTTTATTGTTGAGGATCTTATGGTTAAGAATGTCTGTGATACGGACATTATGTATTTTGGTTTTATCATTAGGGCTTACAGCGCCTAGATGTTATCATGGACTCGATGATCTGGGTATTCCTAGGATGTTTAGATTGGTTTCCATTGTCTTTGTTGACGATGTGGTGATCTATTTTGGATCCGAGGTGAGTCACGTGCACCACCTTTGCATATATATAGAGATGATTCGATGAGAATATCTATATGTGATTATCAGTAGTGCTGATTTGGATTATCTTTTGGGATGATGTTTCAGACACACGGTCATCAGTAGGAGTGTACCGTGGTTCCACAGGAGATAGAGGTTGTTACCGTTGGGAACAGTCGAAATCAGTGTAGGAGATCCGCAGTGTTTTGTGACTCGCAGGATATTATAGATCTTTCGTCGTGGGTTTCTTCCGCATAGCTATGCTACTTTCACGCATGACCATGAAAGGCGTGAAGTTTACTTGGACTGAGGATTGCAAGACCAGCTTCTAGGAGTTGAAGCGGAGACTAGTGTCGGTTTCGATTTTTGGATTTTATCTTCTGGGGAGGACGGATTTGTCCTCTATACCGACGCATCTATTCAGGGTTTGGACGCTGTTTTGATGCAGCACGATAGAGTAGTCTCCTATGCTTCTCGTCGGTTGAAGAAACATGAGAAGAACTACCTAGTACATGATTTGGAGCTAGTCTCCATTATTTTTGCCTTGAAGATTTGGCGACATTATTTATATGACGTTACATTTGAGATTCTCACTGACCATAAGAGTCTCAAATATCTGTTTTACTTAGAAGGAACCTAATCTCCGACAGAGGAGATGGATGGAGTTCCTGAAGGATTTTGATTGTACCATTAGCTATCACCTAGGAAAAGCTAATGTGGTTGTTGACGCGCTTAGCTAGAAGTCTAGAGTGACTTTGGCTTGCCACCGAGTTGTGGTCACAGACTGATTACCATGGTTGCTCAGTCGTCGATCAGGATGAGGATCCGAGAGCCCTAGGCTGTATTTGCGGGTTATTTGCAGCCAGATAGTTTCCGGGCAGCAGACCTAGTTCACACGAGACGAGGAGGATATTATATACATCCGAGACTGATTATGTGTACCTCAGTCTCATCCGGTCTTACAGGAGCTACTTTGGGAAGCTCATTGCTCTAGATTTGCGATCTACCCAGACGTGACCCGCATGTATCGAGATTTGAGGTGTTCCTACTGGTGGAACGGTATGAAGAAAGACATCGCGGAATTTTTAGCTAGATGTCTTGTCTGTCAACAGGTGAAGGCTGAGCACTAGAGACCTGCCGGATTATTTCGGCGGATTCCTACTCTTGAGTGGAAATGGGAACCCATTACCATGGACTTTGTGGTGAGTTTGTCGAGGACATGACGAGACCAAGACGCGATTTGGGTAATCGTTGATCAATTAACCAAATCCGCGCACGTTTTAGCTAATCGGAGGACAGATTTTCTGGATCGATTGGTAGATCTATTTTGCCGGGAGATCATCAGATCACGTGGTGTCCCGTTGATTATTATTTCGGATAGAGACCCCGGTTCACGTCTCGTTTTTGACAGAGTCTGCAGCAGGCTTTGGGCACGCAGCTCTGTTTCAGTACGGTTTATCATCCTCAGACAGATGGATAGTCATAGCGGACTATTCAGACTCTAGAGGACTTGCTGAAGTATTGTGTATTGGATTTTGAAGGCAGTTGGGAGGACCATTTGCCATTGGTAGAATTCGCCTACAACAACGATTTGCATTTGATTGTCCAGATGACACCGTTAGAAGCGTTGTATGGTAGGCCATGTCGGACATCCACCCTCAGGGATGAGGTTGGGGAGGCCATATTGTTGGGATCTTATAGAGCTCAACATGAGGCAGAGTTGGTCCGTACTATTAGACAGAGAGTGTCAGAGGCACAGGACTGCCAGAAGTGTTATGTTGACCGGAGTCGGAGACTCTTAGAGTTCTCCATTTGCGACCAGGTATTTCTGCGAGTCTCACCCACGAAAGGGGTGAAGGGATTGACCTTGGAGGTAAGCCAGCTCCGCGATACATTGGACCTTTCCAGATCTTGGAGAGGATTGGAGGGGTAGCTTATCGTCTGATACTACCATCGTTCCTGTCAGGTGTTCACGATGTATTCCATGTGTGGTATATATCCGACTCGACAGATTTGTTGGCAGATATCTCAGTTCCTATTCAGCCTGACGTCACCTATGAGGAGGTTCCGGTACGGATTCTAGACCGGAAAGAGCGTCAGTTGCGAAACAAGACTATCCGACTGGTTAAAGTCGGATGACAGTATCATTTGGACGAGGAGGTTACATGGGAGCTCGAGGATACAATCCGAGCTTGATACCCCATTTTTCATTAGAGATATGTGGTTTAATTTACCGTTCAGCATTTTATACGCTTTACCTGTTGTTAGTAGTTGCTGATGGTAGATACCGAAATTTGGGGACCAAATTTTTATTAGAGAGGGAGAATGTAAAATACCGAAAATAGGCGAATATTAATAAGGGAATTTTCCGGGATTTTTGGAGATTTTTCGGGAATTTTTCGGAGTTCGTACGGACGAGTTAACGGGGATAAAAATGGAGCCCCAGAAAGCCTGTTTAGGCTACCCCAATTTAATGAGGAAATATTTTATTTTCCTTTTTATTTTCCTTATTTCCTCTCCCCTTTACTCGACGCCGTTTCTCCCCCCTTTTCTCCCCAAACCGCACGCGAGCGGTTCCTCTCCTCTCCTCTTGCCGATGCAGGCGCGGATTCTTCCTTCTCCTCTGTCCTTGCCCAGGCGCCGGCGAGCACGAGCCACCGCCGACCGAGCCGCTCCTCATCCCTAGCGTCGGACTCTTCTTCTTCTCTTTTCCGAGCCGCACCAAGCACTGCCACCACCAGAGGTGAACGGAGCGGTGCCGATCCACTACCGACGCACCTGTGCCGGCATCCGAGACCCCGCCACCGATCTATCCTTTTCTTAACCGTGTCCTAGATTCGTTGCTGGTTTGGGGTCTACTGTGCCGTGCCCTAACGCTGACACCTCCTGGCACAGCCGACGCCGTATTTGTCCTAGCCCCTCTGCTGTGATTTGGCAGCACAACTGCCACCTTCCTTCCGTGCCCTAGTTCCTGGTTGCTGCCCCTCTTCAGAGCCGCCGGCCATAGAGCCCGACGCCAACAGTAAGTGCATCCGGCAGAAGGGTTGAAGGTGAAGGCTTAAGGTTTGTGTTTTCAAATTTGGTACTCTGGTTCTTGTCATGCTGTGAGCAATACTTGGGTTGGGTGGAAGGCTATGCTAACTACGGATTATGGTTTCTAATTACAGATTTATTGCGACGATGGTGCATTTTGTTTTAGCGGCTGCCCTTATTCCGACAGGAACCACCTGTTGTGGACCAACAGAAGAGACTTTGGTGTTGAGGTAAGGAATAGAGTTTTGATTTTTGTTATAGATCATGATGTAATCTAGGTTATGTGATTACGTTGTTGTGAGGGATTATAATTGTTGCAAGTTCTAATTTGTATGAACTAGTTATGAAATGATTGAGGAGTTGATGATCCAATTAAGGTTTAAAATTGGATTTGGATTTAGGTTAGCTTCTCGGGAATTTGATTTATCTAATTAAGAAATATGTAATTAGCTAAATTTGTATATCGTGTTGTTACAGGACTGTGATTCGAGACGGGCGTCTCGACATCGGATTGGTTCGATTCGATCTATATCGGAGGCGGGTACCTCTTGACTTATCTTTTATGATATTGTCTTTGGATATGCATAGTATTTTATAACTACAAGCAATGAACATGTTTGTCTTTGGTATGTCACTGTTTGATATCCATAGCATGTTAGGTTTATCGCCTGTGACGTATCCGTGCTTATATCATGTGATTTATTGCCATGAGTACTGTATTACCATGAGTATCTTAGTGTCTAGAATAAGTGACATACCATGTTTTACTGAGGTTAGGACTAGGTTCTGGACTTTTGGTTTCAGTCATGTGTATTGAGACTGTCTGATACTTAGGTTTTATACCATGACTGGCTTGTGTACCTCTATTTGTATATCATATATGATTCGTGTACCTAGACCTTGATTCTTGATATGTGCATATTGTTGGTACATGTGTTATGGAAGGAGATATGTTTAGGATCTAGGTTGATATACCATAGAGGACCTGTATGCCCTAGATCCGTGGATTGACCTACTGATACTGTGGTACCCATATTATGTATATATGGATTTTTCTATGCTGATCAGGATATTCCATACGTATTATGTTCAGGACATAGGTTTTTGATATTCTATCTGACCTGTGTACTATAGATTTTGGTATGTGACCATCGCTTTTACAGTACCCATTTTGTATATATGGATATGGTTTGTTGATCAGTTTTTGTTATGCATAGTGACATGCATCATGATTGCATGCTGTGCGATTGTCGGCTCCACTATGGTTGAGCCCATCGCCAGTTACATGTACTGCACACACCCCCCACTCATGGTTTAGTGGTATATCAGGCAGGTGTGTGGCGGTTCTGCTGTTTGGCTCCGTTGGTCATATGACTTAGCGTGGTAGCCGTGACAGTTCCTCTGCTTGGCTCACCGGCATGTAGTGTAGCGTAGTAGCCGTGACGGTGGACTCTGTTGGCTCCGTTGGTCGGAGACTCGGTAGCCGGCAGAGATATCCTCCCGTCATCGTGTACGGAGTTGAGAGCATTGAGCTCCCCATTTATGATTTGGGGTCACAGACAGGAGTACTCGAAAGATCCCGTCCACTCGGTCACTCATCGAGTAGTGACGACAGAGTGCACGTTGTCACCCTACCCACTCGGTCTCACCATTTGTGTGTGAGATGACTGACTGGCGTCAGGGGTGACCAGGACGCATCATTAGCATCATATGCATTGATGTATTTATATTATTGTGATTGCTGCATTTGGTTGCTGCATTTTGGTTGGATGCATACCTTTGACCTGCATACAGGATTATTGACACTTTCGGTTTGACGACCCTTTTGTCTGGATAGGAGTTCCTGGTGAGTACAGCTTCCTCAGTTACCTTTCAGTTTTGCATATTCCCTATATATATGATTAGGAAGCTGTATTCCATGTTGGTTGCTGTTAGATATATCTTACTACTCATGTCCATTGGTATTCGCTGAGTTGTTGAACTCACCCCCGTTGACACTATCTTTTTCAGGTACCAGGTTATTTATGGTGTCGCTTGGAGCATCCTGTCTGCTGGTCCCCACGTCACATTAGAAGACTTATCGGTTTCACGTATGTTTTGTTTTGTTTTTATATATCAGATTGTTAGCTCTGTACTCCGGTTTTATTTTTGGAGTGTTGATGTTGTTATGTGGTATTTCGTATTTGTTGTTGGTTGTGTAAGTCTAGCCGGCTAGCAGTTTTGTGTTTTGGTTTTGGTACAACCGAGTGGGCTGCTTTATTTTTAACTGCGTGGTTGTGTCAACCAGAGGCTGAATTGATATTAACTGCGTGGTGTTTGTTTTCTTTTATTGTTATTATTCCAGCCGCATGTGGCTGAGGTATATAGTGCTTGTAGAAAAGTTTCAGATTGTCCGCCGTACAGGGGAGATGCTGCCGAAATTTCTTCGGACAGAGACTCCTCTGGGGCGTGACAGCATCTCCTTTGTTAACCTGCACTGGATTGTGTTGAGGACCTTGAAGTTGATCTGGGTCTTCTTCTTCATTTCCGAATTTCAATTTTTTGGGTTTATTGGAATTCCAGTGTTGTGGTCGACTAGCACCTTATGTATATCCTTTGGTGGCGCTGAACTACTAGTCAAAATTAGTCTTTAGGTAAACTTTCATTCGCCTCTTCTAGTAGGGGAAGTCATCTCCTTTGAAAAGGGGAGGATGGGCGGTGTTGTATCCTTCAAGTTGGGCCATTAAGTACTGAAAAAGGAAACTAAAAGAGGATATCAAGACTTGGTCTTAGATTAGCAGAGTTTGAGAAATAAGAAAAAAAAATATTGAAGAACTCCAGTGATGTTGCACTAACTTCAAGTTAAAAATCGAACGAGAAAGAATTCATTTAAAGAGGTAAACTTTTACCGATTCAAATAGAGTACAAAAAACTAAAACCCCCCAAAAAAAAAACTCTCCCTAGTTTGATTGGTGGTTACACCAATTCAAAGCAGAACCTGCTCTAATACCACTTGTTAGATCGAGACACATATGAGAGGGCGGTTAATCACATGGTTTTAAAAATTTATCTTTTTGATTTTGAAACCAAAGTACGCACAGTGGAAATTAAGTAAGAAAGAAAACAAAAACAGACATGGTCTGTTTACTTGGTTTGGAGCCTTCGGCGACTCCTACTCCAAGATCTAGGTCCCGCAAACCTATCGATGGATAATCCACTAAAATACATTTTTCGGTACCTCCAGAAAAAGGATCGAGTACATAGAAAGACAGAACAAGTGCAACACCCTGCACTTGTCCTATTCCGAGTAATTAAGTACACAAATTTTAGTTCGTTATCCAACATCCTTCAAAGATTGTTAGCTTAGGCTCGGTGTCAGTCGGTTCCTCGGTAGTAGTCGGGTGTAACAACATCGTTGCAGAGTCACAGTAGTAGGCCAGAGTAGTCAGAACCTCAATCGGACGCATAGAAGCTTGTATATGAGTTATATGTTGAAGCTTGGTCAAGACTACCTTATAAAGGGCATGGAAGGTGTCTTCCATAAGCATTGGAGGCACTTTCAATGTGAGAAATCTAATCCCGACTTCGTTGCACTTTATCTGTGACGAGGTCCAAAATTTATCTCTTGTAAGGCGCCTTCCATGCCATTGAAGGTATCTTCCATAAACAGTGTCAAGGCACCTTCCAATGCTTGAAGACACTTTCGGGTACTGTTCATCCGAAGGCGTTTTGCTCCTTTTGCCCTACAAGTTGTGTTAGTCCAATAAACCAAATAATAACTTGCAAGACAAGTGTTAGCACAATAATACTGAATAGTAGTTAGTTCATGTCCTCTCAGAACCAAGAACTAGTCAAGGTCTCATATTAGGGATCCAAAAGGGACCTAACCTGGACCGACGCTTACTATCCCTCAATCAGGACGTGTCCTCACTTAGTCACTCTCATCCAGTGACTTACCTCCACTTACCAACTTGTAGTCGGTTGACTAGCTTCAACCCACCAGGTCTTCATACCAGATGCCAGATGAAAAATATATCATCTCCATTGATATTATAACAACCCTTATCAATTAGAGAATTCTTAAAATTCTTTCACGACCTCAACAATAAATTTGATATTGTGTGACTTAAAAGTTATAAGTTCGAGTCTCAAAAACAACCTCTTGTAAAGTAGGTAAGGATGCGCACAATAAATCCTTCCTTGCGATCTTGCATTAGCGGGAATTTCATGCACTGGACTACTCTTTTTGTAAGAACTCAACAAGCTTCATTATCTACACATTGTAACATCTCTAGATTGAAAAAATAAATAAATGTTTCTTCATATTTTTGAAACTATTTAAGTCGAGTTTTTATAGAAGAACAAGCTTGATCAATTATAAAGAGAAAGTAGTTGATTCGAAAAGATTCTACGGCAAACTATGTCACTTCTTCACTCTTACTTTCACCAAATTGTTTCTTTTTTCGAATAATACATTTTTCTAGAAATGTAGCTTCAATGCTCATCTTACATGTTATTTCTTTAGCTTTAACCATGACCTTATTATAACCATCTTCTCTAAATTTTTCTATAAATTAATTAATTCCTTAAAAAAATTTGATAGCAATATCAATATTCATATCTTCAGATTGAATAAATTTGCGTATAATATTGATAGCATGTAATAACTTCTTCCAAATGACCACACAAAGTAATAATTCAAAATTTTCAAGTTCATATAATGCTAAGGACTCAGCTTCCCTCTTCATTTTATGATCTTTGCTATCATTTGCTAAGTCACACAAAACATCTTTTATTTATGCAGTTTGCTCCTTTATGGGTTCAACACTCTTAGCATGACTTTCCGCACATGCTTGTAATAATGACTTAATTGGCAAACCCTTCACATGATCTTTGAAAATCTTCTATCGCTCAGTATAAGAGGAGAACAATGAATAGATCGATTATATCACTCCCAAAAATAACATAGCCTTAGGACAACAATTCATCATATCACATAAAGCTAAATAAAGATTATGACAGCCACAAAGAGTATAAAAAAGCTCTTATATTCATTTCAAGTAATATTTTTTGTACATCGTCTTTCTTTCATATTAAATTCATTATCATATCCTTGACTTCTAATATCATCAATATCAAGCCCAAATTTGACTAAATCATTTTAAGATGAATAAAAAGCTCAAGTCATAAAGTATCATCAACCTCTAAAAATTGCATCCAATATTCTTCTACTTTTGCGGAACTTTCTGAATCATCTAAACTTGTGAAGCGGGAATGACAGAATTTCTAAAAGTCATAACTTTTAACTCGGATATCAGAATAAGACATAGTTTTTTGAATTATAGCTCTTTTAGAAATCTAGATTTATTATCAGGTAGAACCCATAATCCATCAACTTTTGGATTAAAAAATATTGTTTAGGATTTTTTCAGAGACTCCGAACATTCTTTTTACTATTTTTGATAATTTTCAATTTTAGGCTTTTCATAGTATTTTTGTCTTTTGAAAACTAGGGTATTGGGTTTATTTAAACCAATGATTAATTGTTTTAAGACAACTTTGATTAATACTATTTCTAGCTATTGTCTCCTTCTTGGGAACATCAAGTTTTTCCTATTTCTTGTATACCTCTTCAAATTAACTGGTTGTAGAAGATCACTTCCGATATTAAATTAACAGGTTGTAGAAGATCACTTCCGAAATTCATGTGTGAATTAACGGATTCAATAGCTTACACTGTGTCACTTCATATGACAATGGACATTTTCTCCTTGTTTTTTTAAATTAATTAATTTTTTTAGTTAGCACTAGGTATCTAGCTTGTGCTAATTAATCCTGGGGTGACTAACCTGATCCCATGGAAGTTTTCCATCGACTACCAGTATAAATAGAGAAGTGCTTGTAGTGGACGACTCATCAGTTCAACGTTCTTAAGTCAACCACCCATTAAGAGAAATTCATCCATTCATTCGCTGAAGCTAAGACTTGATTCTTAAATACCTGAAAAACTGAGAAGGTGCTCTGCTGCTACACCATTTCTCCGGAGACATTTGCTCCTTGTGACTCACATCAGAAGTATAATTTGATATGATTAAAAATATTTTATTTGTTTAATCATTGTAAGTATTATATTTTTTTTCTTACTCTCTAATATATATGTATCAACTCATTTTGAATTCTGCAATTGAGATATGTAGTATAAGTCTCATGGTCTTTAATTTAATGGGGGTGTTATTATATTACTGGATCAAACTTTGTAACTACCTAAATCATTTAAAAGAATAAATCATTGTTTTCAACGTCAAGCTTATAACAATTTCCTCAAAATGCTAAGTTATTTTTCGCCAATAGTTGAGCAACTTTGATTACCCTCTTAAATCAAACCTTCCGGCCACTGAAAAGGGAAAAAAAAAACGAGAAACAGACTTCTTCGTTGGATTTGTGAGAAAGATTAGAGTACGGGGATTATATTACATCATTTATATTACTGTATAATATATAATAGGTTATTTTTTTTTTAAATTATGGGTCTCAAGAAAATGGGCCGGAGTCGTTTTTTTACCTACTAATAGGGACGGCCCTAGAAGCCTCCCTTGTGGCTTTCGTGTAGCGTCACCACGTTTTAGCCGCCGATAGCAATGGAAACCGAACGAGCTTTTTGAGATCAATTGGAATCTAATAACTGTATTGAACTGTTAATTCAATTAATCGAATTTGAAATAATTAAAGAGTAAAAACTGTTTGCTCTTAATTATTTGCTAATATCATTTCTCATTGTTGGAAGGCACCTGATTTATACAAGGGATGTTATATATAGTAACCAGGTAAACATTTTTAGTGTCTTTTGAGAGCATTGTAAAATTTTGATAGATTGTATTCTTATATTCTTTGATAAAGATGTAATTTTTCTCAGCTGTTCCAACAAAACGTTGCTACTGAACATTGAATTGGCATTCTTTGCTTAGTTAAATGCATATCCAGGGTGGATCTTGTTCACCTTCTTCTTCTAAAAAAAAAAATCAGTAATTAAATATATATTCGTTTAGTTAACCAACATTGCATAGTGTTGTCTTAAAAAAATAATAAGAATTTCTTTCATTCCATCTTTTCTATCTTTAAAAAAATAACAAAACAAGGGCAGTCGTAAAATAGCACGAATGGACATTGGTACTCAACAGTAGTGAGACAAATGAAGGTTCCCTTGGAACAATAGATGGGGACGAAATGAATACTCTTGTTCATCAATTAGATTTAGATGTCCTTTTCTGCAAGAATTTAAAGTTCATGCATTGCCCTTATCTGTCTGGGTTAATCAGTAACTGTTTGCAACCCATGAATTGAAGTGCAGTTATGAATTGATGCTCTTGTTCTCGAATTAGATTTCGATATGCTTGCAACCCAATTTGCCATAATCCCTCTTAATTAGTTAGTAGTTAATTAATAAAGAGTGGTCGATCAAATTCGAAACTGATTGAACTGCCGAATAGAAGACATGTGTTCTTTCGAAATGAATTAAAGCTCAGGCTTCTTAATATTTGCGAGTTATTTCATTACTCTCAACAACTTTACTGTATTTGGGAAATTCAGTGGCACTCCCAATTATTTCAAAAACATTTTGTAACAAAATCAAGAGCGTTTCTTCAATCTCAGAATTCTGTATATCAAAATTCTGTAACATTTTCTTAAAGACGCAATATTATGTAATCAAGGAAGCTTCCCCATCAACCATATTCGACTAAGCACTTATCTTCTATATTTTTCACTACCATGGCACAGAAATCACTTGGGGGCCTAACCCTTCTATATTATATATCTTTACTATTCAAGCCATTGAATATGGATATTCCTCGGCATCCCTCTTATGGTGTGCACTTGTTTGGGTGACCATCCGCGGAGCACAAACTTGATCACCTAAAAATTTCTGGTAACATTCTCCCTATGCGGGTGGCGTGGACTGTTCATTGAAAATGCGACCACTTTGTCGCTGCTTATGGCTCAATTTTTGCCTTATAGAATTCTTTACGTCTTCTTCCTTCTTATCTACAAAGGAAATCAAATCCTTGATGCTAGTTAATCGCGGTGGACGCTTCAAGCTGCGTTCGGGTTCGAGCTTTGCATCCTCGTCTTGGGTACTATACCTTCTATATTGGCAAAATATTCTCATGAAGAACACAATGAGAGCCACCAAACATGCAAGGCCACAAATTAAAAAAAGGCCCCAGAAGCTCCGAAGGCTGAGCCGGTTGGCATCGATCTCATTTTCTTGTGAGCTACACCCTGCGTGTTGTAACCATTTGTCATGGATCCTCTGGAGATCACCATTTTCTGAGAGTGTCAAGATCGCTGTGGATAAATCAATTGCAAGCGGTGAATCTCTTGGAAAGGCCTGTTGAGCAGAAATGATGATTGTCATTAACACAATAGACTTCATGCTGTTAGGGAATCATGATAAAAGTGTAGAAATGGAACATCTCAACACTTACAAAACCCCATCCGTTTTTTGTGAACTCCTGGCCTACTGGCCTATATTTGCAATTGGTGGACATGAAGAGTTCGACGTAGGCAAACTCATCGACTATCGCGGCAACACCTCCATTTTTCGGGCCAAGCTCAAGCGCCCTTTCATAGGCTTTTGGATTATTCAAGGACACTAGCCGGGATTCAGCAATATTAAGCTCTTCCATCATATAATTTTTCGCGAATGACCCAACCTGGTATCCGATAGGATCTGAACTAGAGATCAAACTATCAAGTCCATGGATACCCGAAGAGAGTTGCTGAACTGTGAGGATGGATGTTAAGCTTGCAGTGTAGCTAGAATTTATTATCAACACCACGAAAAGCCAAATGATCAGCACAAACCTACCCAGGGTGCTCACAGTGTTCTCTCCTGGAAGTACACAGGCGATATTAGAAATGCATGTTCAAAATGTCACAAGAGTGTATCTGCAAATTTTCATTAAGTGAATCAGACATAATATTTTTACTTACTGTGAGAAAAGAACATTGTGGAGAAACTAAACCTGCAAAACATAGTTTTACTTAAGCATCATATTAAACAAGTCATACAAATAATATTATGGCATTCACTGACAAAAATATTGTCACAAGTTGTTGTCTTGGTGATCCACGGAATTCGGTATTTGAACGATGCTCGAGAATCCATACTACGGCTCCCACAAAAAGAAAGAAAGCCCCTGTCACACACCACATCTGTACTGAAAAAGGTTTTAGGAAAGCCCAAGGACTTGAAGATCTCTCTTTGACTGGTGCAACAATGACGAGGCCAGATTCTATATATGGCTGTGTAAAGTCTACAATTCTTGTCCTATTCGTCACGATTGATATATCCCCAACAGCTGCATCAAAGTACTAAAGACCATATTGATAAGTTACATGATTAGAGAAAGTGCAACAAAAGCTGCAAATTAAATGAAATCATCTTCAAACTAAACTTGTAATTCACAGAAAGAAAACATAATCAATATGTAAAAATACTTACATTTTCATAAACCTTTTCCATTAGATCATTGTAGTTAGGATTTTTAATGCCATCTCCAAACAGAATAAATGAATATGGAACAGGATAGGGCAACAAGTTGATCGCAGCTTTAAACACATCAATGCAGTATCCTTGTACACCATCAGGGCTACTATCTTTTGATATGAATTCCTTGTAACTTGCACGATAAGGAACTCCAATCCGTATCGGCTTTCCGTTGTTTGGGAACACCCAACCTCGAGGCTTTGTTGTGATTTCACCTGGCCAAATGGCATTGTAGAGTAGTTGGTTACTGGTGGAAGCATTCAGCGATTCACCATAGAGAACTTCAGGAACAACGACTGAAAAACCAGAGTAATTAGACCAGAACCCAAGTGTTCGTAAACCTGTCCCGACAATATTGAGTATTTCATAAGCCGGATGGATTAGATTGCCCTCAGAATCAAATTGAACTTGACCAGTGACACCTGTGAAGTTGGTTAGCAGCAATTTCTTGCGAAGTTGTTCACCACCATCAAAGTACTTGAGTGAAGTTAAATGTAGCGAGCTTCCATTTGCATCATGTAATCTCGGATCATCAGAGAAAGAAAATGTCTCTCCTTCTAGGAGGAACTGATCAATAGCATGAGCAAGTAACCAAACAGAATCATAAGCATACAACGCATAAGTATTCAAGTTTGAACTTGCATTCCCACTCCTAACCATCTGACTCCATCTGGTCACAAATGCTCTCTTCAGATCAGAATCTGCTGTATGCTGACGAAAAACAATGACCCCTTGTATAAGGTTCATGGTGTCAAAATTTGGCGGATAAGTTGAATCTAAAACTGAAGCAAGCCAATCTGAAGCAATCCACACATAACCACTACCCATCATTCCTAGAGATTTTGCTAGCGAAAAGATTGTGAGACCGGAATCCGGGTTTACATGTACAACATAAACCCTGGATTCCATGAGATTTATTTGCACCAAAACGTCCTTGATCATGGTTGCATCAGCATGTGGAGGAAAGGCTGCTTTGTAGGATATCTTAGAGCGTTTAGTTGCTAGAGCATCATCTAATGCGGTTATTCCACCTCTACCATAATCATCATCCACAAAAATGGCAATGGCTTCTCTCCAACCATAGTTGCTAATTAGATCAGCTATTCCATTCATCTGGAAGTAGTCGCTCTGTGTTGTACGAATCAAGTAAGGACATTGCAGAGAAGAAAGAGTTGGGTCTGTGGCGGCAAACGTGAGCAAAGGTACATGGAGTTCATTGACAGCGTGAGATATAACATGAGCAATCCCAGAGGATTGTGGTCCTATTATAGAAACCACTTGCTTCTCCATTAGCTGCAACGCTGCAATATTAGCAAGAGCTTTGCTTGTCAGACATTCGTGATTATATCCTGTAGTGTGTGTGTATATATATGTATTCCAATTTTGAAATTTTTAAAAGGAAAAAGACATTTGTAAAATATTTTTGGCATGGTTGTATATTAAAATTTATTTTGATACAACAGATACGTAATTAGACCCGACCCCGGGCTAGTTCTGGCCCGGGCCTGTAACCGGATCAATGGACCGGTTGCCCATTGACCCGGTTTGCCAGGTCAAACTAGAACCGGCCCGGCTTAAGTGCAAACCCGGCGGACTACCGATTAGCCGTCGGTTTGGCCCGCCGGTTCAACAAGGTTTTTTTTATTTTTGCCCATTGGAACCGCCAGTTAATCGGTGGTTCCTAGCCGTTGGGGGAGGGTGAGGGTTTTTTTGAATATTTTTTTCAATGGTTAGGATCATTTGACTATTTTTTGATCAATGGTTATGATTTAGTGTCCGTTACTATCCAAACTCTATAAATAAAGAGCTCATTCTATTATTTTCACACACATCTTCTCTACTTTTAATCTTAATTTTATATATTCTTTATACGCTTTCGTTTTCAATTTTCAATTACAATGGAAGGAGGACGTGAAGGTGCATCATCTCGAGCTCGGAAGGAAAAGAAAATAATGAATCCGCGGGAGGATGACCCCAACATTCAATCCACTGATGATGAGATTGAGCACTTTCCGAATCTGACACCCAAAATACAAGGAAGTACCGATACAATTACTTCTAAGGTTCAAGAACTTCCTCCTCTAAAGTCTTCTATTATCACTAAACATTTTGAGAATGTCACTCTTCTGTCGGGAAAAATGCATGCAAAATGTAAGTACTGTAATGCTTCCTACAAATTCCAAGCCGACGGCGGTTATGAGTCATTGAAAAGACATGTAGAAACAAAGCACCCGACAAAATATGGACTCGACTATTCTCAAACACAATTATCAAGATTTTCTTCAACTAGTGGTAATACTGATTCCAGTTTATTTTTATATTCAAATAATAAATTAAGAGAATCATTAGCTAAATTTTTTTCCGTAGAACATCTTTTTGTTAGTTTTGGATCTAAATGCACATTTAAAGATTTTTTGTAAAGAATCTCTTAATCCATGTGCTAAACGTATTCCTAGAACTACACTTACTCGTATAATTAAAAAATTAGTAAAACATGGAAAAAAAATTAATTGATGAATTTAGTAAATTAGATAATAAAGTTTCTTTATGTTCCGATATTTAGAGTGATTATTGGTAAATACATTTGTATATGGGTGTGACTTGCCATTGGATCGATAACTCTTGGAACATCCAAAAAAGATTGTTAGCTTACAGAGTTTTTGATGAATAACATAATGCTCATAACATCACACAATTATTATGTTTAATTTTAGAAGGATATGACTTAACTCATAAAATATTTTTAATATCATTAGATAATGCTAGTTTCAATACCGCTTGTATAGATGATCTAAAAATTTTTTGTCAACCTATTATTGGCAGTTTATTTTTTCATATTCGTTGTATATACCATATTTTAAATTTATATATTCAAGATGGATTAAAAATTTTAGAAAGTTATATTAAACCAATTAGAATTACAATTTTTTATTTATAGTATCATCTATCTATAATGTAACAATGGGGTAGGTTTTGTAAAACTAATTGAATGAGACCTAAAAAATTTTCACGTAATGTATCAACACGTTGGAAATCAATATACCAGTTATTATAAGATTCATCTCAATATAAAGAATTATTATGTTCATTTTTTTGCACAAAATACTAATACTAATATATATTTATTTTCACAGCAATGGAATATTTATAGTAGTGTTTATGAAATTTTAAAAGTATTTAATGATGCAACCGAACAACTTTTCGATGTTTATTATCTCACTGCTCAATTAGTTTTAGAAAAATTTTCTAATATAGTACTAGTTTTAAATGAACATATTAATAATGAATCTTTATCTTCTTTCATTTTAGCTATGAAAACTAAATAGGAAAAATATTTTTATTTTATTCCTAAAATTTATTTAATTACATTTTCTTTAGATCCTAGATTTAAATTAGAAGTTTTACAAAAAAAAAATATTAACTTATATTATGATGCTTTAATTCCAATTAAAGATTCTTCTCCTAATCTAGTTAATGTTGAATATGTGTGAATGGAGAAGAGGTGGAAGAGGATAGAAGCTCCATTGTGAATGAGATTTTAGTCCCATATTAGGAGTTTCTTTGCATATTGGTTGGTTTATCATTGATTCATATGCATTGAGAATGTGAACAGATGCATGGGAAGAGGCTCTCTCACGTGTGGATGTGCAGGGGGTGCAAATCCAGGGCTCAGATTGCACTGAATCATGTTTGCTACTGTGTAACAGATACATTAAATTCGAGATTAATGTATAATCGAACCGGTCGATTGATAACGAGTGAAACACACACATCAACATAGGCAGAAGCTCTCCACCTTCATTCCCCTCCTCCTTTGTCGTGCAACTCTTGCTCGGCAGAGTGCCCGTGATAGCAATCGAGTGTCACTTAGTTCGCTGTGACCACCAGTGCTTAGTGGGAATCACGGTCAACCGTTGTATCCTGGAAACAGACGACCCAAGAAAGCCTCGAAGCATAGCCGAAGGTGGGGTGAATTTGTTTCAAAGAAACTGCGTATATCGCAGGCCTCGATTCGCTCAGCTCTTGATCGGTCGCTTTGCTCGGCTGTTCGCCCACCCGGTCGCTCGGAAGCGTGCTCGTCAGGTCGCTTTCTAGTGTTTGCCCGACCGACCTCTAGTTCTCCCAATCGGTCAGCTCGCTCGACCTCTTCGCCCGTCTTACCTCCAGTTCGCTCGGTAGCTCGCCCTTTCGCTCGGTTGGTCACGCTGCTGCTCTGCCCGACTGATCACTTGGCTGCTTCGCTCGATCGTTTGTCCGACTTCATGTTTACTCGGTAAGCCCTCTACTTGCTCACCAATCTCGCTCGGTCTATCTGCCCGACCGACCTTAATCTCACTCGGCACTCGATGGCCAAGCTCGCTCGGCTAATCTGCACGGCCAACCTTCAATTCGCTCGGTCTCTCTGCTCACCCGATCGGCTGTAAGCTCGCTCAATCACTACACTCGGATAGTCTTAAGCTTGCTCGAGAGCTAGCCTGCTCGGACACTATGCAGCTTTCGTTCGGCTCGTAATAGAAACCAGCCCCTGTTGGCAGCCTGAGATTATATGCTCAAGTCATCTCGACTGTAAGTTGAGTTTAATTCAGTGTAGTTTAAATTCAGCTAATACCCCGTAAATCTCTGACAACAAATTGTTTCTTCCAACAATCTTGAAACACACTCGGTTCTATTGAGATGGCCACAGAATAGTATATTGAGGTGCAACAGACTCAACACTTGATGGCTCCCTCCGGCCCGATTGGAACTATGTCAATTAATCATGGGGAAAAGCCAGAAATGTTCAGTGGACTAAACTTCAAGAGGTGGCAGCAGAAGATGCTCTTCTACTTGACGACATTCAACCTGACTCGGTTCTTGACCGAGGACCCTCCCAAACGTGCTGAGAATGCTGATGCGCAAACTATCAGTGTAGTGGAGGCATGGACTCATTCTGAGTTCCTTTGTCGAAACTACATCCTCAACTGTCCTACCGACTCACTGTACGTTATGTATAGCATGAAGAGAACGACTAAGGAGCTGTGAGAGTCCCTGGACAAGAAGTACAAGGCAGAGGATATAGGGGCCAAGAGGTTCATAGTGGGCTGATTACTGGACTACAAGATGGCTGACTCCAAAACGGTGATTAGCCAAGTCCAGGAGCTTTAGGTGATCTTGTATGAGATCCACTCAGAAGGGATGGTTCTGAGTGAAACCTTCCAAGTAGTTGTTATTATTGAGAAGTTGCCCCCAGCTGGAAGGACTTCAAGAACTACCTGAAACACAAGCGGAAGGAGATTTATATGGAGGAACTCATTGTTTTACTTCGCATCGAAGAAGACAACAAGAGTTCAGAGAGAAAGCTGTTCTCTCAGGCTACTGTGAAAGCCAACGTGGTCGAGCGCGGTCAAAGCTCGAAACGGAAGAACCCCAAATCTTCCAAGATGGGACCCAAAGGAGGCATCAACAAGAAGAAGCTATCTGGGAAGTGCTTCAACTGTGACAGAGTAGGTCACAAATCTTGGGAGTGCAGGAAGCCGAAGAAGAAGCAAGAGGCCAACCTAAACGAGAGACTAGAAATGGATGACCTCTGCGCAGTGGTCTCAGAACTAAACCTGGTCGGTTCAAACCTGCAGCAATGGTGGATTGATACTAGAGCCACCAGACATGTGTGCTACAACAAAGAGCTGCTCCACAACTTCAAAGAAGTCACTGGAGACAAACTATTCATGAGGAACTCAACAACCTCGAACATCATGGGCCAAGGAAAGATGGTGCTGAAGATGACCTCGAGCAAGGACCTTACTCTGAACAATGTGTTGTATGTTCGGGAGATTCGAAATAATCTAGTATCCAGATCACTGTTAAGCAAACATGGCTTTCGTATTATTTTTGAGTCGGACAAAGTTGTATTGTCCAAGAATGGAATGTTTGTAGGAAGGGGCTATGTATCTGATGGGTTATTCAAACTCAATGTAATGACTATTAAACCTAAGATAAATAAAAATGAAAGCTCTTCCACTTATATGCTTGAGTCTTTGTATTTGTGGCATGGTAGACTAGGACATGTTAACTACGATGTGTTACGTAGATTAATAAATATGCAAAGCAGACCTACATTCCACCTTGACTCAAAACATAAGTGTGAGATTTATGTTGAAGTAAAAATGACAAGGTTATCCTTTCAACACATTGAAAGAAGTAATGAACCATTTGACCTAATCCACACTGACGTGTACGATCTAAAAGGAACGCTAACACGTGGTGGTAATAAATATTTCATCACTTTTGTAGATGATAAAATAAAATATTGTTATGTGTATCTTCTCAAAAGTAAGGATGAAGCTATAGAGAAATTTGCTCTCCATAAAAATGAGATTGAAAACCAACTTAATAGAAAGATTAAGGTAGTTCGAAGTGACCGAAGCGGTGAATATATATCACTGTTTGTTGAGTTGTGTGCTAAACATGGGATCAGACATGAAACAACAGCTCCTTATACTCTTTAGCAAAATAGAGTTACTGAGCGAAAGAATCAAACTCTAAAAGAGATGATGAATGCTCTTCTATTGAGCTCTGGATTGCTAGAGTTCATGTGGGGGGAAGCTGTGTTAACAGCTAATTACCTTTTAAATAAGGTACTCCGGAAGAAAATAAATAAGAGCCCTTATGAGTTATGGAATGGAAGACAGTTGTCCTACAAATAGTTACGAGTGTGGGGGTGTCTTGCTAAAGTGCTGGTGCTGGATCCGAAAATGATTAAGATAGAACCAAAGACTGTTGATTGCATATTTATTGGTTATGCACAGAACAGCAGTGTGTATCAGTTTGTTGTGTATGAATCACAAATATCAGAGATACACAAGAACTCAATAATAGAATCGAGAAATACCTCGTTCTTCGAGCATGTGTTTCCATATAAGATCTGAGAAGATGCTAGCTCCTCTGAGCGGGCATATAAAACAAAAGGTGAAGATGATGATGAGGAACCAGTGGAGGTTATGCTTAGATAGAGCAAAAGAGCTCGGATAGAAAAATTTTATGGATCAGATTTTATCATTTTTATGTTGGAAAGTGAGCTCCAAAGTTACTTAGAAACTCTAGGCTCTTCTAATGGACCTCACTGGCGAGTGACAATTGCATCTGAGATAGATTCTATCTTACAAAATCACACTTGGAAACTTGTGGATCTTCCTCCTGGAAGTAAACCGCTAGGTTGCAAGTGGATCTTCAAGAAAAAAATGAAGTTAGATGCCACGATTGATCAGTATAAGGTCAGATTAGTAATCAAAGGATACTGACAATAAGAATGCCTCGATTACTTTGATACGTACTCTTCGGTGTTGAGAATAACTTCCATTAGAGTATTGTTGGCTATTGTCATTCTATGGAATCTCGAAATACATCAGATGGATGTAAAAATTATCTTTCTAAACGGGGATTTAGAAGAGGAAATCTACATGGAGCAACTTGAAGGGTTTTCTGAGTTTATAGCTCTTGGCAAATATGGTGAAGAGGCTGAATGACTACGACAATTCTTAGAAGATATTCTGAGATAGCCAAAATTGGTGCCAGTAATTTGCATACATTGCGATAGTCTATCGACAATCGGTCGAACACAGAGCCGTTTGTATAATGATAAGTCTAGGTATATACATCGTAGACATAATACCATTAGACAGCTACTCTCAACGAGAGTTTCAAGGTTGACTATGTGAAGTCAAAGGATAACCTAGTGGATCCGCTAATCAAAGACTTAAATCGAGAGTTAGTCGCTAGCTCATCACGAGGAATAGGCTTGATGCCATTGTCAGCGATCAGTGCAGAGGACACCCAACCTATGCTGACTGGAGATCCCAAGAACTAGGTCCAAAAGGACAACTAATCTTCACTGACTAGACACACTGTGGGGGATAGCCCAATAAAACAATGACTAGACTAAGGTAAGCCGATGGGCTTTTAATGATCAAAAAAAGTAGATGGAAACTCTTAAGAGATCACCTATGTGAGAAAGAAGTAGGGTCACTTCGAAAAGAATTGGAGGCACAATTCTTAGAACTTCTCATAAAACCAGGTATGTTCATGGCCAAGAACAAACACACTCATGAGAACTGAGTTATATCAGGGAGAGTCTTGGGTGAGATTTATCACTGCTTACACAGACGACAGTATAGTTCAAGAACATTGTGTCTACTATCAGTCAGTAAGCAACCAAATCTTCACAAAAGAAAGTTTAAAGGGTAAAACTTACATATCCTATAGTTGACTCAACTGCATACCCTATCTCCATTCATTTGGGGAATTGTTGAATATGTGTGAATAGAGAAGAGGTGGAAGAGGATAGAAGCTCTATTGTGAATGGGATTTTAGTCCTACATTGGGAGTTTCTTTGCATATTGGTGGGTTTATATTGATTCACATGCATTAAGGATGTGAACAACTGCATGGGGAGAGACTCTCTTTCATGCGTGGGTGCGTAGGGGAGGTGCAAATCCAGGGCTCGAATTGTACTGAACCATGTTGACTCATGTGCAAGCACGACCTGCGCACGTCGAATGCGGAGGGGGGGGGTGCATGTTGAATATAATGGAGAAGAGGTGGAAGAGGATAGAAGCTCTATTGTGAATGAGATTTTAGTCCCACATTAGGAGTTTCTCTGCATATTGGTTGGTTTATATTGATTCACATGCATTGAAGATGTTAACAAATGTATGGGGAGAGACTCTCTTTCATGCGTGGGTAGGCAGGAGGGGTGCAAATCTAGGGTCCGAATTTTACTAAACCATGCCGACTCGTGTGCGGGCACGACCTGCACATACCGAATGCCGGACCAGTCGGGGCAAAATCTGCCCAAGAAGAACAACTAATCTTTTGTTGTTGTGTAACGGATGCATTAAATTTGAGATTAATACAGAATCGAAATGGTCGATTGATAACGAGTGAAATGGTTGGCGTTTCACTACTCGGCGAGAATGATCATTAATCGACCATTAACACTGTCGTTGATCTGAGTTCCTATATAAGAAGGTTGCGATCATAGGCTTACACACACAGCAACACAAGCAAAAGCTCTTCACCTTCATTCCCCTCCTCCTCTATCATGCAACTCCTGCTTGGCAGAGTGCCCGTGATAGCAATCGGGTGTCACTTAGTTCGCCGTGACTACTAGTGTTGATGGGAATCATGGTTAACCGTTGTATCCTGGGAAACAGATGACTCAAGAAAGCCTCGAAGCACAGCCGAATGTGGGGTGAATCTATTTCAAGGAAACTGCGTATATCGCAGGCCTCGATTCGCTCAGCTTTTCGCCCGCTCGGTCGCTCGGAAGTGTGCTCGTTTGGTCGCCTGCTAGTCTTCACCCGGTCGGTCAGCTCGCTCGGTCTCTTCGCCCAGCCAACCTCCAGTTCGCTCAGCAGCTCGCCCTTTCGCTCTGCTGCTCTGCTTGATCGACCACTTGGCTGCTTCACTCGGCTGTTCGCCTGACTGCACGTTCACTCGGTCGCCCTACCAGCTCGCTCGACCCTCCACTTGCTCGCCAATCTCACTCGGTATATCTGCCCGACCGACCTTAATCTCTCTCGGCACTCGATCGCCAAGCTCGCTTGGCTAATCTACCCGGCCAGCCTTCAACTCGCTCGATCTCTCTGCTTACCTGACCGACTGTAAGCTCGCTTGGTCACTTTGTTCGACTAGTCTCAAGCTCGCTCGGGAGCTAGCCCGCTCGGACACTGTGCAGCCTTCGTTCGGCTCGTAACAGAAATCAGCCCCTGCTGCCAGCCTGAGATTATCCACTCAGGTCATCTCGATTGTAAGTTGATTTTAATTCAGTCTAATTTAAATTCAGCTAATACCCCGTAAATCTCCGGCAACAAATTGTTTCTTCCAATAATTAATATTATATATAATGTTAGAATTTATTTATATGATATTTATAATCAATATTATGTAAAATATGGAACACAAATTAATATTTATGAAATACAACAAACTACTAGTAGTAATTTAAAACTTACAAAAGCACAACTTTTATTAAAAGAACGGACAAAACGTCCACGAGAATCTTCAAGTTCTACATAGGAACTTGAGAATTATTTTACGACTTCTTTTGATTTTAATGAAGCAGATAATGAAAATTTCGATATATTAAAATGGTGGTCACAGAAGGCTCAAAGCTTTCTTGTCCTCTCCGTGATCGCTAAAGAAATGTTAACGTGTCCAGTGTCAACCGTTGCTGTGGAGCAGATATTCAGTGTCGGCAACAACATATTAAATGAACGACGATCAACTTTGTTTCCCGACTCATTGGAAGTCCAAGCATTACTGGACGATTGGACTAGAGTGGAGAAAGAATCCAAAGAATGCAACTTTCAGATAACGAAATTGAAGATTTTGATACTGAATAAATGAATACGACAGGAACGAAAAATGGAAATGAGTAACAATGTAAAAAGAACTATGTGAACTTTGATTCTCCTATAACCTAAGGGGATACGTAGGCAACTTAAATAAGTGCAAACCCTTTTTTGTAATAAATTTTAATTTGTAATTTGTAATTTTTTATTTTTTATTTTTAATTTTTTTAACTTAATAATCTTAAACCGTGGTGAATCATGACGAATCGTGAACCGTAACCGTCTTAAGCGGTTAAGGTTAAGGGTCAATTTGTCTGGAACCGTCGAACCGACAATTGTAAATTGTTAAATCGTCGGTTCCGAATTGTGATCAGATCTAGTCGTAATCTTTCTCAAACTAAAGAAAAGCAGAAATGAAAATGTTGGTAAATCGGAAATCATAAAAAACATGTTTAACAAACTGAGACAACCAAAAAAACAGTCAAACTCCTAAAAAATAATGCTTCCTATAATTCTAGAACCCTTCATCGTCAAATGAAACAAACGGTATTTGTTTTTATCAAAAAGAAAGGCAGTTTCACTCACCCTCAATAGTTCCCAGAAACCCACTGCAATTTGTGTCTTGCACCTGCAACTTGAGCGTCGTATTGGCGAGAATGCTCGAGTTCGTGTTCACATCGTGCACAGCGAGCTCAATCGCCAGCCTCGCGGCCCTCCCGATGTAGGAATTAAAGGTGAAGAGGGCACCTATGCTGATCTCGCTCGGCCTGGAGGTGGAATTTGTGTTGTTGTCGCTTGCAGCCAAGAAGGCGCTCGTCACAGTAACGCAAAACCACAAAGCAAGGAGAGAGCTCGAACCCATATTCAACGAAAAAAAAGGAATAAAAACGAGTTTTTTTCGAGCGGTTGTAGCTGTAATATATTAAATATGGTAGAAGCTAAATAAACGTCCATGGGAAGGAGATGGTTGAGAATGATGGAGAGTCAACTGGGGAAGTGGCCTCACCTGTGTCATTGAGCAGATGACGAATTGAGATATTTTGTCTTACCATCCAAATTCCCCTAAACTTTAGAGTCATCATTTCACCCTAAAATTTCCATTCTACTATTGAAATAGATAAGATAATAATAATGAAGGGGTGAGTGTTCCATGATCTAGTTTTTTCTCGTGTCACTTGCGATGAGAAAGGTCCCAATGCAAGTTGTCATAAAATCTATTTAACATGGATAACTTTAACTTAGTAGATTGACGGAATGACGGACTTAAATTCCTCAAAATATATTTAACTTTCAAATTTTTTAAAGAGTATATTTGTTTCTCATATTATCTATTTCGATAATCGCTGTGATGCTATATTATTGTATTCAAAAAATAATATTAATATGGTTCTAAATTTCAAAAAACAATACAGAATTTCAAAAAACTAGTATCATTATGATGTTTAATTTCAAAGAACAATATTAATGTGGTGTTGCCTTTAATAAAAATATTTTTTTTGGTCAGTCAAACTATTTACTAAAATATTTTAATTCTTATGAATTAATAAACGGAAAAATACTTTCAATATTATCGGTTCGTTTTGAATAATGTTCAAAGAAGAATGAACTAATTGAAAAATCAATATTGTGGCGCACAATGTAGTAACGACTAACGAGTGATGATGGATACCTGTATTACTTTTTTAAAAAATAAGGATTTGTACGGCCAATGAGAATGTAGTCGTTGGTGGAATAAGGATTAAATAAAGAACAAATGGATGAATATAAAAGAATAATTTTAGAAAGTGGTGGAAAGATTTGAAATCTACTTTTTCTCTGATTTGAAACTATAAAAAAATAATAATGTGATTTGTACCAAACCTATGTTTGAGCCAACCCGTGGATCAACTACCTTTGCTTGTTTCACGAGACCGCATCCCCTGCGCCCTCTGCGCCCGTCGCTACACGACAAAAAAAAATAAACACGTGCTTAGCAGGCTGTCGACTCAACGGTTATATACAGGAAAGTCCTGATCAGTCTATGGATCGATCAGGCCATAGGTGGATCGGTCCACAGACCGATCAGTACCTGGACCGATCAAGCCATAGTCTGATCGGTCCAGGAAAGTCCTGATCGGTCTGTGGACCGATCAGGCCATAGATGGATCGGTCCACAGACCGATCCCCTAGGTATATAGTTGGCACCAATACAATTTGATGCTGATAACCACCAAGCCTATAGGGCAGTAGCTAAAATCTACAACCGACAAAGCCCTACTATATCCATAGCTACTGGTGAACTGTGTTGGTATATGGTGGTTCAGGTTAGTATCAACAAGTGATGTCACCAATTAGGATTGAAATTTTGATACTCTGATTAGTTGTGTTTCGCTAAGTATATATTAATGTTTTCTGAACCAAAATCTTTCCTACAACAAGCTTTAGTATTTTCCCCCTGTTGTTGTTTACTTTCCTGTACAGCATGTTGTTCTTGAGTGGCTTGCTTGGTATGTATTATTCAAATAAGCACAACTCATTATCCTCCTACCTGCTTACTGGTGAATTTGTTTGACATCAAAATTTGCTAAGCCATTTGCTTGTTTTTTAGGCTTCATTTTTCATTGCTTATGTGGTAACATCATGGACTAGCTTATCTTGGGCACTCAATTGCACGATCCCTCTTATCAGTGATCTCGTAACAAGACATTTTAGCAAGAGTAAGGATGAGTTTGACATACCATCGATCCCATACCACAGTGAGATACCAAGGATTCTATTATTTGTGCTCCTTGGCCTCACTTACTTCCTTTTAGCTGCATACCTCTCGGCGAACCAACGATTAGCCTCCCTCCATGGAACATGTTTGCGTCGTTGGCTAGAGAAGAAGCGGAGAGGAGAAGAGTGGCTTAGGGTTTGCTTATTTTTTTTGCGCTGACGGAGCATTTCTTTTCGGGCGATGTTGGCGTCGAGAAATGCATGCGCTAAGCACATGCTTTTTTTGTCGTGTAGCGACGGGCGCAGAGGATCCGTGCTCTTGTTTCACGTTGTGGACTAGGACGAGCAGGACCTATCACGACTAAGCCTGTCGGATCGTACCCTATATAAATGATATATAAAATTTCAAAATAATCCTCCTTAACCATCCGGCTGCTGGTCCTGCTGGGCAGATGGCTACGACGTTAACAGGATGTAAAAACCTCTGGATTGAAGCGAATGCTCTTCGTTGGTCCGCAAACCTATCTGCATATATTCAAACGATTCAATAGAACATCAACGTCAAAAATTAGAGAAGAGGTCTCCGACGATGACTTTTTGACGTTCAAATTAGTATATCGTCCGAAAGGGAAATTGGAACATTATGAATGAGTTAACAGGATGCACACGTAGTGCAATATATAAAGTATGTACCTTACTATCAGAGTATCAGAGAGGATTTCCTGTTTATATATCACCTATATGACTTCTGCAATCATGAGATGACAGAGAATGTCGGATGTTAGAAGTTATCGAGCAGTGGAATATATGTATCCTGGAAGACGTATAACTAGTCTGAGGAATCTTCTGCTACCTGTGTACACCTTTTTTTGTAACTGACGTTATTATTGAGGCAGTTAAAAGAATATACTGTTATAATGTGTCGGCTAAGGGAGAGTATAATCACCTTCAAGGAAGGTTCTATGAAGAATCTTTATCATCATAGGAGAATGTTCTCTGACAAAGGGTTGTTATTCTCTGACAAGTTGTTAGGATTCTTTGACAAGGTTGTTCTGTGAGCATATCTCGATCGGGAGTTAACCTGTTCGGGTATATGTTATGACAAATAATGAATGGAACCTTAAGATTTATAAGACAAGCCAATATTCGACACTGCCCTGATATATATGTGGTAATGTTGGAGCTTTAAGTGAAGTATCACCCTATCTCTAGGGATGCTAGGACATCTGTTATGATTCTAGATATCTGAATGAAATTCCACCCTGTTTATAGAGTTGCTTGGACATCTGTTATGATTCTGGAGATTTGGATGGAATCCTGGCCGATTCTTAGGGTTGCTCGAACGTCTGTTATAATTCTGAAGTTCTGAGTGGAATTCCGTCTTATCTTTAAGGCTACTCAAATGTTTATTATAATTATAGATATCTGAGTGGAATCCTGGCCGATTCTTAGGGTTGCTCGAACGTTGTTTTAATTCTGGAGTTCTGAGTGGAATCTCGGCCAGTTCTTAGCGCTGCTCGAACGCCTGTTGTAATTCTAGAGTTATAAGTGGAATCTCATTCTGTCACTAGGGCCGTTCGAATATCTGTTGTGATTTTGAGTAAAACCATAGAAACAAATCTCTTGAGTCTGGACGGTTTTATAGCAGCCTTGTCGTATACAGGGTTGCTCGTTTTCTCGAGAATGAGAAACTAAGTTTTTAGGGACCAAATCAACCTTTTTGTTGGGCGCTCTAATAATTAGAGATTGATTCCTAATCACTAAAATAATATCTCGAGTTATTAGACTCAGTCGAATTAGTGAGATGTACCCGAGTACACATAGGACCAAGATGCTCGTTTCTCAGGCAATATCGACCTTTGGATCGGTCGTGGGAAGTTTACTACTGGATAAGGGGCTAAGAATGATTCTTTCACCGCCACTTTTCACTTCCACCTCAGTTTGACTTCCTCCTCTACGTAAGCTCAAGGATCGCATTCAACAGTGATAACCCCGGTAAAAGATGAAACCACATAGTAAATTATGTAATTCTCAGAAAGTGAACAGGTTGTCTGACCTCTTAGATAGAAAGTGAATTATTTAATATAATTTCTTCATAAAATATTTTAGAAGATCAACATGAAAATTTGAAAAATATAATGTATGAATGATCAATGCCGCTCTAATTAAATGAATCAAAATAGTTGGTTTTTAATTAGAGTGGTAAACTTGAATGAATTTAAAGAAGTTGAATAAATATATGAAAAATCTATATAATTTATTTTTGACTTATTATTTCTCTAACACAACACACGCCTACATGTATACTTATAAATCGAATTATATTGTTATAATTAAATTTCAATACCATGCCATATATATTCTACGTTATTCGTTTTCTTTATAATTAGAATTATATTATAATACCTAATGAATAAGTAAACTATTATACTCAAGCCGAGCTTCATGGTGTACCACTTATTTCTTCATAATGCAAACTAAAATTTATAAGTTCATCAAACAAAAATTATGTAAAGATAACAAAAAATCATGAAATAATAAAATATTATGCTTTCTTTTTAAATAATTTAAGTGTTCTGATAAATGGACGGTTTTTTCTTGAATAACTACCCACGTGAGACTGATGAATAACGGTGACTAAATCGATAATACTTAGGTTCTGCGCACACTCAGACAAGTATAAGGAACGTTAAAAATTAGAAACTAGGGGAAAAGTCTCTGCTGCAAATCCTCCGACGTTCAAGTCAGGTACTTTTTCTCCCAGAACAATAGTGTACGAAGGAAAAAAGAACCGTAGAAGATAAGTGCGAATGTGCGCGTACCTCCTCAAGAGAGAGGACCTCTCTTTTTATATGACCATGCGTACCTTTGGAGTCTGACCGATGTCAGAGAATGTCGGGTGTCAGAGTCTGTTGGGTGATGGAGGACGTGTGACACCCTCTTATAGATTGAAAGAAGGTTCTACTCGCAAATGATGGCAGACCACTGGAATATTCCCTGACATATGACAGTTATTCCCTGACATATGGCAGTTATTCCCTGACAGACGATTACGATTCCCTGATATTGTTGTCGTCTAGTGTCTTCTGTCCCGTCCCGGTTTAGCTACGGGCAGTTCTAGATGGTCGTTAGGGTGTGGCGCTTGGCCCGAGTCTGGATGAGGGAGACGAGCTGCGATGAGGGTCCCATCTTTCCAGTAGGGATCCTCTGGTCCGCAATTTACGGACCAGAGGATGGTCCACTGTATGAGGACCATTGATTTGGATGGAGCCCACCTTTAAGTTGATAGAGTCCATCCAAATCAAGGGTCTATAATAGTGGACCATCCCCTGGTCCGTAAATTACGGAACAGAGGATCTGTCCTCCCATCTTTCACACTTGGAGTACTGAAGGGCCGACCGGGAGTTGTCTTACTGAAAGTACCAGGTCTGTCTATGTAGATCGGGTTGAGGAAACCAGACCAGTCGAGGAAGGTCAGACCTTATTCCAGGCTACGTCTCATGTCTTTGATCCAGGAACTTTATTTGTCAGTACTCGATCGGGAATTATGCGGCTATATAATGACGTCAGACGGTCTAACTCTTTCTTTCCCTTAACTACTGACTGTCACGTCCCCTTGACTTCTGACTATTACGTTCCCTTAACTTCTCATTACATGATTTTATCATACCCTACTTTTATACATCATATCAAGCACCATAATAGTAGGAACACTAATTAAATAGTATATTGTGGCAATACTATTTAGTTATCTGATAGATTTACCAAATCAATTACGTAGTATAGGCATACGATCAAGTATTAGGTGACGTTTGGTTAAATGATAGGAATGATTATGGGTATGAGTTTAATAGCAAAATATAATGAAAATGAGAATGAAAATAGAAATAAAACTTACATAGTTATATGAGTTTGATTAATTTTTAAAAATCTAAAAATTATTCTCAAATTATTATTTCCAAATCCATAATCTAAACATTATTTTTTTACTATTATTTTTTTTCTTCATTTTTAAATCCATCAATGAAACGCCCTTTTAGATTTGCTCAGCCACCCATTTATGCATGAAACAACTGTACGAGGGTCGAATGGTTGGAAAGAGACAAATATTAGTGGCTACCAGAATTAGTGACTCAAGTGGGAGTTATGATCATATCATGCACGTTAACGTGTCCTCCCCACGTTAGAAAGTGAGTGACCGTCGGTTAGTAATTAATTCAAGTGGAAATGTTCAAATCACGTGGCCAAATATATTCCACGGGTCAACACCCGTACTGTAACGTAACTAACCAAACTTGTTCTTTCATGTTATTTATTTCTCTTTTTTTTTTATTTCTTTTATTTATATATATATATATATATATAACACTCGTACTGTAACGTAACTAACCAAACTTGTTCTTTCATGTTATTTATTTCTCTCTCTTTTTTTTTAATTTCTTTTATATATATATATATATATATATATATATAACACTCGTACTGTAACGTAACTAACCAAACTTGTTCTTTCATGTTATTTATTTCTTTTTTTTTATTTCTTTTATATATATATATATATAAAAGAAATAAAAAAAAGAGAGAAATAAATAACATGAAAGAACTATATATATATATATATATATATAAAAGTATTCGGATTTCATTTCTAAATATATACTCTTAGAAGTCATTCATACGTTTTCTAATTTCAAATTACACGGACGGACGTGTTTAAATAATCCAGAGAAATAGGATAAGGAAAAAGATCAGATTGATTTTGCAATGCTAAAGAAATATTTTTAATTTGATTTAAACAAATAAATAAAAATGGTTACAATTTGACAAAAAAAACACAATCAGATTTATTTCAAATTGAGACTATATATCCTCTTCCCATCAATTCCACTATACAGTCCAGAATTTGGACCTCAGCTTATCAATACTTGGATGGTCATTCAATCGGAAAGACATCCATGTCTATGTTGGATATATCATTGCATGAAAAATTTCAGAACTTGCCTAAAGTAGGCATCATATATAATTTGGATCTCGAAAATGATTCAACAGGGCTCAATTTTAAGGTCGTAGTCATTCTCTTTAATTTGATGCATCATTTAAGACTTTTTTAATAAAAATATGTCCTGATTATGATTAGTAAATCTCATTGGTTGGCAGAATGACGTGTTTGTGGTTGCCGAGCCCGGCAAGCTTGCAGATGGATTTCTGATTATGAAATGGATTTCTGGTTCTGAAATGGATTTCTGAAGATGGATTTATGAAACAGAAAGGAAGCTTACGTCTTGGCTAAGTTTTCATCTGTATAATCCATTAACAAAATGGCGATCCTTTTGCGTAGTTATATGGGCTGTCAAACGCATGCAAGTATGGATTTTCTCGTCTTGTGAATTTTGTATCTACTGTCTCTTTAGCAATAACCTAATTTACAAAATTTACTCTCTTATAACTAATGGTTATGGAGGATAACAACCAAGATATAATTAAGTGCATTTATGTTTCGTCTTAGAGTTCCTGCTGCTTACTTGACATCTGAAGATGGTAATTATGTGCAGAGTGGATATGATACTTTGTAGTTGAAGAAAAATTCAATTACTTTGATGATCATCTAGACTGAATATTAATGCTTGCATTTTTAATTAGGATAATTAATTTGTAAATTTAGCATGAATTCTTAATATTCTAATGAATCTAATACAAATTTTAAGTGTTAATAAATACATGTACATACTTTCAATTTTATGACAAATTTAGCACATTAAATCTAAGGTCCATACTAGGTAGGGTATCATCTGGTTGTCGCTATACGTGTGAGAAGTCACAGCCCAGAGAATCCAAAAACTACGAAGACTTAAGATACACAAGTAATTACCGCAGATGGCGCATACAAGAGCAACCTGATGCTCCTCAGCCCCTTCCATGCCTTCTTCTCCCACCACCCAGTTTCCAGTCAAACCATGGAGATAGGACTAGTAGATACCTATAGCAAAAAAAAAAAAAAACTAACAATTCAACTAGTTAGGATTCGTAAATCTTGGTCTAACTAGTTAGGATTCGTAAGAGATAGCTTCAGTTAATTCCACTAAGCCAAATGCACTAGGTCAAAGTCATATCTTCCTAGACATGCATAGAAAGAGTTTTCCTAACCTACTATCATCCAAAACTTCACCAGTACCGTAGGTCAAGTTAAACTTTTATCCCCTTTTAATCTAATCCTAATTATTGTGTCAAGTAAGTTCTTATTTTGGAGGTGCCAACTAATTTTGAGCCTCCCTGAATTATTAATTTTTCTTTTAAAATTTTTTATAATTAAAGTTAATTTTATTTGAGATTTAATGTTTAATTTGTAATTTAAATTTAAGTTTTTAATTTTAAATTAGTCAAATTGTCCTTTTTTAAAGGAGTATTTAAATTTTCTTTCAAACTTAATTTTATTAAGTTAAGGTTATTTTTAGTGTTTAAATTTTTATTAGTTTTTAAATTTGAATTGTTTGACTTATATTTCTTTAAAAGTTTATCTTTAAATTTTCTGTCTTTTAAATTATATTATTAGTTGAATTTATTACACTACAAAAAATAAGGCATTTTGGGACGAATTTTGGGACGAATTTTACAAAAAAATTCGTTGCAAAATTTTTTGGGACGAAATCAGGGACGAAAATTTTTTCGTCCCAAAATGTTTGATGCCAACTTTTGGAACGAATTATGATTTGTTGCAAATTCAGCAACAAATTTGGGGACAAAATTGGCAACGAATAAAATTTTCGTCCCTAAATTTGTAATTTGTCCCTATTTTTGCAACAAAATTGGGGACGAATTCAGTGACAAATTATTTTTTGTTGCTAAGTTTGTCCCTAATATTGCAACGAATTTGGGGACGAATTCGGTGACAAATTTTTTTTGTTGCCAAATTTGTCCCTAATTTTGCAACGAATAATAAATTTGTTGCAAAATTTTAAACATTTGCGACAAATTTGGGGACAAAAATACTAATTTAATTAATAAATAAATTTTCGTCCCAAAATTCGTCCCAGAATCTGGGACGAATTTTGGGACGAATTTGTGGATTCGTCCCAGAATTCGTCCCAAATTCTGGGACGAATCCACATATTCGTCCCAAATTCTGGATTCGATACAATTACGATAGAGTGGGAACAAATCGTTTTCGTCGCCAAATTCGTCCCTAATACTAATTTTTTTTTCCAAATTAAATTTCTTTTTGCAATTCAATCCATAGATACATAAACACCAAATTCAAATAACATTTATATACATTCAACACATCTTAATTTCACATACAAGAGTAATAATTGAACTCGATCAACTCATAATTCAACAAATATAAAGATCTCAACAAATTTTACAAGATCTATCTTGTTCAAGCTTCTAGAAAATATTATAAAGTTCAACAATCAAATGTTATATAAGTCCATCATCCATCCAAGGAGGTAAATAAACTAAAAATACATCAAGTCATCTTCGTCTGCCCAAAAGCTTTGCACCCCTTCAAATCTCCTTTGCCTACATAACAACAAACAAATAAACCAGATCATGTGTAACAAGAAAGATTATAAATATAATACGAAATGCCCATGTAACAAGAAAGATTGGAAACAAGACATAACTGTGAAATTCCTTAAACATTCAAATAAATGTCCTATTTACCAACGATATGAATCATCCATGTCATAAAATTATAAGAAGTATCTTGAAGCTAAGTAAAAACATCGTAAATATGATACAACCTAATATAAATGGCACATCAAATTGTTATAATAATACCTATTTCACCATATCAATCAATAGCTACAAATATTCTATGTCCATGTGATCACATGGAGAGCATGAAAGATATTCTTAAAATTTCCTAACATATGAAAATAGCTCAAATGAAGAAAACACAAACTAATTAAACTTAATTTTTTTGTGATACAAGTGTTTTAGTAATCATGGTTACTTGGTTGTTAGGTAAACTTTAATCATAATTTGCAATTTGAACTAATAAAGCAGTAGTAATAAATTTCAATAAATTAAAAGTAATTAGAAAATAAATAAATAAATAAATAAAATTAAAAGTTTAACATGTTACTTAATACTTACTTTTTTTCTCGGACCTTTAGTTCGCCTCACCAACCCTGTTAAAAACAAATTGACAATATTAATTAAAATAAAAATTAGAAAAGTTAACAAGCCATTGATAAATGTGTAAAACAGTAAACATGAGACAAATAATCATCATACATAATTATGGGAAATTTCTTTAAATAAGCTAACAAAACTTACCCATCGTCAAAAATTAAAGTCATCATTATGATTATCATCATCCTCCTCCTCCTCCTCCTCCTCTTCCTCATTCTGCATTATACTTGAATTCTTGTTATACATCCAACTTCGCTCATTCTGCATTTTACCTGAATTCAGCTATTTAGTTAAACATTATTAACAGAAATAAATCTTATCATTAAAGACAAAACAACAAAGAAAAGCTTATAAAAAAGAAGAAATACAATTAATCAACTATAAAATAATTATTTAAAGCTAACTTTATATACAGATCATTAAATGCATATTAATGAACTTAGAAATACCGAAAAGACGTGAACAAATACAGTTGTCTTCAACTACACTGAGATCATGCCAAATTGAAACCTGCACAAGCAACATTATCAATTATTATAGTATTATTCTAACAATTTTAATAGAGTTGAAGCAATTGTAATTAAATTGAAATAATAATATTTTAATGGAACAAAATTTGGAAAAAAACAAAATTACTCTCTATATTAGAGCAATTGTGGATCAGAATTGACATTTTTTAGATGAAAAATAAAATATTTTGATAAGGATATTTTTGAGATAAAAAATAGAATAGGGTCGCTTCTGTTTTTTTCTTTAAAAGAAAATCTTTTTAACAATAATAATAATAATGAGCACCCTTTGAATTTTGTATCAAAGAAAAAAAAACATGTCAACTCTATTGTAACTTGTCCCTCCATTAATTAATTCCAATCTAAAAACTATACTACAAGTATTTGTAATGATAAAGAGGATCAGTACACAGAAAATCAAAGGTAAATTTATACCTATGGTATACTGGAGCTCCCCATACATTTAGGATTCGAAACCCTAGTATCAAAATTTTGCCCTAGTGTAGTTGAGATTTTATTACTTCCACACCCCTAAACTGTACATCTATATACAAGAAGAACTACAAATCTTTATCCAAAAATAGCCCTAAACCCTATTTCACAGATCATTGGTCATTGACATCTAAGTGATCAAGAGTTGCAGTGCTTTTCTTTGTTAACAAACAAGAATGAAGCCCTAAATTTCACAGATCAGTACTCCACCATTCCAAATGACTATGCATGCCACATGCATTATGGCGCGGCGGGCCATACGCGGCGGTGCGGCCAGCGCTGCGGCCAGCGCGGCAGCCAGCGGGCGCAGCGGCGCAGCGGCCAGCGCGCGGCCAGCACGCGGCCAGCGCGCCACGCGCGGGCGCGCCACGCGCGCGCGCGCGCGGCACGCGCGCGCGCGCGGCGCGCGGCGCGGCGGCGCCACGCGCGGCGCCAGCGCGCGCGCGCGGCGCCACGCGGCGCGCGCGGCGCGACCCACGCGCGCGGCGGCGCAGCGGCGCGCCACGGCCACGCGCAGCCCGCGAGGCCACGCCACGCGGCCACGCGGCGAGGCCGCGGCCAGCGAGGCCAAGGCGGCCTCGCGAGAAGAAGTGGGCAGATGTGGGAGAAAGGAGAGGGAAGAGGGGAGAAGGGAGAAGGGAGAGGGTTACCTGTGCCGCAGCCGATCGGGAAGGAATCAGCCGCCGCAAGAGTTGCAGTGAAGGGATGAGTGAAGGGGCAGATGGGTGGGAGGAGATTTAGGGTTAACTTATAAATTAAAAAATTTCTTTCCATTGCTTATTTTTTGGGACGAATCTAGGAATTCGTCCCCAAATCTGGGACGAATTCCAAAATTCGTCCCAGAATATAAAAAATTTTAAAAAAAAATGAAAAAATGATTTGGAAACACTAAATATGAACTTAGAGATATCGGATTTCCGTGAAATAAGTTTCTATGGATTTATAATTTTCTCGTGATCTTAAAAATATCTTCATCCATAATTTTAACATACTATATTAAATGCGGCAATTTTTTTTTATTATGAATTAGGTCAAATTCGGGTTAAAAAATCACCATACTAAATATATGAGGTTAAAATTTTGGATGAGGATATTTTTAAGATCATGAGAAAATTAGGAACCCATAGAAACTTGTTTCATGAAATTCCGAGATCGTTAGGTCCATATATAGGCCTTCCAAATAAATTTTCTTTTATTTTTTATTTTTTTAAATTTGGGACGAATTCCAGATTCGTCCCAAAATCTGGGACGAATCTAGAAATTCGTCCCAAATTTTGGGACGAATTCCTGGATTCGTCCCAAATTTTGGGACGAATCCAGGATTCGTCCCAAATTTAAGAAAAATAAAAATTAAAAGAAAAATCATTCGGAAGGCCTAAATATGGACCTAACGATCTCGGAATTTCATGAAACAAGTTTCTTTGGGTTTCTAATTATCTTATAATCTTAAAAATACCGTCATCCGTAATTTTAATCTCATATATTTAGTGTAGTGATTTTTTAACCCGAATTTGACCTAATTCAGGTAAAAAAACATGAAACACAATATATAATTTTAAAATTAAGGAAGAGGATATATTTATGAATAAGGGAAAATAAGAGAGGATATATTTATGAATAAGGGAAAATAAGAAACTTATAGACTCTTGTTTCATGAAATTCTGACATTTGTAGATCTATATTTTTAGTTTTAAACACATATTCAAACATGCGTTACACGCTAACATACTTAATTAATACCAAACTATCTATGTTTCACTAAATATGGACCTAACGATCTCAGAATTTCATGAAATAAGTTTCTATAGGTTCCTAATTTTCTTATAATCTTAAAAATATATTCATCCATAATTTTAACATATTATATTGAGTGCGGTGAATTTTTTATTACAAATTAGGTCATATTCATGTTAAAAAATCACCACACTTAATTTATTAGGTTAAAATTCAGATTTAGGATATTTTTATGATCATGAGAAAATTAGAAATCCATAGAAACTTGTTTCATGAAATTCCGAGATCATTAGGTACATATTTAGGCCTTCAGAATGTTTTTTCTATTATTTTTTATTTTTTTTAAATCTGGGACGAATCCTGGATTCGTCCCAAAAATCTGGGACGAATCCAGAAATTTGTCCCAGATTTTGGGATGAATTTCTGGATTCGTCCCAGATTTTGGGACGAATCCAGGATTCGTCCCAGATTTTGGGACGAATCCAGGATTCGTCCCAAATTTAAGAAAAATAAAATATAAAAGAAAATTTATTTGGAAGGCCTAAATATGGACCTAACGATCTCGGAATTTCATGAAACAAGTTTCTATGGATTTCTAATTTTCTTGTGATCTTAAAAATATCTTTATCCATAATTTTAACATAATATATTAAATGCGGTGAATTTTTTATTATGAATTTGGTCAAATTCGGGTTAAAAAATCACCATACTAAATATATGAGGTTAAAATTTTGGATGAGGATATTTTTAAGATCATGAGAAAATTAGGAACCCATAGAAACTTGTTTCATGAAATTCCGAGATCGTTAGGTCCATATATAGGCCTTCCAAACAAATTTTCTTTTATTATTTATTTTTTTAAATTTGGGACGAATTCCAGATTCGTCCCAAAATCTGGGACGAATCTAGAAATTCGTCCCAAATTTTGGGACGAATTCCTGGATTTCCTAAATTTGGGACGAATCCAGGATTCGTCCCAAATTTAAGAAAAATAAAAATTAAAAGAAAAATCATTCGGAAGGCCTAAATATGGACCTAACGATCTCGGAATTTCATGAAACAAGTTTCTTTGGGTTTCTAATTTTATTATGATCTTAAAAATACCCTCATCCATAATTTTAATCTCATATATTTAGTGTGGTGATTTTTTAACCCGAATTTGACCTAATTCAGGTTAAAAAACACGAAACACAATATATAATTTTAAAATTAAGGAAGAGGATATATTTATGAATAAGGGAAAATAAGAAACTTATAGACTCTTGTTTCATGAAATTCTGACATTTGTAGATCTATATTTTTAGTTTTAAACACATATTCAAACATGCGTTACACGCTAACATACTTAATTAATACCAAACTATCTATGTTTCACTAAATATGGACCTAACGATCTCGGAATTTCATGAAATAAGTTTCTATAGGTTCCTAATTTTCTTATAATCTTAAAAATATATTCATCCATAATTTTAACATATTATATTGAGTGCGGTGAATTTTTTATTACAAATTAGGTCATATTCATGTTAAAAAATCACCACACTTAATTTATTATGTTAAAATTCAGATTTAGGATATTTTTATGATCATGAGAAAATTAGGAATCCATAGAAACTTGTTTCGTGAAATTTCGAGATCATTAGGTACATATTTAGGCCTTCAGAATGTTTTTTCTATTATTTTTTATTTTTTTTAAATCTGGGACGAATCCTGGATTCGTCCCAAAAATCTGGGACGAATCTAGAAATTTGTCCCAGATTTTGGGACGAATTTCTGGATTCGTCCCAAATTTAAGAAAAATAAAATATAAAAGAAAATTTATTTGGAAGACCTAAATATGGACCTAACGATCTCGGAATTTCATGAAACAAGTTTCTATGGATTTCTAATTTTCTTGTGATCTTAAAAATATCTTTATCCATAATTTTAACATAATATATTAAATGCGGTGAATTTTTTATTATGAATTTGGTCAAATTCGGGTTAAAAAATCACCATACTAAATATATGAGGTTAAAATTTTGAATGAGGATATTTTTAAGATCATGAGAAAATTAGGAACCCATAGAAATTTGTTTCATGAAATTCCGAGATCGTTAGGTCCATATATAGACCTTCCAAATAAATTTTCTTTTCTTTTTTATTTTTTTAAATTTGGGACGAATCTAGAAATTCGTCCGAAATTTTGGGACGAATTCCTGGATTCGTCCCAAATTTTGGGACGAATCCAGGATTCGTCCCAAATTTAAGAAAAATAAAAATTAAAAGAAAAATCATTCGGAAGGCCTAAATATGGACCTAACGATCTCGGAATTTCATGAAACAAGTTTCTTTGGGTTTCTAATTTTCTTATGATCTTAAAAATACCCTCATCCGTAATTTTAATCTCATATATTTAGTGTGGTGATTTTTTAACCTGAATTTGACCTAATTCAGGTAAAAAAATACGAAACACAATATATAATTTTAAAATTAAGGAAGAGGATATATTTATGAATAAGGGAAAATAAGAAACTTATAGACTCTTGTTTTATGAAATTCTGACATTTGTAGATCTATATTTTTAGTTTTAAACACATATTCAAACATGCGTTACACGCTAACATACTTAATTAATACCAAACTATCTATGTTTCACTAAATATGGACCTAACGATCTCGGAATTTCATGAAATAAGTTTCTATAGGTTCCTAATTTTCTTATAATCTTAAAAATATATTCATCCATAATTTTAACATATTATATTGAGTGCGGTGAATTTTTTATTACAAATTAGGTCATATTCATGTTAAAAAATCACCACACTTAATTTATTAGGTTAAAATTCAGATTTAGGATATTTTTATGATCATGAGAAAATTAGGAATCCATAGAAACTTGTTTCTTGAAATTCCGAGATCATTAGGTACATATTTAGGCCTTCAGAATGTTTTTTCTATTATTTTTTATTTTTTTAAAATCTGGGACGAATCCTGGATTCGTCCCAAAAATCTGGGACGAATCCAGGATTCGTCCCAAATTTAAGAAAAATAAAATATAAAATAAAATTTATTTGGAAGACCTAAATATGGACCTAACGATCTCGGAATTTCATGAAACAAGTTTCTATAGATTTCTAATTTTCTCGTGATCTTAAAAATATCTTTATCCATAAATTTAACATAATATATTAAATGCGGTGAATTTTTTATTATGAATTAGGTCAAATTCGGGTTAAAAAATCACCATACTAAATATATGAGGTTAAAATTTTGGATGAGGATATTTTTAAGATCATGAGAAAATTAGAAACCCATAGAAACTTGTTTTATGAAATTCCGAGATCGTTAGGTCCATATATAGGCCTTCCAAATAAATTTTCTTTTCTTTTTTATTTTTTTAAATTTGGGACGAATTCCAGATTCGTCCCAGATTTATCTAGAAATTCATCCCAAATTTTGGGACGAATCCAGGATTCGTCCCAAATTTAAGAAAAATAAAAATTAAAAGAAAAATCATTCGGAAGGCCTATATATGGACCTAACGATCTCGGAATTTCATGAAACAAGTTTCTTTTGGTTCCTAATTTTCTCATGATCTTAAAAATACCCTCATCCGTACTTTTAATCTCATATATTTAGCGTGGTGATTTTTTAACTCGAATTTGACCTAATTCAGGTAAAAAAACACGAAACACAATATATTATTTTAAAATTAAGGAAGAGGATATATTTATGAATAAGGGAAAATAAGAAACTTATAGACTCTTGTTTCATGAAATTCTGACATTTGTAGATCTATATTTTTAGTTTTAAACACATATTCAAGCATGTGTTAAACGCTAACATACTTAATTAATACTAAACTATCTATGTTTCACTAAATATGGACCTAACGATCTCGGAATTTCATGAAATAAGTTTCTATAGGTTCCTAATTTTCTTATAATCTTAAAAATATCTTCATCCATAATTTTAACATATTATATTGAGTGCGGTGAATTTTTTATTACAAATTAGGTCATATTCATGTTAAAAAATCACCACACTTAATTTATTAGATTAAATTTCAAATTTAGGATATTTTATGATCATGAGAAAATTAGGAATCCATAGAAACTTGTTTCATGAAATTCCGAGATCATTAGGTCCATATTTATGCCTTCCGAATGATTTTTCTATTATTTTTTAATTTTTTTAAATCTGGGACGAATCCTGGATTCGTCCCAAATTTTGACCCATTTTTTTCATTTTTTTCTGAAATATATTTCGATTCTGGAACGAACCCTGGATTCGTCCCAGAATCTGGGACGAATTCTAGATTTGTTCCAGAATTTGGGACGAATCCTGGATTTGTCCCAGAATCTGGGACGAATTTTGCAACGAAAATAATGTTCGTTGGGAATTTGCGACGAAAATATTTTGTTGCAGATTTCGTTTCTAATTTGGATCAAATTTTGTGTTTGTCGCCAAAATTGTTGCGATTTTGGGACGAAAATTTTTCGTCCCAAACTTTCGTCCCTAAATTATTGTTTTTTTGTAGTGTTAGATTAGTCTTATCATTAAAATTTAATTTTTTTATGAATTGAATTATCTTGGTTTTGGATAGAATTTTATATTGTTTAAATTATTAAATATTTTATTAAGATATTTATTGATTTTATCTAAATTTATTTTATTATTTTTTAAATTCAAATTTATTTTAATGTTTGAATTAATTGTTTTTAAATTTTTATTTAATTTTAAGTTTTCTAAATTAATTAATATGTCTTAATTGATTTGGTCAATGTTTTGTTTGATTAAGTCACGATTGATGCCAATTTGATCAAAGTCTTGATTGACTTGATCAAAATCTAAATTGTCACGTAGCATACTAGGGATAATTTCATACTTATCTAGATTATCACGCAGGTAATTTAAACTACTACTGACAGGGGTATTTTGGTATTATACTGACCTTAAGCGCATCCCCTAATTTAGTAGGCTTCTCCGTTAGATATGACTCGAGTCTGGATTCGATTTTGACTTGGTTCTCTAACTCCAACGGTTCCTCGCGAAGCTTGGTCAGGCAGGTCCAAAACTTGTGGGCATCCTTGACCTTTCCTATCCAGCATGTAACTTTGTTAGGTAATAGATCTAAAATTAACTTTATTACTTTTTGGTTTGCTTCTGAGTTCTGGGTTGATCGTCTCAATGCTATGCCACCATCAAAGCCATTCATAAAGATGAAGCTTTCCATCTGCATCCTCCACAAATTAAATTCGTGCCTCTCGTATATCTCATATAGTGGTGGTTCGTGGATGCTTCGTCCTTCTTGATGAGGCATTGATACACTTGCAAAAATTATAGACACGAAGCGATTTTCAAGACTTTGTCTTGGGGTAAGTAGTGTGAGAGATAAAGAATTAAAGGTATTTCACCATTTTTTTAAATAATAAAATTTAAAAATAATAATAAAAAGTATTATGATAAAATTTACCAGAATGATTATTTTGTCAATTAAACTAATAGTGAAAAAATTGAAGTGAATTTTTCAAAATAAATTTGGAGGGAAAAAATGAAAGGCGTATAATTTTTAAACGAAAACGATATATAATTTTGCTTTTGAAAAGAACCCCCTTTGCCTAATTGATGGTTGTACCAATTCAGAGCTGTACATGCTCTAATACCACTTGTTGTATCGTGAAGCATGTGAAAGGGGGGTGAATTACGTGGTTTTCAAAATGCTTCTTTTTGGGGTTTTTGAAAACATGAGTACGCAGCGGAAAGTAAGAATTCAAATATTAAGAGACACGAGAAGAACACAAGCGATTTTTACTTGGTTCGGAGTCTTCGGCGACTCTGACTCCAAGGCCCAGATCCCGCAGACCTATCGATGGGCAACCACTAAAAACCTCTTCCGGTACCCTCGGAAGAGAGAATCGAGTACAAGAAAAGTTAGGCCAAGTGCAACACACTGCACTTGTCCTTTCATAGTAATTAATTATAATAACAAGATTTTACCAACACTTTTTAGGAATCAAAATGAGGCACTTTGTGTTGATGTTTGTCTGTCGGGCACGATCAAAACTCCTCGGAGCAGTCGTCGGACTCAGCAACTTCATAATAGAGTTGTAGCAAGAACCAGGAGCAGTCGGAGGATCAAATGAGCGCACAGTAACTTGTATGTACTTGTTGATAAAGTGTCTACTCAAGACTACCTTATAAAGGGCTTGGAGGGTGCCTCCCATAAGCATGGAAGGCGCCTTCAATAAGGCAAACTCTATCTCAAGCAAACCGGCACTTATCTGTGATCAATTCCAAAAATTATCCTGCTGAGGGCGCCTTCCATAGCCATGAAAGGCGCCTTTGGGGTAATGTTCACCCGAAGGTAATGTTGCTTTCTTGCTTGCTTTCTTGCCCTATAAACATGTGTTAGTCAAAATAACTTGCAAGACAAGTGTTAGCAGAAATATGAATAGTAGTAATTAGTTCCTATCCTTCCAAAACCAGGAACTAGTCAAGGTCTTAGTATAGGGATCTCAAATGGACCTAAACTAGATTGACACATACTGTCCCTCAACTGGGACGCGTCCTCACAGAGTCACTCTCCTCCAGTAACTTACCTTTACTTACCTTTTGCCAGACATCTGGTCAGCCCGTCGACCAATCTAGACTTCATGTCAGCTATCCAGTCAGCCTATCAACCTAACTGGACTTCGTGCCAGTTATCCGGTCGGGCCGTTAACCTAGTTGGACTTCGTGCCAACTATCCGGTCGGCCCGTTCACCTAGCTGGACTTCGTACCAGCTATCTGGTCAGCCCGTCGACCTAGTTGGATTTCTTGCCAGACATCCGATCAGCCCGTTGACCTATCTAGACTTCTCCTGCACACTCAGTTAAATCGTTAGATCATAATAAACCTAACTTAACTTACTTTGTCATTTATCAAAACCTGAGTTCGACTATTAGTGCTAACTGTACCAACAGATGGTTCATCCACTCGACAAGGCAGTGGGATCAGCATTCTATTCATTTCACCACAAGAAGACCGGATGCAACTTTCCGTGTGGCTGGATTATCAGTCCACCAACAACGATGCTGAGTATGAAGCCTTGATAGTTGGCTTACAGGTAACACGACATGTAAGAGTCACAAAAGTTTTCATTCACTCAGATTCCCAGTTGGCTGCCCAGCAATTATTAGGAACGTTTGAGATTAGCAGCTCCTGACTTAAGTTATATGCAAAAGCCTTCGAGAAGCTAAAGGTAAATTTTCAAGAGGTCACTATACAGAAAATCCCTCGATCAAACAATCAAGCAGCAGACGAGCTGGCTAAGTTAGCTAGTTCATTATTACCAGTCGTGATCAACCAGCCGATCAAACAGGTCTCGCTAGTGGCACACATCGACCGGATGGAGGGAGTGGTTTACTTGAGCGACTAGAGATCACCACTAATCGAATTCCTCCGATCGGGTATCACGCTAGCCGACCAAGAGGCAACGCGACTATTGAAGAAGAGGGTCGGACGGTTCACCTTGGTTGGAGATAAGCTATATAAGAGAGCCTTCTCTAGACCCTTACTCAAGTGTGTTAGACCGGAAGACGCAGTGTACATCCTATAGAAAGTACACCAAGGCTCCTGTGGAAGCCATTCGAGCGGTCGTTCGCTGACTCGAAAGATCCTCCTGGCCGGATATTTTTGTCCAACTTTCCAAGAGGATGTCACTCGAACAGTAACCACCTGTCTGTCCTGCCAAAGGTATCACAACCTCTCACATCAATCGACTGAGGAGATGAAGACATCCATAGTGTCTTGCTTGTTTGACCAATAGAGCATGGACATCATAGGGTCATTTCCCATGGCAACAGATCAATGGAGGTTCTTGTTCATCATGGTGGACTGCTTCTCGAAGTGGGTGGAGACCGAGCCTCTAGCAAGATAAGCGAGCAAATGATCATCAAATTCATCTGGCAGAACATCTTGTGTCGGTTCGGCATCCCCCGTCGGCTTGTCTCGGATAATAGAAGGTAATTCACTGGTTAAAGGCTCAAACAATGGTACAAAGGCTATGGTATCCAGCAAGCCTTCACCTCAGTGGCTTACCCCCAAAGCAACGGCCAAGCAGAAGTCACCAATCGGGAGATTCTCAGAGGATTGCAACTCGACTCGACCACATAGGAGGCAGCTGGGTCGACGAACTCCCTAGTGTCCTGTGGGCCTGGCGCGCAACCCCGATGGAGGCGACCAGCATGACGCCATTCCATTTGATGTACGGTGGTGAAGCATTAGTCTCGGTTGAAGTCGGAGTGGAGTTCGATCGGGTGCAACACTATGACAAAGATAATGATGAGCGGAGATTGATGGAGCTAGACTTGGTCGATGAAGCACGGGATAAGGCTGTCGTTCGGTTGATGGCATACCGACAGCGGATGAAGCCGAGCTACAATCGGAGGATTATCCCACGGTCCTTCTAGGTTGGCGATCTAGTGTGAAAGAAGATAAAGTCGGTCGATGATGTCACCAAACTCGAAGCTCCATGGGTGGGACCCTATAAGGTCGTGCAAAAACTCCGCTCGGGAGCTTATTATTTGGAAGACGAAGATGGAAGACGGCTCAAGCAACCATGGAGTGTAAACCACCTCCAACCCTATAGGGTTGAGTAAGAGGTGTGTGAATAGTTACGTTTACCTATATGTGCATGCATATCTTCCAAATGCAGGACAAATATGAATAAAATCACAAGTAATCCAAACTCATGAGTCGGTCGAACAAATTAAGTCGAGCAACGACTATAAACCCTAGTCTTCATCAACGGTCGAGCGACGACGTTAAACTCTTGTCTTTATCAACGGTCGAGCGGCGACCTTAAACCCTTGTCTTCATTAGCGGTCGAGCGGTGACCTTAAACCCTTGTCTTCATCAATTGTTGAGCGGCGACCTTGAACCTTTGTCATCATCAGCGGTCAAGTGGCAACCTTAAACTCATGTCTTCACCGACGATCGAGCGGCAACATTTAACCCATGTCTTCACCGACAGTTGAGCGGTGACCTTAAACCCATGACTTCATTGACGGTCAAGCAAAGACCTTAAACCCATTCCTTCATTGATGGTCGAGCGATGATCTTAAACCCACGTCTTCGTGGTGAAACAGTCTAGCAGCGACCTCAAACTCGGAACTAATTGATCAGCTAAGAAAATAGATAACTCGTTGTCAATCAATAAAGCCATACTTGAGTTTGCGCAACAACGCTTGAACTAAAATACAAGTCAAAAAATTAAAATGGCAAACGAAGAGAAGGAATATAAGGGTTAGCCGAACGGACGAGCATTCGTTGATACTTAAGAAAATTTTTACAGAAACAAAACTCTCAACAGGCTTACTCTAAATAATCCAAGACATCGTCATGAAGCAACTTAGTTAGCATGTCTTGACTGATGACCTTGCTTGTCGGGGCAGAGGGGAGGTAGCCGCCTTCCTTTAGTTGATCGAGCATCCCGTCGATAGCAAGGTCGAATAGACGGAGTGCCCGATCGGTAACCTTATCATTAAAAGCACCCGAGCGGATGTAGGCCTGCTTCATAAACATCATCAAAATAGTATATTGTTTGACTGGAACATCATCAAAATAGTCGACTGGATCAAGCTGATTGAGCTGAGTCAGAACAGGTTATCGGTCGACCGAAAACGGTGATCGGTCGACCGAACCTCAGATAGAGTTTGACCAGCGGAGCGAGAGGATCGGACGGATTGGATGGGAGAAGATCGCCTGATCGGTCGACCGAACATTGGGATCGGTCGACCGATCCGCATCGGGTCAAACTTGATCCCGAAGTTTGTGGATCTGGATCAGACTTCACAGAGCTATAAAAGGAGGCCTCGAGGTGCAGGTCAGAACATCGACATCGATTTCAAACAGAAGTGCTGTGCTCTTGTGTGTTGCTCTATACACTTCAACAACGCCTTGCTGCTCCAACGAATCAACGCCAAAGTTCTGCATTCTCCTTTTTCGTTGGTATAATTTCGTTATTGCATTAATTGTACTCCAAATTGTAATCTTTCTGATATTATAGTTGTTGCCCACCGGAAGCGGTCAAGGATTGCGGGCCTTCGAGTAGGAGTCGCTATAGGCTCCGAACGAAGTAAAACACTTGCGTCTCTGTGTGCTTTCATCTATTTTCCGCTGCGTTTCTACTCTTAGTTTTAAATTGATAAAATAGCCATGAGCGCTATTCACCCCCCCTCTAGCGCGTCTCGATCCAACAATTAGTTCCTTATACCATGCAGATTAGAGCATTTCTTGCCATAGTTTTCTGTTAAACTTGAAAGGAACAGCTCTATATTTAGTATGTCTAGTTAGACTTTTTCTTGTGCTGTATAGTGGCACGAACAACCCTCCTTGAGCTTACTGTTTGGACCTTTCTGTGCTAATTCAATAAGGCCGATCAACCCTAGTTTCCAGCATTTCAGTTCTGAGTTCATTGCTTCCTGGATTAACATGAACAACCTTGTTATAACAATTCAGGGTTAGCTTATTTTGCTACCTTATCTAGCATTCCAGTGTTTGGTTTCTTTGCATTTAAGTTGCTTAGTTTCCTTTGCATTTCAACATACGATTCAGTTTCAGAATTTCACAGCTTTTTTTTAAGCAGAAAAGTTTCTTAATAAGCATGAGTAGTTCCTTATCCAAGGACATCCCTTAATTAGTTAGAATGGTTTAGCATTTTCCTTGCTACTCAAAAAGGCAAGAACATCCCTTTAATTAGTTAGAATGGTTTAGCATTTTCCTTGCAACTCAAAGGGCAAAAACAACCCTTATTTAGTTAGAAGGGCAGCCTTTATTTAAAGTAGGTAGTATTAGAATAGCATGAGCAGTATTAGTTTTTAATTCTGTTTCATTCGCAGATTTTTAATGATTCACGTGTGCAGATTTTTGTTATTCACATGTGCAGATTTTTAGTATTCATATGAACAGATTTTAGCATATAGTAGCATGCTGATTTTTGTTTCCCTTTGCTTTAAGATGTGCATGAACAGATTATAACATATAGTAGTATGCTGATCTTTATTTCCCTTTGCTTTAAGATATGCATGAATAGATTTTAGCATATACATGTATGCACATAGCATTTAGTTTGGACTTTCCTTGCCATAATGAGCAGCTATAAGTAAGAACAAGACCAAGGTCTAGTTAAAAAGAGATAACAAGTAAATTAAAGTAAGAGGCTAGTACCCGACTTCCGAGGTTGTCGTTAAACAAGTCCAGGTGACCGTTTCTGAGGTCTCGGCCCTGGTAAGACCGAGGTCTTTACCCTGTGGGACTACAGCAGTCTCTATTAGGGAGCGCACATAAGATGATACTAAGCCTGGGCCCAAAGAAAAAGAAGAAGAAAGAAAAGTAAAAGTAAAAGAAATTAAAAGATTAATTTCAAGTATAAAGCTATAAGTAAATGAAACAAGTATCACCTATGTTTAGAATCAACAGAAGTTTAGTTTCTTTATTTTTAAGCATACAACATTTGTTTCATTACTTTCTTATCAGTTTAGTGAGCATGTTTAGTATTATTTTCAGTATTCAGCTTTATTCTTGTATATCATGAGTATGCAGTTTATTTGAGTACTTTGCTATTAGATGAGCATGAGTAGATTTCTTTTAGCATTTCAGTTTCAGTATCGTTTGCATTTTTATGCACTTCGAGTTTTTGTGAGATAGTATAGTACTTACTAAGCGTTTCGCTTATAGATCTATTTTTCCTCCTATTGCAGATAAAGGAAAAGCTAAAATATGAAAGGAAGGCGACAAGGTGGTGGTGATGAAGGTGTGTGATGACTGGACTATGGAGAGATCCAGAGTTTGTTGACAAATTGTCAAGACTCTTCTGTTTAGAGTTCTTTTAGTTTCTTTAAATATTATTATGAGTTGAAATTGTGATTAAGTTTATTCCGCACTTGTAGTTGGGTCCTATTGTTGGAGTGATATAGTTGTTTGCTATTGCTAGAGTAGTTTCCTTCTTCTTATTGTGTTATTATACTGCATGGTTGTGAAAAAAGTATGTTCCAGCCGCCTGTGGCTGTGTATATAATGTCTGTATGGTTGATTTGGTCACCGGTACAGGGGAGACTCTGCCAAAATTTTTCGGTAGGACTTCCTCTGGGGCTGTGATAAATCTAAGTGTTGCTAATATTAGCATAAGTGACACTAGTAAGTAGAGTATTAGTTAGGTAACGGTCGTCTTTAGAGAGTAGTAGTAAGAAGGGTGGTCGTTACATCAATGCCGGAAGAACTCTAACCTAACGAACCTTTGAATCCACCAAAGATCCGGCGATGCCTTACCTCCAGGATCGCTGCTCGGTGGCGTCACTCGATCCAATCCGACCAATAAAGAAGTGGATCGCACTGTGAGCAGTGCGAGGAGAGGAGAGGGAAGTCCTACCGGTTGGAGACGAAGTGAGATCCAACACCTCACCGTGCCCTAGCCGCTGTATCGTCGGCGATCGGTTGCTGAAACTCCCAGATAGAAGCTCCTCGGTCGAAGAAGATCTAGACTCCGCCGTGCTCCAGCAAGCTCCGGCGAACGAGGATGATCGCCAAAGGAGAAGCTCCGCTCCCATCGCCTCCGATTCGTCCGCGAGAGAGAGAGAGAGAGAGAGAGAGAGAGAGAGAGAGAGGCAGCGTGAGCAGAGGGGATCGGGGCAGAGAGGGGAGAAGGCTCGGGTTTGGGGGAAACGACGCTTTGGGAAGAGAATAAAAGAAAAAGGAAAAAGCAATTTATATAATAAACATTTCCTTACTTAAATAAGTATCCCAAACAGGCTTTATCCGTGCCCGAATTTGATCCCCTCAAAACCTTCCGTACGAGCTCCGAAAAATTCCCAGAAAATTTCTAAAAATTCTATAAGGTTATTTCTCAAATAACCCTATTATTTAAATTTTTCGATATCTTACAAATTCTACTTTGATTTGATTTGTTAATTGGTGATGTTGTTAAGTTTGGTTGTATATGGATTACTAAATATGAATGTGAATTGGAGGAAGAAATGATTGTGTTGATTGGGGATTATTGGATTTGTTGAATGATATGATTAAACCTAAACTAATCATGTGGATGGACTATGTAGGTCAGGTTTATGATGCTTGATAGTTGATTCAAGTTAGCTTAATCCAGTATAGTTGTGATTCTTTGTGGACGGGTTGATCGATTAATAATGAAGTAACTGAGTTTTAGATTGATTATGCTTCAAGTATACTCTAATTGAAGGTTAAATGGTTAGGGTTGCTTAATCTATTTAGTTATGAATTTAGAGATAAATTTATGAATTGATTTCTTTGGTTGAATTAATTCACCAAGATTTGATCTACGAAGAAGTTTTGGATTACCAAATGGAATGGAAACATAGTTACCTAATCGAATTAGGATTGAGTTTTAGGGTTAAGCTAGTTGTTGTATATGTGATTAGCTAAACCATATATCATATTATTTGTAGGACGTTGATTCGAGATGAGCGTATCGACGTGAGATTATTTATCATGATCGACATATAAAGGCGGGTACTTCTTGCTTTATCTCTTTAGTACATTGATCTTAGTGCATGAGCTAAATATTCAGATAGTTACTGTGTTTATCTTGACTCCACTCATATTTTTCTTGTGCTTGATGCTTATCCACCTGATCTTTGAGCTACTCATTTCTATATCTATACAGTCTCTTATTGTCATCTATGATATTTAGCAGATATTAGATACTGTGCTTATTTGCATGAATGTTGTTTATTTACACACCTTGCTGAGCATGCTGGCTTCATGTAGCATATCTGATTTATGTTTATATATATATATGATGACTGCTGTATTTTATGCATCATGCCATTGCATACATGCCGGCGACCATGTCTCCCTTGTGGTTGAGAGGGTCGTTGGCCAGGGTCGCACGCTCGGCCACTCATGGGTAGTGGTAGCTGGAGTGTGTCGTTTGTCCTGTCGTGCTCCCACTCGCTTACTCATGGGTAGTGATAGCTGGAGTTGCGAGCAGCAGGGACCCCCGTCGCACACGTAGCTACTTAGCTACTATGCAACTGTCCCCTCGGCCAATCGAGAGTAGTGGTAGATGGAGTGGTGTATAGTCTGTCTCTGACCTGACCTCTCGACTATACAGGGGTCATGGTGCAGAGGGGTGGGCGGGAGTGACCATCTGTGCGTACGCTGTTATTATTATACCTACTAATACTGTTTCTTACTTATGATGATATGCTTGCATATGTTGAGATATATACCTGTGGTATGTGTTTAGGCACTAGCTTACTTATTGTTAATATGTATATACCTCACATGTTACCCATATAGTTATGAGAAGTACTGTAGCACGTCTTTGCTATACCTAACCTGCTATTACTAGCCTAGGATATGGTTTTAGGTATGGACACATATTATGATATCACTATAGTATCTGCTATTTTCCCTACGAGACTGTATACCTTGTATCTCTAGTTCTTTATTATGTTCATGCATTATCTGTCTATTACCCGCTGAGTACCAGCACTCACTACCCCAGCTATTCGTTTATTTCACCTGGTAGCAGGTAAAAGATTTATGGAGTTGCCTGGAGATCCTGTCTTCCAGTCCCATGTCACACCGAGCTTCTCCTACCGTTAGTGCTTCCATTCACATGATTGGTTTTGTACTTGTTCTTGTATTTGTGGATTCTTTTATATGGTGTTTTGTTTTGTGGTATCTTGTATTTGGTTAGGTGATGATGTGGCAAGCTGAGCTGGCTCGCAGTTAGTTGCTTCGTTCATTATTTGTGATTTCCACTGTGCTATGTTTTAGCATTGTGGGTCGACTATTAACTACGTGGTTGTGATTATTTCCAGCCGTGTGGGCTTCTTATAATCTGCGTGGTGTGTTTATATCTAGTTGTGTGGGCTGAAGTATACAACTGATGAGTATGCTTGTGGATGTATGTATATATACTTCAGATTGTCACTGTTACAAGGGAGGTGCTATCTGATTTTCGTCGAACCATTAGGGTTTAGGGTTTAGGGTTTTAGTGTTTAGTGTTTAGGGTTTTAGTGTTTAGGGTTTAGGGTTAACGGTTAATGGTTAACGGTTAATTGTTAATAGTTACAAGTTAAGAGTTATCGGTTAAGGGTTGACTGTTAGCGGTTAAGGGTTATGGGTTAACAGTTACCATGTAACGTGTAAGGGGTAAGGGTTAACGGTTAAGAATTATGGGTTATGGGTTTACTGTGAAGAATTAACATTTAAGGGGTAAGGTATAACGGTTAAGGGTTAAGATTTAACGGTTAACGGTTAAGGGTTTAGATTTACCGGTTAACGGTTAACGGTTAACGGTCGTCCAGAGTCAGATCAGTCATATGATATGTCAAAATGTCCGGAATTGAGAGACCTAGATGTGTCCCATGGACGAAGGTACATCGGACTGGCACAAAATTTGTGTCAAAAAAAAAAAAGCGATTTGGCCCTCCGAAAGGGCCCGGAGCGTAATTTTCGTCCCAAATTTTCATTCGCCACTCAAATGCGACATGCGACACCTCCACCGTATCTCCCCTACCTACTCTTACCACCCCCTCCATTTTCGCCTCATTCCGATCGACTTCCCTCGGGCGTGCAAAACAGACTCCTTGTCCGAGCATACCATCGCGTCCCTCGTAAAAAGTTTCATCCGGACTCCCTACTCTTACCACTCCCGCCCACCCCTCTGCACCATGACCCCTATATGGTAGAGAGGTCAGGTCAGTGATAGACTATACACCACACCATCTACCACTACTCTTAATTGGCCGAGGGGGCAGTTGCATAGTAGCTAACTAGCTACGTCTGCGACGGGGGTCCCGGTTGCTCGCAACTCCAGTTATCACTACCCATGTGTAAGCGAGTGGAAGTACGATAGGACAAGCGGCACCCTCCAGCTACCACTACCCATGAGTGGCCAAGCGTGTGGCCCTGGCCAACGACCCTCTCAACCACAAGGGAGAAATGGTTGCCGCCATGCATGCAATGGCATGATGCATAAAATGTAGCAGTCATCATATATATATAAACAGAAATAAGGTATTCTACATGAAGCCAGCATGCTTAGTAAGGTGTGTAAATAAACAACATTCAAGCAAGTAAGCACGGTATCTAGTATCTGCTAAATATCATAGATGACAAGAGAGATTGTATATATAAAAACCAGTAGCTCAAAGATCAGTGGATAAGCATCAAGCACAAGAAAAATACGAGTGGAGTTAGGATAAACACAGTAATTATCTGAATATTTAGCTCATGCACTAAGATCAATGTACTAAAGAGATAAAGCGAGAAGTACCTGCCTTTATATGTCGATCATGGTAAAAAATCTCACGTCGATACACTTATCTCGAATCAACGTCCTGCAAATAATATGATATATGGTTTAGCTATTCACGTATACAACAACTAGCTAAACCCCAAAACTCAATCCTAATTCAATTAGGTAACTATGTTTCCATTCCATTTGGTAATCCAATACTTCTTCGTAAATAAAATGTTGGTGAATTAATTCAACTAGAGAAATCAACTTATAAATGAAGCTCTAATATCATAACTAAATAGATTAAGCAACCCTAACCATTTAACCTCCAGTTAGAGTATACTAGAAGCATAATCAATCTAAAACTCAGTTACTTCATTATCAATCGATCAACCCATCCACAAAGAATCACAACTACACTGGATTAAGCTAACTTGAGTCAACTATTAAGCATCATAAACCCAACCTACATAGTCCATCCACATGATTAGTTTAGGTTTAATCATATCATCCAACAAATCCAATAATCCTCAATCAACACAATCATTTTCTCCTCCAATTCACATTCATATTTAGTAATCCATATACAACCAAACTTAATAACATCATCAATTAACAAATCAAATCAAAGCAGAATTGAAATTTAACTCAAACTCACCCAAATTGGATTTCTTCTCTGTCAACTCATGGCTGGAGGAGTTTCATGTTAGTAATTAGACCTAAGAGCCAATCATGTGATGATTAGGCCTTTTGGTTACTAATTGAGTTAGATTCAAATGAACTCACTCATTGGATTGAGTCCAACCCAAATTAGACACATTGGATTAATGGGTTAGACTCAATGGGTAAGACTTATTGGGTTATTAGATTAATGGTTAATCCAATATAATAAATCCAACCCATTAAGAGAAATACAAAGAGACAAAAAAACCCTTAGTATTCATTAGATGAATATAAATAGGTTTTTGGATTTTATTTTTCATTAGATGAAAAAAAGGTGACTCTTGAGATTCCATCTTCTTCCTCCTCCTTCCATGGCCGATTCTTGATGTTTGGCCGAACCATGCTTCTCGCTATCACAAGAAGATGGTTCTTCTCCGAAGGCTTCGTTCATGCGACGAACGAAAGATATATTTGTGTGGATACCGTAGAGGCGCGGACGCTTGAACGCGGTGAGATCTGGATCCAAAGAAAAGGTTGCTATCGGGATTGCGAAGGGCACGCAACAAAGGTATAATCCTATCATATAGCTTAGCATAGATTATTGTCATGAAAATTATTTCTTCCCTTCGCATGGATCCACTAGATAAGAGGATCTAGTATTTTTCCATTAAAGATAGAAATGGATCACTAATATGGTTATGATAATTTTTAAAAAAATTAAATGATAATGTGAAATTTTCTTACATGTTTTTTTGTTGGCATATTAATTTTCAAGACCATTTAGGTAACATAAAAATATTAAAATTATCAATTTATCTTTATACAAAATAAACATTTCTTTACATACTTTAAATAACTTCCTACATTGAAAGTATAAAATCTTAAGTTATCCTTATCACATAAAAGTAACATATGTTTCTAATCATATAAATAGTAGATCCAAATGGACATATTATTCAATTAAATTTAAAAGCTAATCAAGTTTTTGTTTCACATCCATCTTAATATTACAGACATAATGGACACAAGGAAAATTAGCTTAGCTTCCCTCTTTATGTTATCCATTTTTATTATTCCGACAACATCTAGAGAGCTTGCTCCTACACCATCTTCGACAGGAATTGATTTTTTTGAATTACTATGTAAGTTATTAATATTATTTTCATACATTGTTTGAAAACATAAATCTCAAGGCATCAGAAGTGAAATATGCTATGAAACTAAGTGACATTACATATTTAGATAATCACCTTATCTTTATTGTTCCTAAATTTAAATCTCAATATTTTTATACAAAATATTTATTTTTGTGTGTATGATTATCAAATTATAAATACTAAGAGTACTCATTTCTATTTACTAATATACAGTTAACCAACTTGCTGAAATTGTGAAAAAAGGACAAGACATATTTTTCCCAAGGAATCAATTAATTGGAAATCGTAACATGCAATGTTGGCTTTGCTTGGATCCCCCTAGACAGTATGATTAGTCATATCTATAAGAAATAAATATATCTTAAATAAACTACTTTTAAAAATATCTAATTGAGGTATGTGCATGAATCATATTTAAGTGATCTAAGATAATATACTTCAAATTATTTTTAAAAAAATTAATAGAAATATTGAGCCTATCAAAAATGAATATACATTCTATAAAAGCATTTAAATTAAAAATAAATATATCATTTGAAAAAATTATTGAAATTTTTATTAGTAATCTTAAGAATATACTAAACTATATTATAGTTTATATTAATATTAACTAAAATAAAGCTATAATAAAAGATGCAATGAACAAGTAAATATGAAACTATTCATTTAGCAAATTATAGCAATGCTTATAAGTGTCAAGATTTGGTAACTATAGTCCCCACAAGGTTCCCATTTGGCTAAAGGGGGGCAGATTAGGTACGGGGCAAAGGAGCAATTCTCCGAGGGTGTATACCCTTTTGAAAAAAAAAACCCCCGTCCACCCCCTAACCACTTGGCGGTAGGATATACATTAAACCCGTAATTTACCTCCCTTTATATAACTTAGGGATCGGCTGTATGGGACTCATAGGGTGAGCATAATAACCTTTTATAATAAAAATATTTGTTACATATAATTTAGTGTAAAAATAGCATCACTTTTTTTTTTACTAAAATTATTAATTTTAATATAAAATATGCTTTAAATTGTAATTAGATAAAATGAAAAAAAATATATTGATGATAATAAATAAAAAAACTATCAATACTATGAAATATTTAAATGAAAACATAAGTTTTTTTACAAAATTACAATTGATCAAAAAAATGTTTTTATCATTATCCATATATGTTTAAATGAAAACATAAGTTTAACCCTATGTTGCTTGAAAAAAAATATACAAATCACTAAAAATTTTAAAGTTTCAAAGAAATGTTTTCTTGAAAAATCACAAAGTTACATGAACATCATCAAAATTTTCAAAAATGATACAAAGTTGAAAGATGACTATAAGTTTCATTAAATTCAACATTAAATGCCTTAGTTTTGAATCAATACAAGAAAAAACTTTACTTTTAAATACAAACTAAAAGAAAATTTTAAATTTTGATATTTGATATAAATATAACCTATCAATACATTGAACTTCTCCTGAGCTAATCAATGATTACTATTTTGATACTTTTGATTCAATAAAAAAATTATAAATTCTAGTTTATTAGCTTACCATCTCACTTGAAATTTAAGAGTATCAATACAAATATTAAGTTCAGCCCTGTATTTTGAGTGAGACAAATAATGTATCAAAACTTTGTTATGTGATGATGCAAATCTAACCTTGCAAAGCAAAGCAACAACCATAATAGAAAGATATTGGTTGAAATTCAACATGGTCTGCTTTTCTAAAATACTATATGGAAGAGTTAATTATTTGGGAAAAAAATAAATTTGACCTGAATAGATTCACCATTTACTCCATATGAACCCATATCCTAAAAATAAACTTTTATTTCATAGCTTCTATTAAATACTCTAAGATAGGACTTTTGTTTCTTAGATTCCTTGTAAACAATCCATTTTTTATAGAAATTAACCCTTTATCTCTCATGATCATGTCCCACATGGATTTCTGGTCCTTGATCCCAATTTTTGATTGCTTGATACTGGTTTCAGAGCCACAGGTTTACGAGGTCTATTATACATGTTTCTGATTTTATAGTTTGTTTTTTTTGATGCGACTTTTGAGTTCTAGGACTAGGCAACTGTAGGACATCTACAAGATATAGGAAATGAAGTTATATTTCTGGTGATTATCTTATCTTTTGTGTTGACTACCTTTTATACGTCATGGATAGACACTCTCCAATTTAGTTGGATTGTGTATCTATTTCTATACCTGTCTAGTAGGTATTCATTAACTTGGTGTAGCATGATGATACTTAGTCAATCAGCTCTATTTTCAATTGTGGTCATTGTTGACTATGGAAGTGACTAGATGACACGTTGAAGACTCTACCTTGATGAAGAGAATGTTGATTCTCTAGTAGCACCGACTATATCGAGTTGGAAAGTGAGGGTCGAATCTATCAACAACCTAGTGGAGATTAGAGATTATAGTCTCAGAGAATTAATCCTACCCTACCACCGGTGGTACCAACTCTTGCTACCACCATCTAGGTGAAAGATAGAGTTGTATACAATTATTGGCTTGGTTTGTAAAGGATCAATAGATTCATTTTGTCTCGATCAATAGAGGACCAATTTAGCCTATTTCATGGAGTTTCTGACCTTTGAGTAGCTTGTGACTAGTTAGATAACCTAGAAGGAACACTTGAGTACATAACTTGTACAAACGTAGAAAGCACTGAATTATATATATACCATTGTTAGCTTGACTAGTCAATAGAGGATCGAGGTATCTTATTCCATGAGGACTTTTACGATGGATTGTATATACATAGTTTGGATTGTTGGTGCGGGAAGCATCCGACGATCGAACCTAAGTTTTGATAATGGCAAAGGATTCAAAGTTAAGGTGTGGTGTTATCTAACATGTTGATTGAGTGTTTCAGGAAAGTCCTAACTGCGGTTAGGCAGGTGAAAACCCTAGGGGGTGGTAACCCTAGGTCTTAGGGGGCGGTAAACCTAGGTGGAGAAAAGTCCTAGCTGCGGTTAGGCAAAGGGAAAACCCTAGGGGGTGGTAACCCTAGGTCATAGGGGGTGGTAACCCTATGCGGAAAGTCTTGGCAGGTCGATGGCTTCAGGCAAAAGTTCTAGGGGGTGGTAACCCTAGGTGGAAAGTCCTAGTGTCGCGAACCAGGTGAAAGACTGGACTAGCCGGGAAGCGGATGTCCAGCAGAAAGTCCGGAAGCATCGAGTGCTGAGCAAAAGTCCAGTCGATCTGGAGGATCGCACTGGCAACAGGTAAAATCTCCTGAGTGAAGTAGGTGAGGACGCGTTCCCCGTAGAGGGAACAGTAGGCGTCGGGTCGACCTAGGGTTTCCGGTTGGAAACCCGAAGTCAGACTCGGACAGTCCGGAGACTTTCTATACTTCATTTATCATATTTATTGTATTAGGTGCTAACTTTGTGTTGCAGGGTAGTGTTTGGGACTAACGTATCTTGCAGGTGCAAAGGAGCAACCTAAAGCCTCGGATGAACAGTGTCCGAGGTGCCTTCATGGAGCTTGGAGGTGCCTCGGGTGCAAGGCTGGAGCTGGCTGCGAGAAGCTGTTCAAGGCGACTTGATGAACAGTGGAAGGCGCCTTGAACAGATGAAGGCGCCTTGTGAACAGTGGAAGGCGCCTTGAATCTGTGATAAGGTTCGACCAGTTCAACACTTATCTCCGCGGCTGACTCGGCTCATTCAAGGTGCCTTGGTGAACAGTAGAAGGCGCCTTGAACACCCTTTATAAGGGGTTTCGACCAGCAGCTCTCATCAACGAATTCCAAGCAATCTTTACACTACAAGCTGCTCTAGAAACGCCCAGAAGTGCTGTTACAAGTCCCAGACAACCCGGAGCTTCAGATTCTGCTACTTTATTGTTGTCGGTATAATTTGTTTTAGTTCTTTCAATTGTAATATCTTATTGTACATTTTACGAGCTTATAGTTGTTGCCCACCGAAAGCGATCAAGGATCGCGGGCCTTCGAGTAGGAGTCGCCTTAGGCTCCGAACGAAGTAAAAATCCTTCGTGTCTTTCTGTGTGTGTTCGTTCTTTATTCCGCTGCGTGTTTTAATTACTCCGATAGTTTTCTGTGTTTTATTTATTTTATTCCGCTGCATTAACGCTTTTTACGATTCCGATACGAACGAAATAGCCGTGAGCGCTATTCACCCCCCCCTCTAGCGCGTCTCGATCCAACATGGATAACTTAGTAGATATATTTAGGTAGATGACCCCCAATGATATGGAAAAGTGTAGAGGTAGTTGCTTAATACTTATGTGATACAACTGTCACGCCTCGAGAGTAAGGTAGTCCGACGAAAATCGGACAGCACATCCCCTGTAACAATGACAATCTGAAGTATATATACATACATCCACAAGCATACTCATCAGCTATATACTTTAGCCCACACGGCTGGATATAAACACACCAGCAGTTTATAAGTAGCCCACACGGCTTGAAATAATCACAACTAATGCAGTTAATAGTCAACCCACATGGATGAAACATAGCACAGTGAAAATCACAAAATAATGAACATGAAACGAACAAAACAAATAACTACGAGCCGGCTCGGCCGAACACATCATCACCAAACCAAATACAAGATTCCATAAAACAAAACTCCATATAAAAGAATACACAAATACAAGAATAAGTGCAAAACCAATAATGCGAATGGAAGCACTAACGGTAGGAGAAGCTCGATGTGACATAGGACTTGCGGACATGATCTCCAGGCGACTCCATAAATCCTTTATCTGCTACCTGGCGAAATAAACCAGTTTATGGGGTAGTGAGTGCTGGGACTCAGCGGGTAATAGACAGATAGTGCATGAACATAATAAAGAACTAGAGATACAAGATATACAGTCTCGTAGGAAAAATAGCAGATACTACAGTGATATCATAATATGTGTCCATAATTGAAACTATATCCTAGGATAGTAATAGAAAGTCAGGAGTAGCAAAGACCTGCTATAGTGCTGCTCATAACTACATGGGTAACATGTGAGGTATATACATATTAACAATGAGTAAGTCAGTGCCTAAACACATACCATAGGTATATATCTAAACCTATGTAAGCATATCAGCAAAAGTAAGCAACAGCATTAGCAGGTATAATAATAACAGCGTACGCACGGATGGTCACTCCCGCCCACCCCTCTGCACCATGACCCTTGTATGGTTGAGAGGTCAGGTCAGTGACAGACTATACACCACTCCATCTACCACTACTCTCGATTGGTCAAGGGGGCAGTTGTATAGTAGCTAACTAGCTACGTCTGCGACGGGGGTCCCTGTTGCTCGCAACTCCAGCTATCACTACCCATGAGTAATCGAGTGGGAGCACGACATGACAAGCGGCACGCTCCAGCTACCACTACCCATGAGTGGTCGAGTGTGTGGCCCTGTCCAACGACCCTCTCGACCACAAGGGAGAAATGGTCGCCGCCATGCATGCAATGGCATGATGCATAAAATGTAGCAGTCATCATATATATATAAACAGAAATCAGGTATGCTACATGAAGCCAGCATGCTTAGTAAGGTGTGTAAATAAATAACATTTAAGCAAGTAAGCACGGTATCTAATATCTTCTAAATATCATAGATGACAAGAGAGACTGTATAGATATAGAAACGAGTAGCTCAAAGATCGGGTGGATAAGCATCAAGCACAAGAAAAATACAAGTGGAGTCAGGATAAACACAGTAACTATTTGAATATTTATTTCATGCACTAAGATCAATGTACTAAAGAGATAAAGCGAGAAGTACCTGCCTTTATATGTCGATCATGGTAAAAAATCTCACGTCGATACACTTATCTCGAATCAATGTCCTGCAAATAATATGATATATGGTTTAGCTAATCACGTATACAACAACTAGCTAAACCCCAAAACTCAATCCTAATTCGATTAGGTAACTATGTTTCCATTCCATTTGGTAATCCAATACTTCTTCGTAGATAAAATCTTGGTGAATTAATTCAACTAGAGAAATCAACTTATAAATGAAGCTCTAATTTCATAACTAAATAGATTAAGCAACCCTAACCATTTAACCACCAATTAGAGTATACTAGAAGCACAATCAATCTAAAACTCAGTTACTTCATTATCAATCGATCAACCCATCCACAAAGAATCACAACTACACTGGATTAAGCTAACTTGAGTCAACTATTAAGCATCATAAACCCAACATACATAGTCCATCCACATGATTAGTTTAGGTTTAATCATATTATCCAACAAATACAATAATCCTCAATCAACACAATCATTTTCTCCTCCAATTCACATTCATATTTAGTAATCCATATACAACCAAACTTAACAACATCATCAATTAACAAATCAAATCAAAGCAGAATTGAAATTTAACTCAAACTCACCCAAATTGGATTTCTCCTCTGTCAACTCATGGCTAGAGGAGTTTCATGTTAGTAATTAGCCCTAAGAGCCAATCATGAGATGATTAGGCCTTTTGGTTACTAATTGAGTTAGATTCAAATGAACTCACTTATTGGATTGAGTCCAATCCGAATTAGACACATTGGATTAATTGGTTAGACTCAATGGATTAGACTTATTGGGTTTTTGAATTAATGGTTAATCTAATATAATAAATCCAACCCATTAAGAGTAATACAAAGAGACAAAAAAACCCTTGGTATTCATTAGATGAATATAAATAGGTTTTTGGATTTTATTTTTCATTAGATGAAAAAAAAGGTGACTCTTGAGATTCCATCTTCTTCCTCCTCCTTCCATGGTCGATTCTTGATGTTTGGTCGAACCATGCTTCTTGCTATCACAAGAAGATGGTTCTTCTCTGAAGGCTTCGTTCGTGCGACGAACGAAGGATATGTGATGTGCGTAGATTATATACTCTTTTATGCATGTTTTTACGCACATTTACATACTTTGAGCATGCTTGATCTATGCATTTTTATACTTCCAGCTTTCCTTTTAGCATATTTACTCTTTTGGTTCGGAGATCTGCTTTTTGTGCATTTTCTGTACACAGGAGTTGATTTGGTGAAGAATCTACATCTTTGGGCAAGCCTTGGAGGAAACAAAGGGAGAAAGCACCAGGCCGTGTACCTCACACGGCCCTGCACTGGTATGGAGCTCGGGCCGTGTGGAGTTTGGCATCAACAGAAGAGGAAGATGACATGGCCGTGTGAACCTCACACGACCGTGTTAAGATTTGAAGCCAACCAGAGCAGAAGACTTACATGGCCGTGTGGATCTACACGGTCGTGTGAGGTTTCCAGAAACCAAGCAGGCTGTGGCCGTGTGCACCACACGACCGTGTAGCATTTCTAGAGAGCAGAAGGGTCCTGGCCATGTGAGTCACACGGCCGTGCAGCTTCGGCAGAGAAGGAACTGGACATGGCCGTGTGAATCTCACACGGCCGTGTCACGGGGCCGTGTGGCGCCCGATTCCCTCCTCTATTTAAACCCTCCTTCATGAATTGAAAGGGGATCTCTCCCCCTTTGGGAGAAGGCAAGATTTGGTGGTTTCCTCCCATTCTTGGGAGGATTTCTGGACAATTCTAAGGGAGTTCTTGACGATTTCGACTCCGGAGCGAGGATTGGATCCGAAGACGAGGCTTCTTCGTAGATAAGTTTTCTCTTTCCCCCTTTTCTTGATTTCTTGGATTGGGGATTTAAGAAATGCTTGTAATCTTCATTTCTTCGGATATTCTTCCTTGATTCATGGAGTAGATCTTGTATTCTAGGATTAAGGGAGTATTTGTATGATGGATTGATGTAATCTCTTATGGATTTGCCATTTTCTTGTTTCAATGACATCGTCTTGCTTGTATCAATTAGATCTTGAATGATTAATGGTGATTTGTGCTTAATTCTCATTCTTGATTGATTGTTTGGATTTCTTGTGGACTTTGTAAAGATAAACTCTCACTCGATCATCCGAGGGATCCACGTGACAGGTGCAAGCCCGTGTAAGGACGTTTGAGAGATAATCTTGAAGAGGAAATAGGAATATTCAAGAGAGTAGGATGGACTTTGTGATTAGTTTCTTGTATCTTGATAGATTAATAAGTTGTGGTGTCACGCCCCAGAGGAGTCTCTGTCCGAAGAAATTTCGACAGCATCTCCTCTGTACGGTGGACAATATGAAACTTTCTACATATCACATATACTTCAGCCACAGGCGGCTGGAATGATAACAAAAATAAAAAAAACAAACACCACGCAGTTTATAAAGATATTCAGCCTCTGACTGTCACAACCACGCAGTTAATAATAGTAATCAATAACAATAGGACTCTGACTCGAAATCCACCCTACTCCACTACACTCGTAAAGCTCAAATCCAACGAACTCACCTCTTCTGCCGTCCAGGCAGGCATATAGTAGAATAAAAACCAAACCATCCAAAAGTCCATCAAACGGTAACAATCCGTACAATATCCATAAATAAAATCCAAAACAAAACTAAAACATAGTCTGATGGAAGAAAAACCAAAATAAAGCAAATAACAACCTAGTAGAGAACTAGCTCTACGTGCAGATGGGGGGCCAGCGACTGGAACTGCTCCGGACAGCTCACTCAGCAGGTACAACTGATATGCATAATAAAACAAATAACAGACAACACTAATCATGCGTACAGTCTCCTGAATATGAGGAGGATAAATGCAACTGAAATGAAATCAGAAGATAACTGTACTGACCGGATCAAAGTATAAAGGTAACAGGTCGTCAGACCGAGTGAGTCATAATCCTGTATGCATGTCAATCAATGCATCCAAACAAATGCAGCATATAAGTGCAGCAATCACAAGCAAATAAAAATGCAATAAATGCATATGTCAACCCCATACTCTGAAATCAATGCTCCTGTGCAATGACAGAGTAAATCGGGATGCTGTCGGAGTACTCCTGTCCTGTGACCCCAAATCATAAATGGGGGAGCTCAATGCTCTCATCTCCGGACGGGGAGGATATCTCTGCCGGCTACCACGCTGAGTCTCCTGACCAACGGAGCCAAACAAAGTCCACCATCTGCCGGCTACCACGCTGCTACCCTAAATGCCAACGGAGCCAAACAGAGCGGAACTGACTGCCGGCTACCACGCTGAGTCACCTGACCAACGGAGCCAAACAGCAGAACCGCCACACACCAGCCAGATATACAAATCCATGGGTGATGTGTGCAGTACATGTAACTGGCGATGAGCTCAACCAAAGTAGAGCCGACAATCGCACAGCATGCAATCATGATGCATGATACTAAACATGGCAATCTCATGAATAACATGGCATGATCCATATAAATAGATACAAAGTGTGTACCACAAGAAGACGTATCAAATAGAAGGTACACAAATCGAAGAGGGTATCAAATAAACCCTAGATCCAGAATATAACAGAGCATGTGGTTAGGTCACTACCTAAGGCATATGTGATCAGGTAGATAATATGCAGTGCAGAATAAATAAACAAACAACATGTACTAATCATGTAGTGACCAACCGAAATAAACAGGTAACACAATTACTGTTATATGTTAAACATATTATCATGCATATCAAAAGACATAAGTCAAAGTACCCGCCTCCAATAAAGTGATCCAAATCTGACTCCAAGATACTCGTCTCGCATCAAGATCCTGTGTCACGAATATAAATATATTTCATTTAGCTACATTCTCATAAATAGCTAAATAACTCTCTAACCCTAGTTTAGGGCAAATCCCTGACCAACACATAAACCCAATTCAACCCATACATGATCAATAGCATATATCAAATTCCTATGCCTTACCTGAAACTCACAGCCGTTTTATCACTGTTGGAAGTAGGATCGTTTGCTGCTGGAATCCTTCCTACTGATCAGATCATGTTGAGATCAATAATTGGGAATCACAAATCAAACAACAACCCATCTTACAACCTAATCTTACCTCAGGTGTGTCAAGCTGTTGACAGGGGGTGGTGGCCGGAATCAAACAGAGACAACAACAAACTCTTGATGCTGTGATAACCGGAACCAACTAGGTCACTGTCTTCCAACAATCGAATCGAAAGAAATCACACTACAAATGCATCAACAACCCAATCAACTACTAGTGCACAACTAAAATTTCAACCTAATCCTTACCTTCATCCAGTAGCTCACTGGATTAGAGGACGGAGGAGTTAGGTCACCGGTGTTGTTTCCAGCAAGGGCTACTGAGGCAGTAAACCAGAGCAAAGGGGCGACGACGACATACAGATCCCAAGTGGTGGCCACGGCAGAACCCTTACCAGCGTCGGAAACAGAGTCTAGGGCAGAGGCTACAAATCGACAATTGCTTTGAGTGTTGGCAGCCGGCTATCTGCTGAGCGGGGCTAGGGCACGGTGAGAACTCGGACAAGGAGTCTCGGAGTGGCACAGAAGAGGTCGGAAAAAGGCGTCGACGGCGTTGGCACCTAGGGCTCGGTGCTGCTCGGCGTCGGGAGAAAGAGAGACAGTGGCATCGGCAGAGATGCTAGGGCATAGAGGAAAGGCACCGGCGATTTGGGGACGGCAGAGCGGAGAAGAAGAAAAAGGAACAAACCTTGATCGGGGCTTAAATCGCGAGCGGTTAGCTCGGCGCCGGTTAGGGCAAGGGGGTGAGGACTTCGGGCGCGCGGCAATGAAAGAAAACGGCGGAGGAAAATAAGAAAAAGAATAAAGAAAAAGGGAGAAAAATCAAACATTTCCTCTTTAAAACGAGGTAGCCTAAACAGGCTTTTCCGGACCCCATTTTTATCCCCGTTAACTCGTCCGTACGAGCTCCGAAAAATTCCCGAAAAATTTCTAAAAATTCCGGAAAATTCCCTTATTAATATTCGCCTATTTCCGGTATTTTACATTCTCCCCCACTAACAAAAAATTTGGTCCCCAAATTTCGTTATCTACCATCAGCAAGTACTAACAACAGATATAGAGTATAAATGCTGAACGGTAAATTAAATCACATACCTCAAGGGAAAAGATGGGGGTATCGAGCTCACATCGTATCCTCGAGCTCCTGAGTAACTTCCTCGTCCAAATGTTACTGGCATCCGACTTAACCAGCCAAATAGTCTTGTTCCGCAACTGACCCTCTTTCCGGTCTAAAATCCATACTGGAACCTCCTCATAGGTGACATAAGGCTGAAGGAAACTGAGACTATCTATCAACACATGTATCGGATCGAGTACGTATCTTCTCAGCATAGATACGTGGAATACAGCGTGAACGCCTGCCAAGGACGGCGATAGTGCCTGCCAGTAAGCTACTGCTCCAATCCTTTCCAAGATCTGGAAAGGGCCAATGTACCGCGGAGCTGGCTTACCTCTGAGGACAATCTCTTCACCCCTTTCGTGGGTGAAACTCGCAGAAATAGATGGTCACAAATGGAGAACTCTAAGAGTCTCCGACATCGGTCAGCATAACTCTCTTCTGCCAGTCCTGTGCCTCTAACATCCTCCGTCTGATAATACGGATCAACTCTGCCTCATGCTGAGCTCTATGAGGTCCCAACAACTGGGCCTCACGGATTCTCGTCCTGATCGACAACTGAACAACTATGGTAACAAGAATACCCTGCTCGGTCTGTCCCTGCTCCTCAAGGTTTAACCCAGAGAAATCCTGAATCAAATCTGTGACCACAACTCGGTGACAAGCTAAAGTCCCTCTGGACCTCTAGCTAAGTGCATCGGTAACCACATTAGCTTTTCCCAAGTGATAGCTAATGGTACAATCATAATCCTTCAAGAACCCCATCTATCTCCTCGGTCGAAGATTAAGTTCCTTCTGAGTGAACAGATATTTGAGACTCCGATGGTCAGTGAGAATCTCAATGTAATATCATACAGGTATTGCCGCCAAATCTTCAGGGCAAAAATAATAGCGGCCAACTTCAGATCATGAACTGGGTATTTTTTCTCATGCTCCATCAACTATCGATAAGCATATAAGAATACTCTACCGTGCTACATAAGAACAGCACCCATACCCTATAGAGACGCGTCGGTTTAGAGGACAAATTCGTCCTCTCCAGAAGGTAAAAGCCAAAAATCAAAGCCGACACTAGTCTCCGCTTCAGCTCCTAGAAGCTGGTCTTGCAATCCTCAGTCCAAGTAAACTTCACGTCTTTCATGGTCATGCGTGAAAGTAGCATAGCTATGCGAAAGATACCCTCGATGAAAGGTCTGTAATATCCTGCGAGTCACAAAAGACTGCGGATCTCCTACACTGATTTCGGCTGCTTCCAACGGTAACAACCTCTATCTCCTGCGGAACCACGGTACACTCCTACTGGTGACCGTGTGTCCCAAACATCATAACAAAAGACAATCCATACTAGCACTACTGATAATCACATATAGATGTTCTCGTCGAATCATCTCTAGATCTATCCAAAGGTAGTGTATGTGACTCACCTCGGATCCGTAATAGATCACAACATCGTCCACAACGATAATGGACACCTATCCAAACATCCTCGACATACCAGGATCATCGAGTCCCTGAAAACATCTAAGGCACTGTAAGCCTACATGGCAAAAACCAATACACATAATGTCCGTATCACAGACATTCCTATCCATAAGATCTCCAATAATAAATCAAAAAATCTGATCATCAATAACATAAATCACCAAAGAATAAATCCTCCAGGGTGAGAGCAACGCTCCATCACAGGAAACACCACATATGTGGAAGCAACGCTCTACCACAAGAAATCCTCAATATGTGGGAGCAACACTCCACCACAAATAATCTGAAATATGTATCTGTAATAAATATAGGAGCAATGCTCCACTACCAGCAATCCATGATATGTGGGAGCAACGCTCACCACAAAATAATACATAAGTACCCCAAGGCACCTAACTATCCAACTAGAGATTGTACAAGATCTCTCTACCACAAATCACTGTGGTTAGCCTAGGCTATAACTACCTAGTAACTAATCAAATCCATCATCAACTCTATCAGCATCCTAGTGGGTCATCCACTGATAGGAAAAATTAATTGATGGGTTAATCCAACAAATGACATAATGCAGTCACTCCACATTCTGCATTCAGTATAAGTAGAATCATCATACTGCTACCAATAATACACCTAGCACACATGCTCACACAACATATGTATGATCAACAAAATCCTCCAATTATTATACACCAAACATACTCACAACTCAGGTATATTCAGTATGATACCTCCAACAATACATACCGAACACGTGTACAAAATCAATGTAGGTAAAATCAACAATACACCTCAAACAACCCTCACATGACATATCTTCACCTATGCCAAGAGTATAACCAACATATACTTCCAATAAAGCATACTAAACCCAGGTGCACTCACATATCAAACATAATCCAAAAAGATACCTCATATACCACACCAAACACATATGTACATATCACAACTCAGATTAAATCGACAAAATGCCTCCATCAAAACACCACCGATGTACTTATACTACATCTCGGATTTAATCAACAAGCTATCTTCAATAATACCTCCGGATACATACTCCGAACTACATATCTATAATCCACAAGGAGCCTTCAAACCACATCAGAACATGGATATATATACTACTGGCAAATGGACAGTCTACCATAGAACTCCTACAACACATAACAATCATAATATACATGCAACATAGACATGCAAAATCAGCATACCAGCTCAATCAAAGACCAACCTTATACTACCAACACTCATGGGTTACGGGTATATTTAAACCAAATTCATGCATATGTATCAAGCATGAATACATCAATCAAAAGCAACTCAAATAGAGCAGCCTAATCATCAAATAACAACCCTGCTCTAGGTTCAAAGGAACCAGTATCGAACAAGGAAGATATACACACCATCGTATAACATTGCAAGTCAATGTCATACACTACCAAGACCATATCTAATGAAAAAAAAATTTTATCATCATAAATCCAAATGTACTCTTCCAGTATACACTAGTAACGAGTGTATCCCATAAGTGTTAAGCAATTAGCTCTACACTTCCTTACATCAGCGGGGTCATATATCCCAATGCACCCTCCAAGTTATCCCACCAGATATATACAGTCCATGGTCAAAGTTTTCATGGAATAGAATACATCGATCCTCTATAACCTATCCAAGCCGACAATGATATACGGCTGAATCCGTCCTTTCCACGTCAGTACAAAGCATGTACTCAAATGTGCTCTAAATACATAACTAAGCACAAATAACCTAAAGGTTCAAACCTCTAAGAATAGAGTATGACAATCCTCTACTGATCAACCAACAAAACTAAATCATTCATCTACTAACTAATCAAGAATACCTTAATCCTCCACAAGCAACTAAGGTATATCAAACCACGATCAAATGGTATACTACATTATCAAATAACTAAATCAGTTCATGGGTCAATTCAACACTAATACATCATCTCAAACTAGAGAATGTCAATCCACATAATATCATATGAATAAATGTGTACGACCCAAAAGAAAAAGCTAGAATTCAATATCATCAAGACACCCTCATTTTTTTTTATCCTCAAAAATATCAGCCCACTAATATCAGATGAATAAGTCTCTACTCTCCATGAGGGTAAGTTAGCATTCAAAACATCAAATCATTATTTATCCACATAGTTTAATATCAGATGAAACAAATATCAATTTTATCATCCTGTTAACTAACCACAATTAACCAGATTTATTAAAATCAAAAATCTCATAGGCACATAAACTCTCTAGCTTCCAATTTATAATCTGATCACCAACTATAAACATCAACCTGTGAACACTATACATGATACTCACTATATCACCATCAATGATAACCCAAATAAAAGATCATCAAAATAGTTATCCACTAAAAGATCATCAACAACCACATAACATTTACTCTCTTAAATCATTAGAAATCAACACATCAAAATATCTTATCTCACAATATCCCTCAACCTCAAACCATTCTCAACAATGATCAAACATGGTAACTCCCCTAATGAACAATTTTTCATCATATCGGGTATCCTAATATCCAAAAGATATGAGTATAAAACCTCCACTGGCTAAAACAACATAAATATGTAGGTATCATCCACTACCCAGCTAACAATAGCAGAGGCTGGTATGTGCCTCCATCTCCTACTAATAGTAACAGAAGCTAAAATCTACTGATGGTATGATGTGAAAAATCACCAGAGACTATAATCCTTGATCTCTATTAAGGTCAACCATGCTTAATGGCTAACTCATCACAAAAAATATGTGTTACAGCAACCAGACAGGTACTAAATAAAGAATGTTAATACCTGTCATAAACTATAAAATTAAACATCATACCTATATGCCGTCTGGAGATGTTCCGTCGCTGTCCAGTCCCCAAATTGACCTCAAAATTTCCGATCGAGAACAACAACGGAAATCCATATAAATCCGAAACGGAAATCCAAACCCAATCGTAATGGAAAAATCCATGTCACTCAAACAACTACCCAGTTTGACTCGCAAACTTGGGCTAATCCAAAAATCCAGAATACCCAAAAACAGGTATCCGATAAATCACCAGAACACCGAAAGCAGGTATCATAACCCGCTCTGATACCAAATAAATTGGTATCAGATAAATCTCAAAAATCCAACACACGAAAATCCAACAAGTATCGCCAAACTTTGGCGCTCTGATACCATATCAATTGGTATCAGGTTATACCAACTATGCAAAATACGAAAACAAAGATCGTAAAAATCCAAAACACACAGCAAGTATCGTATACCTGCTCTGATACCACTAAATTGTCACGCCCCAGAGGAGTCTCTGTCCGAAGAAATTTCGACAGCATCTCCTCTGTACGGTGGACAATATGAAACTTTCTACATATCACATATACTTCAGCCACAGGCGGCTGGAATGATAACAAAAATAAAAAAAACAAACACCACGCAGTTTATAAAGATATTCAGCCTCTGGCTGTCACAACCACGCAGTTAATAATAGTAATCAATAACAATAGGACTCTGACTCGAAATCCACCCTACTCCACTACACTCGTAAAGCTCAAATCCAACGAACTCACCTCTTCTGCCGTCCAGGCAGGCATATAGTAGAATAAAAACCAAACCATCCAAAAGTCCATCAAACGGTAACAATCCGTACAATATCCATAAATAAAATCCAAAACAAAACTAAAACATAGTCTGATGGAAGAAAAACCAAAATAAAGCAAATAACAACCTAGTAGAGAACCAGCTCTACGTGCAGATGGGGGGCCAGCGACTGGAACTGCTCCGGACAGCCTCAACCTGAAAATATATCAACAATGGAGGCGGGGTGAGTCCAACACTCAGCAGGTACAACTGATATGCATAATAAAACAAATAACAGACAACACTAATCATGCGTACAGTCTCCTGAATATGAGGAGGGTAAATGCAACTGAAATGAAATCAGAAGATAACTGTACTGACCGGATCAAAGTATAAAGGTAACAGGTCGTCAGACCGAGTGAGTCATAATCCTGTATGCATGTCAATCAATGCATCCAAACAAATGCAGCATATAAGTGCAGCAATCACAAGCAAATAAAAATGCAATAAATGCATATGTCAACCCCATACTCTGAAATCAATGCTCCTGTGCAATGACAGAGTAAACGGGATGCTGTCGGAGTACTCCTGTGACCCCAAATCATAAATGGGGGAGCTCAATGCTCTCATCTCCCGGTACACGATGACGGGGAGGATATCTCTGCCGGCTACCACGCTGAGTCTCCTGACCAACGGAGCCAAACAGAGTCCACCATCTGCCGGCTACCACGCTGCTACCCTAAATGCCAACGGAGCCAAACAGAGCGGAACTGACTGCCGGCTACCACGCTGAGTCTCCTGACCAACGGAGCCAAACAGCAGAACCGCCACACACCAGCCAGATATACAAATCCATGGGTGATGTGTGCAGTACATGTAACTGGCGATGAGCTCAACCAAAGTAGAGCCGACAATCGCACAGCATGCAATCATGATGCATGATACTAAACATGGCAATCTCATGAATAACATGGCATGATCCATATAAATAGATACAAAGTGTGTACCACAAGAAGACGTATCAAATAGAAGGTACACAAATCGAAGAGGGTATCAAATAAACCCTAGATCCAGAATATAACCGAGCATGTGGTTAGGTCACTACCTAAGGCATATGTGATCAGGTAGATAATATGTAGTGCAGAATAAATAAACAAACAACATGTACTAATCATGTAGTGACCAACCGAAATAAACAGGTAACACAATTACTGTTATATGTTAAACATATTATCATGCATATCAAAAGACATAAGTCAAAGTACCCGCCTCCAATAAAGTGATCCAAATCTGACTCCAAGATACTCGTCTCGCATCAAGATCCTGTGTCACGAATATAAATATATTTCATTTAGCTACATTCTCATAAATAGCTAAATAACTCTCTAACCCTAGTTTAGGGCAAATCCCTGACCAACACATAAACCCAATTCAACCCATACATGATCAATAGCATATATCAAATTCCTATGCCTTACCTGAAACTCACAGCCGTTTTATCACTGTTGGAAGTAGGATCGTTTGCTGCTGGAATCCTTCCTACTGATCAGATCATGTTGAGATCAATAATTGGGAATCACAAATCAAACAACAACCCATCTTACAACCTAATCTTACCTCAGGTGTGCCAAGCTGTTGACAGGGGGTGGTGGCCGGAATCAAACAGAGACAGCAACAAACTCTTGATGCTGTGATAACCGGAACCAACTAGGTCACTGTCTTCCAACAATCGAATCGAAAGAAATCACACTACAAATGCATCAACAACCCAATCAACTACTAGTGCACAACTAAAATTTCAACCTAATCCTTACCTTCATCCAGTAGCTCACTGGATTAGAGGACGGAGGAGTTAGGTCACCGGTGTTGTTTCCAGCAAGGGCTACTGAGGCAGTAAACCAGAGCAAAGGGGCGACGACGACATACAGATCCCAAGTGGTGGCCACGGCATAACCCTTACCAGCGTCGGAAACAGAGGCTAGGGCAGAGGCTACAAATCGACAATTGCTTTGAGTGTTGGCAGCCGGCTATCTGCTGAGCGGGGGCTAGGGCACGGTGAGAACTCGGACAAGGAGTCTCGGAGTGGCACAGAAGAGGTCGGAAAAAGGCGTCGACGGCGTTGGCACCTAGGGCTCGGTGCTGCTCGGCGTCGGGAGAAAGAGAGACAGTGGCATCGGCAGAGATGCTAGGGCATAGAGGAAAGGCAGCCGAGGCTGGGAAATCGGTGCCGGCAGTGGCATCGCTGGAGTCGGGGCAGAGGCTAGGCACCGGCGATTTGGGGACGGCAGAGCGGAGAAGAAGAAAAAGGAACAAACCTTGATCGGGGCTTAAATCGCGAGCGGTTAGCTCGGCGCCGGTTAGGGCAAGGGGGTGAGGACTTCGGGCGCGCGGCAATGAAAGAAAACGGCGGAGGAAAATAAGAAAAAGAATAAAGAAAAAGGGAGAAAAATCAAACATTTCCTCTTTAAAACGAGGTAGCCTAAACAGGCTTTTCCGGACCCCATTTTTATCCCCGTTAACTCGTCCGTACGAGCTCCGAAAAATTCCCGAAAAATTTCTAAAAATTCCGGAAAATTCCCTTATTAATATTCGCCTATTTCCGGTATTTTACATGTGGGCTTCTATGTTGATATCCGAGGAAGGCATAGAAATAGGTGCGCTTCTGTGTAAGGACAACGTAGGTTCACGTCTAATTGATCATATTTAGATGTATTTCTCAGTCCTTAGCCGGTTATCTATTGCAAGAGAGAACCGACAACTTTCTACAAGTGTTTGGCAATTGAGGGATAAGAATTGGTGAACCATTTACATTCAAGAAATCTTACAAAGAAATCGAAACTCCTAGAATCTCCCTTATCATAACCCAAAACACTAAACTCTTGTTTGTTGATCTATAATATTAGATTTGTTTACTTTCACTTTGCATTTGAAACGATTGGATAGTTGTTTAGCTAATTCGCATTGAGACATTTCTAGTGCTTATTCCAGTCCCTGTGGATACGATAATCTTTTATATTACTTGTGACATTTCCGTACACTTGCGGAGCGTGACAAGTTTTTGGCGCCGTTGTCGGGGACTGCGCTATAACATTAGGAATTATCAATTGAGTTAGACTAAACATAACATTTGTTTTCCTTTCATATTGCATAGTTGTAACTAATCATTAGATTTCTGTTTTTACTTTCTTGTATAACTCTTACTTCTTGTTAATTCTTTTTGTACAAATTCAATTCTGCATTTTTGATTCTTTTATTTTTCTTTTTCTGTTGAATTGTCATTTGCTATCTTGTTCTTGTGTATGCGAAGATCTAACTTTGCAGGGGAATTCTTTCCTTTTGACCCTGAGATTGACAGAACTTTCCATAAAAGAAGAATTCTTCAAAGGCAAATTGAAGAACAGGAACATTTGAACATGGCGAATAGACCACTCAAGGATTATGCAGCACCTTATGCAAGAGGTTTTCGATCTAGTATTTCAAGACCTCCAGTGGAAGCTAATAACTTTGAGATCAAACCCGCAATTATATCTATGGTGCAGCAGAACCAATTTGGTGGAGGACCTCATGAAGACCCCAATCAACACTTAGAGGTCTTTTATGAAATATGTGGTACCATGAAAATGAATAGAGTTCCTTCAGAAGTAGTTAGATTGTTATTATTTGGGTTTTCCTTAAGAGATAGGGCAAAGCAATGGCTGAATTCTTTGGCCCCTAATAGCATCACCACTTGAGAGCAGTGTGAGTAACAGTTTCTTGATAAATTCTATCCACCAAGCAAAACAGCTCATATGAGAAATTTAATTGCAAGCTTCAAGCAAACTGACTCAGAATCTCTTTTTGAAGCATGGGATAGATATAATAGTATGCTCAGACAATGCCCGCATCATGGGTTGGAAAGATGGTTAGTGTTGCACACTTTTTACAATGGTATCAACTATCATACCAAAGTGTCCCTTGATTCAGCTGCTGGAGGGGCACTTATGAATAAAAGTTTAGATGAAGCTGAAGAAATTATTGACAGTGTAGCACAAAATCATCATCAATGGGCAAATGAAAGAAGTGGTGGCTATTCTTCTGTAAACCCAACAATTAAAGCATCAGGGAAGTTTGATGTAGATGCAGTTACTCTTTTGTTTGCAAAATTGGACGTTCTTACAAAGAAATTTGAAAATATGGGGACTAGTGCTAATATGGTCAATGCTATTAGTACATCTTGTGAAGTATGTGGGAGTTCAGAGCACTCAAATGACTCATGTCCATTGGGAGCTATCACTGCACAAATCAATCAACTGGAACAATGTGATGCAATCGTGAGTTACAATCAAAGGCAGAATAACCCATACTCAAATACTTATAACCCTGGATGGAAGAGCCATCCCAATTTTTCTTACAGAAATAATCAAGATCAAGGAACATCTATGGGAGTAAGACCAAATTTTCAAGCTGGGCAGCAAAATTTTCAACATCTATCTTCTCAAGGCTTACCAAAGTCAAATATTGAAAAGATGCTTGAAGAAATTATCTCAAGTCAGAATGAAATGAAGCAAGATTTAGCAAAGCTCATTCAGAGAATGGATAATTCTGATAAGCATCAAAAGATCCAGGATAGTCAAATTGCCCAACTAGCTTCCTCATCATCCAGAGCACCAGGACAACTTCCTGGAAAACCTGATGTGAATCCTATGGAGCATTGCAATAGAATTGAGCTTAGGAGCGGACGGATCTTGGGAGACTCCCAAGTGACCGCTTCAAAAGGGATACAAAAAGAAGAAGAGCTCTCTCCTCTTATACCAAATCAGATTCAAACTAATGAGGAGAGTACCATTGAGGTTGAAGAGACTCTTCCACTGAACCATCAGAGCAAAGCTGTCCCTTTTCCTCAGAGACTTACAATGCTCAAGAAAGATGAAGAATTTGGCAAGTTTTTAGAAAAAGTTAAGGAAATTTGTGTAGAGGTACCTCTTATTGATGCTATTCTTCAAATGCCTAGATTTTCCAAATTCCTGAAGGATCTCATGTCAAACAAGAGAAGAAGGGGAGAGGTTGAGACAATTGCGCTTAGTGAGGAATGTAGTGCTATTTTGGAGAAGAACACTTCCCCAAAACTAAAGGACCCAGGGAGCTTTTATATTCCTTGCAACATAGGAAAAGAATTTTTTGAAAAAGCTTTTTGTGATTTGGGGGCAAGTGTTAGCCTCATTCCCTATTCAATTTGTAATAAATTAGGTCTCAAAAATATTAAACTTACTACTATGGCACTTCAACTTGCTGATCATTCCTGCAGGTACCCTTTGCATATTATAGAAGATGTGCCAGTAGAGGTGGACGGGAATGTTATTCCCACAGATTTTGTCGTGTTAGACATGGAAGAGGACCCCAGGATTCCTATCATATTAGGAAGACCTTTTCTTGCTACAGCTGGAGCTATAATTGATGTCAAAAATCATAAGCTTTCTTTGGTAATTGGTAAGGAAAGGTTGGAATATGATCTATCTAATATCTCTAACCATGTCTCGTCTCTTTTAAATGCTTGTAGCAGGACAAGCATTTATAAACTTGAGGAATGGAATTTCCATCCTTATGGAAGGCCACCAAACAAAGGAGACAATGTGGTGGAAGATGTTGGGAGAAGATCTCCCAACAAAAACGAAAAGTATATCTGTCCTCCAAGGGCGAGGAAAAGAAGTGAATGATCAAGTTTGGTCGAGCTAAAGACCTTAAACAAGCGCTTCTTGGGAGGCAACCCAAGGGTTCTTTTAGTTAGTTTTGATTTGTATTTTAATTTCTTTTAGTTTGATGCATTCTTTTGATTTTGTTTTCAGGTTAGGTGCAAAACAGAGCCAGGCCGTGTGCTATATACATGGCCAGGTAAAGGTTGCAGAGAAGGGAAGTGTTTGGGCCGTGTCATCCAGACACGATCGTGTGGGATCTCCCGAGGAGAAAAAGGTATAGGCCGTGTCCCAGACACGGCCGTGTAAAGAATCCCGAGAAGAAGGATGGAGAGGCCGTGTCCCAGACACGGTCGTGTGAAGAATTCAGAGAGGGAAGAGGGGGAGGCCGTGTGGATCTGCACGACCCGTGTAGGAGAGTTATTAAAGTCTTCTTTCTACCTTACACGGCCAGATCTTGGCCGTGTTCCGCACACCCCCAACTCTCCAAAACATATCTTTCTCTCCCGATCTCTTAAAAACTCCTCTCTAATCTCTCAAGATCTCTTAGATCCGATTCTCCTCCTTTCTAAGACTTGGACTTTTTGTTCTCCTAACCTAAGATCTTTGTTCTTTGAGTTCCATTTTTCCAACTCTAGATAATTCTTCCCCTATCTAAACTCATCAAGATGTCCAATATTTTGAAGAAACTTCGCAAAGGAGGTGGTGGATCCAGTGGAGACAAAGAGAAGGAGCCATCAAGAGACAAAGGAAAACAACCAGTGAAGGGCAAAGGCAAAAGGACTTCACGCAACGAAGGTAATGACAATGAATTCAATATTGTGTTTAGAAATGATGATCAAGTAACTAGATTTGCAATTCTTGTCAATAGAAAGATAGTGTGTACTAGATATATGGACCCAACTGTTCTTGATATGCTTGGAATTAGGGAAGATGTAGATTTGATGATTGGGTTTTGGATTGGAGTGATATTATGTACACCCATTTGCTACATATCCTCGTCTTGTTTTGGAATTTTTGAGTTCATTGGATGTCCATTTTACTAATGAAGATGATTATTTTGGAAAAATCTCTTTTAGACTAATGAATCAAGAATTTCTATGGGCATTTAGTGACTTTAATTCTTGTTTTGGATTAACCACCGGTAGCCCTCGTAGGTTTGATCCAAGGTTTAATTGGAATCATTTTTGGAATGCAATAACTGGGTTAGATCAACCTTATGAGCCTTCAAGAGCTAAGGCCTCCCATATGCAAAACCCCATCTTTAGGTATCTACATAGAGTCATGGGTAAAACTATTTTTGGTAGGGGAGAGAGTGATGGGGTGGTTAAAAAGATAGAGCTTTATGCTTTATGGGCTATGCTTTATAAGGTTGAATTTGATTCTGGTTTTCATTTTGTTCAAACCTTATTAAGATCTGCTAGGGCATCATCGGGATCAATTGTTTTTGGTGGTTTGATTACCCGAATAGCTTATAATTTAAATCTTGATGTTGATGGGTTGGAAATAATTCATGGTAATGACATGATTGACATTGATGCATGTCTTGCTATGAAAATGATCGTTCGGGATGAGAATGGTTTCGCGTTTCCTAGGAGGAGTGGTTCTCCTTTACCCCTTCCTTTTCCTGAACGAACTACTATTTGTAACCCGGCTAATTGGGTAATTTCTGAGTTAGATTTTGAGGATAACCCTTCTATACCTAGAGACACTGAGCCACATCATGAGCCCTCGTCATATGGACACCCGCAGCCTTCTAGTTTTATGGAGCCCGCTAGGTATTCTTTTGCATATGGCACGGGATCTTCTAGGTTTGATTTTTCAGATTTTCATACGTCTCTAGAATCACTTCATGAGAAGCAAGATTCCCAACGAAAAATGTTGGAGGGGCGCTTCTCTTTATCTGATGATCAGTTTAGGGAGGTACAAAATCATTTTCAGTTTACGAGGAATTTTCAAGGTCAAGTGGCTGAGTTTGTGCAGGATTATGATACTAATCAGGCTAGGATGAGAGATTTTATGCAGAGCATGATGCTTACTAGCCAACAAGTAGATGCTTTATATGAGTATCATAGATCTTTGGGTGAGATTCCAGGTTTTCCTAGTTTTCCTATTGGCCAACCACGTCGTAGACCTCCTTTTTCTCGTCCACCTCCACCTCCTCCACCATATTGATTTCATCGGGACGATGAAAAGTTTAAGTCTGGGGGATGTCATGTACTGTTTAGTTTGGTTTTCATTTTCAGTTTTTAGTTTTTGTTAGTTTTTCATGTTGGTTCTTGTTGCTTTATTTTGCTTGTTTTTGAAATTTGGTTTTCATTTTCAGTTTTTAGTTTTTGTTAGTTTTTCATGTTGGTTCTTGTTGCTTTATTTTGCTTGTTTTTGAAATAATCATGGCAAATTTTTTTTTTTTTGAGAACATCAATCTTCACTTATATGCTTTCTTGGATTCAAGTGAAATGTTAGCACGATTATTGTCTTGATTCATGGTGTTCAAATGATGCTAGTAGTAAACTTTGTGTAGTTCTTTTTTCGATCTTGAGAAGCATTAATAAGCTGAGAATCTTATGGTGATGAGTTTTAGTTTTGGTTCAACCTTAAGGATTTTATCTTCACTACACTTGTGCTTGATGCTTGAATAGTTGATGTCATTGAAATAATCATGATTCATCTTGTTTGCTTAGTACTTGGTTTCCATGGTGATTTCTCAACTTTCATTTTGGTTACTGGATGAGGCTCAAATCATTAAAGCTCATTTGGAAAAATCAAAATATCCCAACATGTGTGCTAAAAAGTACATTTGTGAATAAGTTTTGCACAATGCAAATACTTATAAAAAAAAAAAATAAGGGATATAAAAAACAGTTGTCATGAGTAGAATCTAGCAAGTCACCCCTTTGAGACCGAGTTAGGTTACTGAGGAAATGACTGCTTAGCTTCCCTTGAGATTGAGCACACCTTTGAGACCTTGGGTTAGTTGAGAAATATGAACCAAGTGAATGGTGAGTAAGTGCCTATCACTGGTTACTTGTCTTTCACTGGAAAGACTAGGAATTCAAATTTGATGACGACTTGACTAGGACATGGATTGAAACTTGAAGGGTGTTGAGTTACTTTTACACTGTGCACAAGATTCTTATGCTTGAACCATACTATACTTGTTTTTATGATTATGCTTGTTAATGAAACTTTTTGATAGAGTTAGGAAAGTGCACTAGGTTTTATGAATGTGTTGTAGAACATATGAATTTAGACTGCGACATTTTGCTTGAGGACAAGCAAAGGTTTAAGTCTGGGGGTGTGATGTGCGTAGATTATATACTCTTTTATGCATGTTTTTACGCACATTTACATACTTTGAGCATGCTTGATCTATGCATTTTTATACTTCCAGCTTTCCTTTTAGCATATTTACTCTTTTGGTTCGGAGATCTGCTTTTTGTGCATTTTCTGTACACAGGAGTCGATTTGGTGAAGAATCTACATCTTTGGGCAAGCCTTGGAGGAAACAAAGGGAGAAAGCACCAGGCCGTGTACCTCACACGGCCCTGCACTGGTATGGAGCTCGGGCCGTGTGGAGTTTGGCACCAACAGAAGAGGAAGATGACATGGCCGTGTGAACCTCACACGGCCGTGTCAAGATTTGAAGCCAACCAGAGCAGAAGCCTTACATGGCCGTGTGGATCTACACGGCCGTGTGAGGTTTCCAGAAACCAAGCAGGCTGTGGCCGTGTGCACCACATGGCCGTGTAGCATTTCCAGAGAGTAGAAGGGTCCTGGCCGTGTGAGTCACACGGTCATGCAGCTTCGGCAGAGAAGGAACTGGACATGGCCGTGTGAATCTCACACGGCCGTGTCACGGGGCCGTGTTACGCCCGATTCCCTCCTCTATTTAAACCCTCCTTCATGAATTGAAAGGGGATCTCTCCCCCTTTGGGAGAAGGCAAGATTTGGTGGTTTCCTCCCATTCTTGGGAGGATTTCTGGGCAATTCTAAGGGAGTTCTTGACGATTTTGACTCCGGAGCGAGGATTGGATCCGAAGACGAGGCTTCTTCGTAGATAAGTTTTCTCTTTCCCCCTTTTCTTGGTTTCTTGGATTGGGGATTTAAGAAATGCTTGTAATCTTCATTTCTTCGGATATTCTTCCTCGATTCATGGAGTAGAACTTGTATTCTAGGATTAAGGGAGTATTTGTATGATGGATTGATGTAATCTCTTATGGATTTGCCATTTTCTTGTTTCAATGACATCGTCTTGCTTGTATCAATTAGATCTTGAATGATTAATGGTGATTTGTGCTTAATTCTCATTCTTGATTGATTGTTTGGATTTCTTGTGGACTTTGTAAAGATAAACTCTCACTCGATCATCCGAGGGATCCACGTGACAGGTGCAAGCCCGTGTAAGGACGTTTGAGAGATAATCTTGAAGAGGAAATAGGAATATTCAAGAGAGTAGGATGGACTTTGTGATTAGTTTCTTGTATCTTGATAGATTAATAAGTTGTGGGCTTCTATGTTGATATCCGAGGAAGGCATAGAAATAGGTGCGCTTCTGTGTAAGGACAACGTAGGTTCACGTCTAATTGATCATATTTAGATGCATTTCTCAGTCCTTAGCCGGTTATCTATTGCAAGAGAGAACCGGCAACTTTCTACAAGTGTTTGGCAATTGAGGGATAAGAATTGGTGAACCATTTACATTCAAGAAATCTTACAAAGAAATCGAAACTCCTAGAATCTCCCTTATCATAACCCAAAACACTAAACTCTTGTTTGTTGATCTATAATATTAGATTTGTTTACTTTCACTTTGCATTTGAAACGATTGGATAGTTGTTTAGCTAATTCGCATTGAGACATTTCTAGTGCTTATTCCAGTCCCTGTGGATACGATAATCTTTTATATTACTTGCGACATTTTCGTACACTTGCGGAGCGTGACAATATGTTCGTGTGGATACCGTAGAGGCGCGGATGCTTGAACGCGCTGAGATCTGGATCCAAAGAAAAGGTTGCTGTCGGGATTGCGAAGGGCACGCAACAAAGGTATAATCCTATCATGTAGCTTGGCATAGATTATTGCCATAAAAATTGTTTCTTCCCTTCGCATGGATCCGCTGGATAAGAGAATCTAGTATTTTTTCGCTCATGATAGAAATTGTAATGACCCGGCCCCTCGGCCCCTTGGGCAGCCCAACTGGCAGCCCATTTGGCTGTCTCTTGAGCGGCCCAACTGGCGGCCATACCGGTGACCCCTTATGTCGTCGACCGACGACCCTCGGTCGTGTCGTTACTCACTAGGACTTCCCACCCCTGGCCAGTGGATTTTTGCCTTCCCAAGGATTCAAACTCTAGACCTCCAGACTCAGTACTAGAGTTTATGAATTCTGGTAGCCAAGTGAGTGGCAGCCCATTTGGTGGGCATGTATGTAGTAAACAAACTAAAGTAGTGATAAGAAAACTCAAAAACAACCCTACTCAACTACACCCATAAAGCTCAAAACACGACGAACCTGAATCCACTCACCTCTTCTGCCGTCCATGCAGGCATGTAGTAAAACAAATCCAAATAAAACTCATTGACAACATCCATAAAGTAAACTAATACAAGTCTAAATAGTGCAATAAGAGAATAATAGCCAAAGTCCGAAAACAACACATCCTCGAAAGAGTGCAGGGGACTAGAGACTGAAACTCTCCGGATAGTCTCAACCTGAAATGTAATAATAATCACGGGGTGAGTCAACTCTTCAGCGGGTAACAACTGATATGCATGATAAAGAAAATAACAACTAGCACTAATCATGCGTACAGTCTCCTGATATAAGGATGATAAATGCAACGGAAATAAATAGAAGAAAACTGTACTAACCAAGACTTGGGTATAAGTATAACAAGGTCGTCAAACCGAGAGTGTCATAAATCCTGTATGCATGTCAATCATATGCATCCATCCAAATGCAGCAAATAAATGCAGTAAACACAAGCAATAAATGCATCAATGCATATGATGCCAATAACATGTCCTGGTTGTAGGATCAAAAAGAATTTAGATATCTCCACAATGGTATGAAATTGTCCACTTTGGGCCTAGACCCTCATGGCTTTGCTCTTGGGCTCTCCCCAAAAGGTCTCATGCCAATGGAGATATCTTTTTCTCTTATAAACCCATGATCTTTCCCATGTGTTTTCAATATGGGACTATGTTTGCAACCTTGTAACCCCAACAATCCCCCCCCTCAAACAAAGGACCATAGGCTTCTCACGTCTGATCCTCGACCCACCAGGTCTTCCTGCCCCTCGATCCACCCGACCTACTAGGACTTCCTTGCCTAGCCGTAACTAGGACTTCCTGCCTAGTGTCTGGTCCTCTTGATCCGAACATAGGCGCCCCCACTTTCTTTGTTCGAGGTCAATATTATACCCACATGGCTCAATCAGACCATATCTCTTGTGCACAGTTGGCGGTTAAACCTTCTAGCAGTCCGGGCTCTGATACCAATTGTAGGATCGAAAAGAATTTAGATATCTCCACAATGGTATGAAATTGTCCACTTTGGGCCTAGACCCTCATGGCTTTGCTCTTGGGCTCTTCCCAAAAGGCCTCATGCCAATGGAGATATCTTTTTCTCTTATAAACTCATGATCTTTCCCATGTGTTTTCAATATGGGCCTATGTTTGTAACCTTGCAACCCCAACACTGGTCACCCCTGACGCCAGTCAGTCATCTCACACATGATGGTGAGACCGAGTGGGTAGGGCTGTGACAACCGTGTACTCTGCCATCACTACTCCTGATGAGTGACCGAGTGGACGGGATACTGTCGGAGTACACTTATCCTCCTACCCCAAATCATAAGTGGGGGAGCTCAATGTTCTCATCTCCCTGAGCCAGTCTAGAGGAGGGATCCCTGCCGGCTACCACGCTACGTCTACTACCCATGAGCGGACCAACAGAGCCAAACAGAGTAAACTGTCTGCCGGCTACCACGCTGCATCTCTAAACTAGCAAAGCCTAACAGAGCAGAACTGTCTGCCAGCTACCACACTGAGTCCTCGGACCAGCGGAGCCTAACAGCAAAACTGCCACACACCTGCCTGATATACCACTAACCCATGAGTGGTGATGTGTGCAGATCTATATAACTGGCGATGTGCTCAACAATAATGGAGCCGGCTATCGCACAACATGCAATCATGCGAGATGGTGCATGACACTAAGCCTAAAGAAAATATCCTGAACCTATCCATATATATAATGTGTACCCTAGAACAAATTGACCAAATCAATGGTCTAGGTACACAGGTCAGATAAGGTATCAAAACCTAGGTCCTGAACATAATAAAATCATGGTTGTGTCACTACCCCTATAAGCATGTATAATCAGGTAGGTACTAACATGAAGTGCATAACAAATATACAAAACAAGCATGTAACAGATCGGGTAGTGACCAACCGAAATAGATAAGAAACATAATCATTGCTATTTTTTAAAAACACTACTATGCATATCAAATGACATAAAGTCAAAGTACCCGCCTCCAATAGAAAGGATCGTATCTGAAATAGATCCCTCGTCGAGACACCTCTCGAGTCAAAGTCCTGTGATACCAAACAGATAATGTATTTAGTTATATAGCTAAATAAAAATCTCCAAACCTAAAATAAATCCAACCGTTGATTAGGGTTATTTGCTTTAACCCTAATCATCCCCTTAGATTAATCTAAACAAATAAATCTAAGCACAATCAACTACTAAATGATCAAATTACACCATGATCTACCACAAAGATCCATTATCCACAACATGTAACTAAATCCCTACACCTTACCTCGATTCACAGCCGATAAGGTTGCTGGCTGGAGTGCTGCCGACAAGGAAACGCTACTGGAATCTAACTCTCTGCTCTGATCACTTGCTATCCACCAAGAAATAGAGATCACTAATCCAAAACAACACATAACAATCCTACCCTAGTAGCTTACTGATGGAAACAACTAGGGATGCTTACCGTGTGTTAAATGGAAGCTTTAGCACAAGACAGTAGATCCAAGCCGGTGATGAAGCGGAAAGGTCGAGGTTAGGGCTTAGAGAAAGGTTGCTGCCGACGATCTCTCTGTGGCGATTAGCGTCGAGGACAAGGTTGGCACTGGCTGCTCACGACATAGGGCAGCATCAATACTAGAGGAGAGTTCGGGTATTAGGGCACGGTGTGGAGGTGGTCGGCGCTGGTCCCGTGCGGCGACGGACGTCCTAGGGCAGAGGGGCTATCGGAGTTGGCTGTGGTGGTCGGTGGCACTGAAAAGGGGCGGACCGCCGACGCTAGGCAGAAGGAAGAAGAAAAGGGTCGAGGCAGAGTCGAGAGGAAGGAGACGAGGAAGATCTAGGCCTCGGCTGACGACGCCGCTGTCGGCTGTGGCGACCCGAGGGCGACGCAACAAGAGGAGAGGCACAGAGAAGGTATGTGTGCGTCGGATGAGTGGCTTGAGAGGGAAGGAGAAGAGATGATTTGGCTTCCCTTGGCGACTGCTTTTGTACCGGAGGGAGAAGCAACCGTCGTTGAGCGGTTAGTGCAGAAGATCGGGGGAGAAGAAGAAAATCGGCATCGACTCGGGCGCGCGGAGATTAGGGGCACGACACAGTAACGGGAGAAAAAGAAAAAGAAATAGGAAATAAACTTTTCCTTATTTAAATGGGGTAGCCTAAATAGGCTTTCCCGGGCCAAATTTTATCCCCATAAACTCGTCCATATGGTCTCCGAAAAATTCTCAGAAAATTTCTAAAAATTCCGTTATGGTGATTTACCTTTTCGGTATTTTACAGAAATTGATCAATAATATGGTTATGATAATTTTTAAAAAAATTAAATGATAATGTGAAATTTTCTTACAAGTTTTTTTGTTGGCATAATAATTTTCAAGACCATTTAGGTAACTTAAAAATATTATAATTATCAATCTATCTTTATACAAAATAAACATTAATTTCTTTACATACTTTAAATAACTTCCTACGTAGAAAGTATAAAATCTTAAGTTATCCTTATCACATAAAAGTAACATATGTTTCTAACCATATAAATAGTAGATCCAAATGGTAATATTATTCAATTAAATTTAAAAGCTAATCAAGTTTGTGTTTCACATCCATCTTAATATTAGAGACATGATAATGGACACAAGGAAAATTAGCTTAGCTATCCTGTTTATGTTATCCATTTTTATTATTCCGACAACATCTAGAGAGCTTGCTCCTACACCATCTTCGACAAGAATTGATTTTTTTGAATTACTATGTAAGTTATTAATATTATTTTCATACATTGTTTAAAAGCATAAATCTCAAGGCATCGGAGTGAAATATGCTATGAAACTAAGTGACATTACATATTTAGATAATCACCTTATCTTTATTGTTCCTAAATTTAAATCTCAAAGTTTTTATACAAAATATTTATTTTTGTGTGTATGATTATCAAATTACAAATACTAAGAGTACTCATTTCTATTTACTAATATGCAGTTAACCAACTTGCTGAAATTGCGGGAAAAAGACAAGGCATATTTTTCCCAAGGAATCAATTAATTGGAAATCGTAACATGCAATGTTGGCTTTGCTTGGATCCCCCTAGACAGTATGATTAGTCATATCTATAAGAAATAAATATATCTTAAATAAACTACCTTTAAAAATATCTAATTGAGATATGTGCATGAATCATATTTAAGTGATCTAAGATAATATACTTCAAATTATTTTTAAAAAAATTAATAGAAATATTTAGCCTATCAAAAATGAATATACATTCTATAAAAGAATTTAAATTAAAAATAAATTTATCATTTGAAAAAATTATTTAAATTTTTATTAGTAATCTTAAGAATATACTAAACTATATTATAGCTTATATTAATATTAACTAAAATAAAGCTATAATAAAAGATGCAATGAACAAGTAAATATGAAACTATTCAATTAACAAATTATAGAAATCCTTATAAGTGTCAAGATTTGGTAACTATAGTCCCCATGAGGTTCCCATTTAGCTAAAGGGGGGCAGACTAGGTACGGAGCAAAGGACCAATTCTCTGAGGGTGCATATTCTTTTGAAAAAAAACCCCTTCCACCCCCTAACCACTTGGCGGTAGGCTATAAATTAAACTCGTGATTTACCTCCCTTTATATAACTTAGGGACCAATTGTAAGGGGCTCATAGGGTGAGCGTAATCACCTTTTATAATAAAAATATTTGTTACATATAATTTAGTGTAAAAATAGCATCACTTTTTTTTTACTAAAATTATTAATTTTAATATAAAATATGCTTTAAATTGTAATTATTCAACTTTTTGACTATAAAAATCCTAAAATTTAGTTGATAATTTAAATAATTAGATATAATGAAAAAATTATATTGATGATAATAAATAAAAAAATTATCAATACTATGAAATATTTAAATGAAAACATAAGTTTTTTACAAAATTACAATTGATCAAAAAAATGTTTTTATTATTATCCATACATATTTAAATGAAAACATAAGTTTAACCCTATGTTGCTTGAAAAAAAAATATACAAATCAATAAAAATTTTAAAGTTTCAAAGAAAGGTTTTCTTGAAAAATCACAAAGTTACATGAACATCATCAAAATTTTCAAAAATGATACAAAGTTGAAAGATGCCTATAAGTTTCATTAAATTCAACATTAAATGCCTTAGTTTTGAATCAATACAAGAAAAAATTTTACTTTTAAATACTAACTAAAAGAAAATTTTAAATTTTGATATTTGATATAAATATAACCTATCAATACATTGAACTTCTCCTGAGCTAATCAATGATTACTATTTTGATACTTTTGATTCAATAAAAAAATTATAAATTCTAGTTTATTAGCTTACCATCTCACTTGAAATTTAAGAGTCTCAATACAAATATTAAGTTCTGCCCTGTATTTTGAGTGAGACATAAATAATGTATCAAAACTTTGTTATGTGAAGATGCAAATCTTGTAATGACCCAATTTTCCCTATTTCAAATTCTAAAAGTCCATAAAAATATTTAGAAATACTTTTGAAATGTTCTAGAGATTTTTAGAAATTTTTGGAGTATTTTTACGTAATTTTTGGAGGTCGTTTGGTATTTTTACAAAACGAAAGAAGTTTAGCTCAAAAATTATGTAATCCAAGATTCGAACCCACGACCTCGACCCGAGACGAACCTCAGCCGAACCCAGCCAACCAACTGGTCTACGGTTGATTTGTAATTAAGAAGGGGAGCGAATTTAATTAAGTTGTAGTTGGAGCATAATTTAAACCTAGTTATAAGTTTTCCCTTTCTCGCCGAAAACCCTATCTGCCCTTCTCCTTGATCCCGACTGCGTGCGGCGCTCCTGCTCGGGCGACAGCGAAGAAGAAGCTAGGTTTTGGTCTCCGGCGGCTGGCGAAGGCCTTCTTCCGGCGAACCTTGCGGATCCGAGCTCCTCTCGCCTAAGAGAACACGTGAGCACGAAAGAGAAGCCGAAGTTTTCATCTCCCCAGAAGCCCTAGCAGCCCTACCGCCGGTTGTAAGTCCATGAACCGTATGTAAGTACTACTCACCTGTGGTAGGAGTTGCTTCGAATCTTTGGATTTCGTTTCCTTGTTTTCAGATTGTAGTTCTCCTTGTGTTTGAATTTGCCGCGAGTTGTATGCTTGGATGAATTTCTGCGATGAATTTGGGTTGAGATTTCTACAGAATTGGGGTTCCATATGCTGTGTAGGTTATAGCATTTCTTGCTTATGCTATTAGTTCCCTTATACCGTGTAGATTGTAGCATTTCTTGCTTATGCTGTTAATTTCCTTAAGCAGTTAAGTGATAGCATGTTCGGCCTATGCTGTTAGTTCTTTATACCATGCATATTAGAGCATTTCCTGCCATAGTATTTATGTTTTCGAATTTTTTGATGTCTGAACAGCCACTAGTCCCAGCACCTATTTATGTTTTAAGCATGTCTTTAGCACTTCAGTGTTGTACCCTTGTGTATCTACCTGCTGCCCATAAATTCCAGCAAGTTTGTCGTTCTTTTGGGACGGTGCAGATGGGCATAAACAACCTTGTTATAACAATTCAGAGTTAGCTTATTTTGCTACCTTATCTAGCATTCCAGTGTTTGGTTTCTTTGCATTTCAGTTGCTTAGTTTCCTTTGCAATTCAACATGCGATTCAGTTTCGGAATTTCATAGCTTTGTTTTAAGCAGAAAAGTTTCTTAATAAGCATGAGTAGTTCCTTATCCAAGGACAACCCTTTATTTAATTAAAATGGGTTTAACATTTTCCTTGCTACTCAAAAAGGCAAGAACATCCCTTTAATTAGTTAGAATGGTTTAGCATTTTCCTTGCTACTCAAAAAGGCAAGAACAACCCTTTAATTAGTTAGAATGGTTTAGCATTTTCCTTGCAACTCAAAGGGCAAAAACAACCCTTATTTAGTTAGAAGGGCAGCCTTTATTTAAAGTAGGCAGTATTAGAATAGCATGAGCAGTATTAGTTTTTAATTCTGTTTCATTCGCAGATTTTTAATGATTCACCTGTGCAGATTTTTGTTATTCACATGTGCAGATTTTTAGTATTCATATGAACAGATTTTAGCATATAGTAGCATGCTGATTTTTGTTTCCCTTTGCTTTAAGATGTGCATGCACAGATTATAACATATAGTAGTATGCTGATTTTTGTTTTCCTTTGCTTTAAGATATGCATGAACAGATTTTAGCATATACATGTATGCACATAGCATTTAGTTTGGACTTTCCTTGCTATAATGAGCAGCTATAAGTAAGAACAAGACCAAAGTCTAGTTAAAAAGAGATAACAAGTAAATTAAAGTAAGAGGCTAGTACCCGACTTTCGAGGTTGTCGTTAAATAAGTCCAGGTGACCGTTTCCGAGGTCTCGGCCCTGGTAAGACCGAGGTCTTTACCCTGTGGGACTACAACAGTCTCTATTAGGGAGCGCGCATAAGATGGTACTAAGCCTGGGCCCAAAGAAAAAGAAGAAAAAAGAAAAGTAAAAGTAAAAGAAATTAAAAGATTAATTTCAAGTATAAAGCTATAAGTAAATGAAACAAGTATCACCTATGTTTAGAATTTGCAGAAGTTTAGTTCCTTTAATTCTAAGCATACAGCATGAGTTTCATTACTTTTCTTATCAGTTTAGTGAGCATGATTGGTTTTATTTCCAGTATTCAGCTTTATTCTGGTATATCATGAGTATGCAGTTTATTTGAGTACCTTGCTATTAGATGAGTACATGTAGCTTTTCTTTTAGCATTTCAGTTTCAGTATCGTTTGCATTTTTATGCACTTCGAGTTTTTGTGAGATAGTATAGTACTTACTAAGCGTTTCGCTTATAGATCTATTTTTTTCCTCCTACTACAGATAAAGGAAAAGCTAAAGTATGAAGGAAGGCGACAAGGTGGTGGTGATGAAGGTGTGTGATGACTGGACTATGGAGAGATCCAAAATGAGCTGGCAAATTGCCAATACTTTTCTGTTTAGTTCTTTTAGTTCTCTTTTAATATTATTATGCAATTGGGATTGTAGTTGAGTTTATTCCCCACTTGTAATTAGTTTTCTTTTATTATTCGTTGAGTGATATAGTTGTTTACTATTGCTAGAGTAGTTTCTTTCTTCTTATTGTGGTTTTTATCACTGCATGATTGTGAAAAATATGTTCCAGCCGCCTGTGGCTGTGTATACATTGTTTGTATTATTGATTTGGTCACCGGTACAGGGGAGATTCTGTCGAAATTTTTCGGTAGGACTTCCTTTGGGGCGGTGATAAATCTAAGTGTTGCTAATATTAGCATAAGTGACACTAGTAAGTGTAGGTCCCTTTGGAGGCCGACAAGAGGGGAGGGGTGAATTGCCCTACAAGATAAAACCAAACACCCTTCTCGGATATTCAACTAACTTAAAAGAACTTGTAATTAAAAAGGCAGAGACTAATTAAAACAGAAAATAGACAAAGAGGAATTACTTGGTTTGCAATCAGAGGATTGTTAATCCAAGGCAAAGAAGATGCACTAATTGATTCTCCTCTGGGCGGAGTAGCCTCTTACAGCGTTGAAAGCACAGAACGAAATAACACAAATGAAAGCTCTGGATTACAAGTAGTTGTTCTTGATTTTTTTCTTGCTTCTGGACCAAGGCTATATTTATAGTCTTGGTCCGGGCGCCTGGAAGGGTTCCGGACGCCCTGGGGGGGGGGGTAAATTTTATCCCCAAACGGGCGGATCGAGTCAAAACTCGATCCTGTTGAAAAGTCGATTCCGGGCGCCTGGAATGGTTCCGGGCGCCCGGAGCCCTAAGGTCAACATAAATTGACTTTTCGACTCCGGTTCAGCTCGTCTCGATCCAGCTCATCTCAGTCCGGGTCTGTTCGCTCCGGCTCCGTTTGCTTGGGTGATCTCACCCTTCCGGAATAGGGCTCACCCGAACCCATGTTCCGGCCTTCTCCTCGAGCAGCCTTCCTTCCCGGTTTCTCGTCCCTCGAACGCCGCGCACGTTCTTCTCATCCACCGGTGTACTCTTCCGCGGTCACCTCGTCCCTCGGACGCACCGAGCTCGTCGGCTCTCTCCCCGTGCCGTCCTTCTCGTTAGCCGCGTCTTCCGCTCGACTTCCTGTGTTCCTAAGCTCCTGCACACTTAGACACAAGGGTTAAACAACGCAGGACCTAGCTTAACTTGTTTGATCACATCAAAACACCTCGGGGTTCCAACAATCTCCCCCTTTGATGTGAGCAACCCAAGTTAAGCTAGGGAAAAACAGATGTCACGCCCCGAGAGTAAGGTTGTCCGACGAAAATCGGACAGCACCTCCCCTGTAGCAGTGACAAATAGAACCGGTATACAACACCACAGATAATACATATACAAATATATATCACAATCACGCAGATAGTATACAGCCCACACGGCTGTAAGGTCAAACACAACGGAAAACAAGAATAACAAAGATAAAATAACAAAAACTCACCGCGGGCCGGCCCGGCTTGACTCATCGGCAAAACAACCAAATACAAATAACAAGTTTACAGCTCAATTATTACAATGCTAAATTCAAAGGTTTAACTCATAATAAAATGAAAACCAAAACCGTAAAGCCATCCTCAGAAGTGACATGGGACCGGTATTCGGGATCCTCCTCCAAGCGTACTAGCATCGCTATCAGCTACCTGGTGAAATTACCAATGCGGGTGGTGAGTATAAAACTCAGCGGGTAATAGGATAGACAGTGCATGAGTATCATAAAGAACAGGAGTACAAAAGGATACAGTCTCGGAAAGATAGATAGCAGATACTACAGGGTAAACAAAGTATATATATATCCATACCTGAAACCATATCCTAGGCTAACAGTGTAAGGTCTGAGATAAAATAAACTGCTACAGCACTGCTCATAACTACCAGAATCACATATAAAGTATACTGCAATAGTAATCAGTGTCCAAGCATATATAACAGGTATGTGATAACAGAACTGCATAAGTAAGCATAAACAACATAAGCAGGTATATCAAAAAGTAGCGTATGCACGGATGGTCACTCCCGCCCACCCCTCAAGTACATGACCCCAGTATGGACGAGAGGCCGGGACAATGACAAACTGTACACACTCCAGCTACCACTACTCTCGAGTGGCCGAGGGGACAGTTGCATAGTAGCTGAATAGCTACGTCTGCGACGGGGGTCCCTGCTGCCCGCGACTCCAGCAGACACTACCCATGAGTGAGCGAGTGGGGGGGGGGGCACGACAGGACATGCGGCACACTCCAAGCTACCACTACCCATGAGTGGCCGAGCATGCGGCCCAGGCCAACGACCGTCTCAACCACAAGGGAGCCAAAGTCGTCGGTTATGCATGCAATGACATGATGCGAATAATGCAACAGTCATCATATATATATATAACAGGAAATCATGTATGCTACATGAATCCGCATGCTCAATACTAAGCATAAATAAACAGTAATCAAACAGGTAAGCATAAACAGGTAAGCATGGCATCTAGTATCTGCTAGGTATCAAGAATAACAACGGGAGACTGTATAGATAAGAAAGTGATCATCTCGAAGATTGAGTGGATAAAGTATCAAGCACAAGAAATAAAATGAGTGGAGTCAAGATAAATACTGCATATATGAAACTAACTCATGCACTTAAACCGATATCTAAAGGAGCAAGTTAAGAAGTACCCGCCTCAAATGTAGGTTGAATCCGACGTCAACTTCGTCACGACACCCGCCTCGATCAGAGTCCTGTGTCAACGTATAAATTTTAACTAAATACGTATAGAACCAAATAATTAAGCCAATACTTAAAATAGGCATGCTAATCTGGGCTCCTTCATTATCTAAATAAACCCTACACTGATCTACTCCAAAACAATTCCCAAACCCTAATTTATGTCTTCACACCACAAGATCTCCAACAGGATCTTAACACTAAACCCAAACCTTAATCTGTCTGTGCCCTCAGATCCCACAATTCTAGCTGAAACCGATCAACAAGAGGAATTCTAAACATGCATGGATTCCATATGAACTGATATAGTACATGAAATGGTCACATTCTTTAACCACATCTACCGCTATCAATCTTCTGAGAACAATACTAACATAATTCCAAACTTCTAATAGGATCACTATAATTATTACCTGAACAAAACATACCTTAATCACCTCCCACAATCTCAGATCTGATCCCCACTCTCAACGTAGGATTCGTTATCAAACCTGCAATCCAACGTTTCCACAAGGCTACAATTGATACAATCACATTAATCAACACCCAATTCTCACCGAATTCATCACCTAGATCTACAAATTGAACTTCTGGAGTGGTGCAGACCTTACCTGATGTTTCTCGGGTGAAGAACAGCTGCTGAGAGTTGTGGCCGAGCCCCTCAACGCAAGCCACTGCCCAAAACCAACCCACAAAATCCGTTCACCCCCTCATCTGGCAACAAATCACAGTTTCTATAGCTAATAGAAAAACCCTAATCAAACAAACCATACCTCAATACCTTGCTGCCGAAGACCTCCACAATCGACGGAGAGAAACCCGACTCGATCCACTCGGCTCCAGCCTCGGGAAGATGAGAAAACTGCCTGAGGTATACGTCCTCGTCCTTATCAAGCTCTGGAACAGGCGTTACCACCCTCGGAGTCACTGGAGGTCCGATTTGCTCCTCTCGACTGAAGATTCCCCGTGTGCAGCTGAAATCCGAAGAGAGGAAGAAGCTCTGGTGACGCTGTCGTCGAGGGTTAGAGGCCTAGGAGGTTTTGCCGACCGCCGGATTCATCGTCGCCATGAGCTCGGGTGTGGAGGCGCCGTCGCGACGCTGGGTCGGCGGTTTCGGGAGAAGAAGACACGAAGAAAAGAGGGTCAGCGCTTTTAGGGCTTCGGTAGGGGATACTGTAGCTTCTTATAAATGTAGGGTTTAAGTTCTTCCCAACTCTTAATTAGCCCTCCTCTAATGATGATTTCCAATACCATCTTAAGCTCAATAATTCATCCCCTTAAACACAGTCATACGTCCTCCAAATAAATCCAGAAAAATGTCATAAAAATTCCCATAAATCATTATAGGTTATTTTATTTTGCCGTATCTCAAATTCTCCCCCTCTAATAAAAATTTGGTCCCCAAATTTCCAACCTAAATGCGTTAAACACGAATGACATGTTTCCCGGCCATCCATTCAAGGCCCAAGGAAAGGTCAAGTCCCATCACTTCCAACACTTATAGACCCACCGCCAGTGTCTAACCATCGAAATGCACATAACATCCTCTGACTTCTTGACGTACAAAAAGTACCTCTCCAAATGATAAAGATACTGCTATGTCATGCGTCTAGCGTGTAGGTAACACCCTCGAAGAGATACTTGAGAGATGGACAAATGGGTTCCACTAGCATCTATTAATAGTCCTATAATAAACGTATAAAGTAAAATAATACCTCGGAAGACCGATCTCTCAGCTCCCTGTGCCTCCTCTCGTGTGACAGCATAAACGCGACCTTCCTCTGAGCCCAGCTGCGGCATGCCTGGGGTGGTCTGTGCTGGAATCAAAGGTGCTGGAATCGGCTGCTGATACTGAAACTGAGGCTGCTGCTGGTATGCTGAGTAGGGCTGAGGTGGATGAAAATCCTGCTGTACTGGAAATGCCTGATGAGAAGATACTGCGGCAGAATACTGTGTAGTCGCTGGTTCTTGACCCTGCACATGATATATCTGTCCCTGAGAAGGCTGAGGTCTCTGCTGACGAGGAGCACTCTGATTCGTTTGAGATCCCCTCTGCTGCCATGGCTGGGTGGGTCGATCTCCCTGAAAGGTAACTTTAGTAGTCTCTAACTGAGCCTTCAACGTACATTCCCGACTCTCATGGCCCGGAAGCTTACAATAGAAGCATATCGAGTGATCCAACGGACAATCAGGCTTGAGGTGACTTTTCGAGCCGCACTGGTAACACCTGGTTTCACTATTATCATTCTTCCGATTTCTCTTAGGGGAACTAGTAGACCCATCCGTGGTGCGCCCTGATTCCTGTGGCCGAGAAGATCCTTCGGAAGTAACTTGCAAGTCTTGACCCTTATTCCCTCTCTTCTGCGACAGCTGCTTGTCCTTACTTTTCTCCTGATTCACTTGCTGTTGAGTCATCTCAATAAACAATGCTCGATCCAACACCTCCCGATAGGAACTACCTGGAAAACCTGACATTCGGATCCGAATGTATGCAGCAAGACCCTGGGTGAACTGCTGCATCCGGTCATAATCCTGTGCCACCAAATGAGGGCAAAACTCAGCCAATCTACATAATTCAACGTTGTACTCTATCACCGATCGATCGCCCTGCTTGAGATTCAGGAATTCTTGGCGTCGAGCTAAACAGAATGTGGCTGGAAAATACTGCCGCTCAAAAGCATCTCGGAACATCCCCCATGTGATGCGTTGTTCCCCAAAGATTGTCTTCTGCATCTCCCACCATGTGACTGCCTGATCCCGGAGATGATACGCAGCCAATTCCACTTTCTCTTCATCTGAACAACTCATGTATCCGAAAGTGCTTTCCAAATTCTTTAACCAGCTACGAGCAGCCCAGGGGTCTGCTCCGCCCTGGTATAGAGTAACCCTGTCCTTGACGGACCTTGCCAACAGTGGTATACGTGCTCTATCCCTCATCCAGTCAGTAGTAGCAAGAGTAGGAAATGATGATGGTACCCCAGAGGGAATCCCCTGAGGCTGAAATTCCCGATTTCTACCTGATGGTATGACTGAAGGGATCTCCTGAGGCTGACGTCCCTGATCTCTAGGAGTCTGATGGGTCTGTCCCCGACTAACCGTCTCAACATCAGTTCGATCCCTAGAAGAATCCGCCTCCTGAGTCACTGGTTCTGGTTCCTCAGCCTCAATGGGTTGTTTCCGTGGTCGTCCCGGACCACGACGAGAACCGGCTACCGCTCGACCACGTCTCATACCTGGTGTAAACCACTAATAAGTACTACAAACAATGTAAGTTCGTACTTATAAAACTTACAGCCTATAACTTGGAGGTGTTCCACTACCGCCTGGTCCCAAATCCCAAAAAGTCACTTCGAGGAATAAAATCACGAAAAATCCAAAACGTATGAATCTGACATCGTAAACCTGTAGCTCTAATACCAATAAATTGTCACGCCCCGAGAGTAAGGTTGTCCGACGAAAATCGGACAGCACCTCCCCTGTAGCAGTGACAAATAGAACTGGTATACAACACCACAGATAATACATATACAAATATATATCACAACCACGCAGATAGTATACAGCCCACACGGCTGTAAGGTCAAACACAGCGGAAAACAAGAATAATAAAGATAAAATAACAAAAACTCACACGGCTTGACTCATCGGCAAAACAACCAAATACAAATAACAAGTCCACAGCTCAATTATTACAATGCTAAATTCAAAGGTTTAACTCACAATAAAATGAAAACCAAAACCGTAAAACCATCCTCAGAAGTGACATGGGACCGGCAGTCGGGATCCTCCTCCAAGCGTACTAGCATCGCTATCAGCTACCTGGTGAAATTACCAATGCGGGTGGTGAGTATAAAACTCAGCGGGTAATAGGATAGATAGTGCATGAGTATCATAAAGAACAGGAGTACAAAAGGATACAGTCTCGGAAAGATAAATAGCAGATACTACAGGGTAAACAAAGTATATATATATCCATACCTGAAACCATATCCTAGGCTAACAGTGTAAGGTCTGAGATAAAATAAACTGCTACAGCACTGCTCATAACTACCAGAATCACATATAAAGTATACTGCAATAGTAATCAGTGTCCAAGCATATATAACAGGTATGTGATAACAGAACTGCATAAGTAAGCATAAACAGCATAAGCAGGTATATCAAAAAGTAGCGTATGCACGGATGGTCACTCCCGCCCACCCCTCAAGTCCATGACCCCAGTATGGACGAGAGGCCGGGACAATGACAAACTGTACACACTCTAGCTACCACTACTCTCGAGTGGCCGAGGGGACAGTTGCATAGTAGCTGAATAGCTACGTCTGCGACGGGGGTCCCTGCTGCCCGCGACTCCAGCAGACACTACCCATGAGTGAGCGAGAGGGGGGGGGGCACGACAGGACATGCGGCACGCTCCAAGCTACCACTACCCATGAGTGGCCGAGTGTGCGGCCCAGGCCAACGACCGTCTCAACCACAAGGGAGCCAAAGTCGTCGGTTATGCATGCAATGACATGATGCGAATAATGCAACAGTCATCATATATATATATAACAGGAAATCATGTATGCTACATGAATCCGCATGCTCAATACTAAGCATAAATAAACAGTAATCAAACAGGTAAGCATAAATAGGTAAGCATGACATCTAGTATCTGCTAGGTATCAAGAATAACAACGGGAGACTGTATAGATAAGAAAGTGATCATCTCGAAGATTGAGTGGATAAAGTATCAAGCACAAGAAATAAAATGAGTGGAGTCAAGATAAATACTGCATATATGAAACTAACTCATGCACTTAAACCGATATCTAAAGGAGCAAGTTAAGAAGTACCCGCCTCAAATGTAGGCTGAATCCGACGTCAACTTCATCACGACACCCGCCTCGATCAGAGTCCTGTGTCAACGTATAAATTTTAACTAAATACGTATAGAACCAAATAATTAAGCCAATACTTAAAATAGGCATGCTAATCTGGGCTCCTTCATTATCTAAATAAACCCTACACTGATCTACTCCAAAACAATTCCCAAACCCTAATTTATGTCTTCACACCACAAGATCTCCAGCAGGATCTTAACACTAAACCCAAACCTTAATCTGTCTGTGCCCTCAGATCCCACAATTCTAGTTGAAACCGATCAACAAGAGGAATTCTAAACATGCATGGATTCCATATGAACTGATACAGTACATGAAATGGTCACATTCTTTAACCACATCTACCGCTATCAATCTTCTGAGAACAATACTAACATAATTCCAAACTTCTAATAGGATCACTATAATTATTACCTGAACAAAACATACCTTAATCACCTCCCACAATCTCAGATCTGATCCCCACTCTCAACGTAGGATTCGTTATCGAACCTGCAATCCAACGTTTCCACAAGGCTACAATTGATACAATCACATTAATCAACACCCAATTCTCACCGAATTCATCACCTAGATCTACAAATTGAACTTCTGGAGTGGTGCAGACCTTACCTGATGTTTCTCGGGTGAAGAACAGCTGCTGAGAGTTGTGGCCGAGCCCCTCAACGCAAGCCACTGCCCAAAACCAACCCACAAAATCCGTTCACCCCCTCATCTAGCAACAAATCACAGTTTCTATAGCTAATAGAAAAACCCTAATCAAACAAACCATACCTCAATACCTTACTGCCGAAGACCTCCACAATCGGCGGAGAGAAACCCGACCCGATCCACTCGGCTCCAGCCTCGGGAAGATGAGGAAACTGCCTGAGGTATACGTCCTCGTCCCTATCAAGCTCTGGAACAGGCGTTACCACCCTCGGAGTCACTGGAGCTCAGATTTGCTCCTCTCGACTGAAGATTCCCCGTGTGCAGCTGAAATCCGAAGAGAGGAAGAAGCTCTGGTGACGCTGTCGTCGAGGGTTAGAGGCCTAGGAGGTTTTGCCGACCGCCGGATTCATCGTCGCCACGAGCTCGGGTGTGGAGGCGCCGTCGCGACGCTGGGTCGGCGGTTTCGGGAGAAGAAGACACGAAGAAAAGAGGGTCAGTGCTTTTAGGGCTTCGGTAGGGGGTACTGTAGCTTCTTATAAATGTAGGGTTTAAGTTCTTCCCAACTCTTAATTAGCCCTCCTCTAATGATGATTTCCAATACCATCTTAAGCCCAATAATTCATCCCCTTAAACACAGTCATACGTCCTCCAAATAAATCCAGAAAAATGTCATAAAAATTCCCATAAATCATTATAGGTTATTTTATTTTGCCGTATCTCACAACAGATGCAATAAAAACAATTTATTTACAATTAAGTCCAAAGATATTTCATAAAAAAAATTTATAGCCCCCCTAGACTTAACATTCTTCTCCCCCTTTGATCACATTAAAAATAGGGGTTCTTTAAACAAGTCTAAGGTAAACAAAATTTTAAGTGAATTTAAAAAATTTTCTAAGTCTATATTCAGAAAAAATTTTAAATTATTTTTCATAAAAGATTTCTAAGGCAATTTTCAAAGGAAAAATGTATAAGACAATATTCATAGACAAATTTCTAAGTTAATTAAAAAAAATATCTAAGTCAATAATTTTCAGAAATTTTCTAAGTCAATTAAAAAAATTTATTTTCCAAAAAAAATTATTTTGTTTTAATTATTAATTAATTTTAAATATGTTCTTACACAAATTGAATAACTCTTTTAAAGCATTAGGTAAATTAAATTAATACTTTTTCAGTTAGTCAATTAAACTTTTCATTTCGATACTTGGCTTCCAGGTCGTGGCGAGGCACTAGGCCTTCTTGGTTATTGGAGCAACAACCACTTCCTTAGACAAAGCCTCATAATGAAATTAGTCGTTTAATTTTCTTGCTGAAAATGCTAAGTCTAATTTTAAATTAAACAGGTTTTTGGAACCCAGTAGAGGTTCCTACCTACAGGGTTAACCAAGTATTTCCTAGGTACATAGATTTTTGATATATTTCTAATTTGACTTTGATGAAATCTATAATACCAATTTAAACCTCTATAATTTCTAAAAGTAGAAATATTTGAACTTTTATATTTTTTCAATATTTCTATTTTTTCTTTTAGTTTTTCATTTTCAATTTTCAATTTATCAAAATCCTCTATAAGACATGATTTTGCTAAAATTCTTTTTGTTTCCAAAATTTCATTTTTTAATTTGATATTTTCATTTTCTAATTTATACATGGATTTAGTCATTGCCTTAATGCCGGAATAAAGTTGATCAGGGGGTAAGAGGCATACCTCACTTACCATATCAGACTTGAAGCCTGAATCTCCCCCTGCTTCGCTGCCTTCATCTGAGGTCGCTCCCCCTTCATCAATGCTAGGTTCTGATGAGCTTTTCCCTTCGTAACTTGCCATCAGTGCTATCCCAGCATATTCTTGAGCTTCTGATTCGGATGAAGAAGTGTCGTCCCAAGTTGCTTTTAGGTTGTGTTTCTTGGGTGTCTTCATTTTGACCTTCTTGAGTTCTGGGCAGTCTTCCCCGTGCCGTCCTTCTCGTTAGCCGCGTCTTCCGCTCGACTTCCTGTGTTCTTAAGCTCCTGCACACTTAGACACAAGGGTTAAACAACGCAGGACCTAGCTTAACTTGTTTGATCACATCAAAACACCTCGGGGTTCCAACAATCTCCCCCTTTTTGATGTGAGCAATCCAAGTTAAGCTAGGGAAAAATAGATGTAATAAAAACAATTTATTTGCAATTAAGTCCAAAGATATTTCATAAAAAAATTTATATACCTCCTCCTAGACTTAACATTCTTCTCCCCCTTTGATCACATTAAAAATAGGGGTTCTTTAAACAAGTCTAAGGTAAACAAAATTTTAAGTGAATTTAAAAAAAAATTCTAAGTCAATATTCAGAAAAAAAAATTTAAATTATTTTTCATAAAAGATTTCTAAGGTAATTTTCAAAGGAAAAATGTATAAGACAATATTCATAGACAAATTTCTAAGTTAATTAAAAAAATATCTAAGTCAATAATTTTCAGAAATTTTCTAAGTCAATTAAAAAAATTTATTTTCCAAAAAAAATTATTTTGTTTTAATTATTAATTAATTTTAAATATTTTCTTACACTAATTGAATAACTCTTTTAAAGCATTAGGTAAATTAAATTAATGCTTTTTCAGTTAGTCAATTAAACTTTTCATTTCGATACTTGGCTTCCAGGTCGTGGCGAGGCACTAAGCCTTCTTGGTTATTGGAGCAACAACCACTTCCTTAGACAAAGCCTCATAATGAAATTAGTCGTTTAATTTCCTTGCTGAAAATGCTAAGTCTAATTTTAAATTAAACAGGTTTTTGGAACCCAGTAGAGGTTCCTACCTACAGGGTTAACCAAGTATTTCCTAGGTACATAGATTTTTGATATATTTCTAATTTGACTTTGATGAAATCTATAATACTAATTTAAACTTCTATAATTTCTAAAAGTAGAAATATTTGAACTTTTATATTTTTTCAATCTTTCTATTTCTTCTTTTAGTTTTTCATTTTCAATTTTCAATTTATCAAAATCCTCTATAAGACATGATTTTGCTAAAATTCTTTTTGTTTCCAAAATTTCATTTTTTAATTTGATATTTTCATTTTCTAATTTATACATGGATTTAGTCATTGCCTTAATGCCGGAATAAAGTTGATCAGGGGGAAGAGGCATACCTCACTTACCATATCAGACTTGAAGCCTGAATCTCCCCCTGCTTCGCTGCCTTCATCTGAGGTCGCTCCCCCTTCATCAATGCTAGGTTCTGATGAGCTTTGCCCTTCGTAACTTGCCATTAGCGCTATCCCAACATATTCTTGAGCTTCTGATTCGGATGAAGAAGTGTCGTCCCAAGTTGCTTTTAGGTTGTGTTTCTTGGGTGTCTTCATTTTGACCTTCTTGAGTTCTGGGTAGTCTTCCCTTAGGTGTCCCTCCTTCTGACACTGGTAGCACCGCACCTTTCTTCTACCTTTTTGATTCTTTTTATTCTGCATTTTAAATTTATTAGATCTAAAAAACTTTTTAAAGTTTCTTACCATGTATGCTTCTTGATCGTCTTCGGAGTCTGACTCGGGTTCATCCTTGTTGGTTGCGTTCAACGCCATAGTCTGGGTTGTGTCCTTTGATATCTCTGCATATCTAGTTTCGTGTAGTTCAAGGGTAGAAAACAACTCTTCTAACGTACTTACCTCCAAGGCTTTTGAGATGTAGTAAGCATCGACGATTGATGTCCACTCCGGAGTTCTTGGAAACGCGTTGAGCGCGTAGCGTATAGTGTCCCAGTTTGTTACCATTTCACCAAGGTTTTCGAGACCAGTAACTAGTTCTTTTACCTTTGCATGTAGACCGGCTACTTTCTCACCTTTCTCCAGACGGATGTTCATCAGTTTTTTGCGGAGGATGTCCCTTCTAGCGAGCTTTGCTTCGGACGTGCCTTCGTGGAGTTCCATGAACTTCTCCCAAAGTTCTTTAGCAAATAAATAGTTTCTGATGCGGTTGACCTCTTGAGGTGGTAACACGCTCAGCAGGTAATGTTCCGCACGACTGTTTGCTATCGACTCATTCTGCTCCTTCTTTGTCCAATCGCTCTCTTCTTTTTCTTTTCCATCTTTATCTATTGGAGCTACAAAACCATATTTCATAATAAACCGAATTTCAAAATCTATTTTTAGGAATACCTCCATACGACGCTTCCAGTCTGCGAAGTTCCCCTCAAATTTTGGTGGGACGATGCTCGGTCTGGCCATCTTGTTGTTTCGGTCGGCGGTTAGTCCTCCTGAAGCGTCCTCGCTCTGATACCACTTGTAGGTCCCTTTGGAGGCCGGCAAGAGGGGAGGGGTGAATTGCCCTACAAGATAAAACCAAAAACCGTTCTCGGATATTCAACTAATTTAAAAGAACTTGTAATTAAAAAGGCAGAGACTAATTAAAACAGAAAATAGACACAGAGGAATTACTTGGTTTGCAATCAGAGGATTGCTAATCCAAGGTAAAGAAGACGCACTAATTGATTCTCCTCTGGGCGGAGTAGCCTCTTACAGCGTTGAAAGTACAGAACGAAATAACACAAATGAAAGCTCTGAATTACAAGTAGTTGTTCTTAATTGATTGATTGCTTCTGGACCAAGGCTATATTTATACTCTTGGTCCGGGCGCCTGGAAGGGTTCCGGGCGCCCTGGGGGGGATAAATTTTATCCCCCAACGGTCGGATCGAGTCAAAACTCGATCCTGTTGAAAAGTCGATTCCGGGTGCCCCGGTCGGTTCCGGGCGCCTGGAATGGTTCCGGGCGCCCGGAGCCCTAAGGTCAACATAAATTGACTTTTCAACTCCGGTTCAGCTCGTCTCGATCCAGCTCATCTCGGTCCGGGTCTGTTCGCTCCGGCTCCGTTTGCTTGGGTGATCTCGGCCTTCCGGAATAGGGCTCACCCGAACCCATGTTCCGGCCTTCTCCTCGAGCAGCCTTCCTTCCCGGTTTCTCGTCCCTCGAACGCCGTGCACATTCTTCTCGTCCGCCGGTGTACTCTTCCGCGGTCACCTCGTCCCTCGGATGCACCGAGCCCGTCGGCTCTCTCCCCGTGCCGTCCTTCTCGTTAGCCGCGTCTTCCGCTCGACTTCCTGTGTTCCTAAGCTCCTGCACACTTAGACACAAGGGTTAAACAACGCAGGACCTAGCTTAACTTGTTTGATCACATCAAAACACCTCGGGGTTCCAACAGTAAGTAGAGTAATAGTTAGGTAACGGTCGCGCTTAGAGAGTAGTAGTAAGAAGGGTGGTCTTTACAGTTGGTATCAGAGCAGTGTTCCATTCTCCATCATCACTCACACATCAGCATCATCCTTGCCGTCTCCAAGTAAGAAAGTATTTAAATTCTTTCTTTATTCTGCTTTCCTTATTATTAATTGCAGTATAGAGTACTTGTTTTTGAGTGCTTAAGTAAGATAGAAGATTTTGTTTCTCTTTTCTATATTCATATATAAGTATGATTAGAAGGGTTAGAGAAGCTATCAAGCCTTTTCCTCTGCATAATTAGATGTCAAGAAGAGGACATCCCCATACCGTTCATACTGAGGACCGAGTTCAGGAGAACGAAGAGCCCAGAACCCCTGGGCCTATTCTCCCTGAAGTTGTTGCTCAACTTCAGAGACAAGTAGCGAGCAACAGCAAGTGATTGCCAATCTAATGGCCAATCAGAAGCCAGCTCCTCCCACTCTCCCAACCATTAATGTGGAGACTCCAGGGGTGACTGAAGTCCTATCAGTTGCCCTGGAAGTCGCCACAACACCTAGAAGACAAGAAGCATACCTCATGTAGTGGCTGAAACTGAAACCAGAAAGCTGAGCCCTGGGGTGTCCAGGCTTGGTTCAAGACACTTGAGAGCAGAATGGAGCTTCTTGACTGACCAGAAGTCGAGAAGGGTAAGTGTGCCTCTTTCTGCCTATCTGGAGGTGCTTGTATGTGGTGAGAGCGAGTTAAGAGTAAGAGAGCAGTCAACCAGATGAGCTGGGTTGACTTCGAGATAGAGTTTTACGAAAAAGTCTTTCGTCAACGGATCACCAATAAACAGTATGAGGAGCTTATGGAATTCAGACAAGGTGACCTACCAGTAGAAGAAGCGGTTAAAGATTTAACAGGCTAGCTCACCTTTGCCTAGAGTTAGTAAGTACAGTGAAAGAACAAGTCAGACTGATGCTCCTAATGCTGAGACCAGAAATAACACCTAATGTGAGTAGTGAAACTCACCGACCATAGATTGGTGAAGAGCTGGTCAGCAAGGCATTAGTGAGCACTATCTGAACAGCAACAAGGCTCAACAAACGCAACACAAGCCAGTCAAGATAGAAGACAAGACAGTGGGGAAATAGAGAACCCAGTCAAGTAATCAGAACTGGGAGGACAAAGATAACAAGAAAGACCCAAGCAGGAAGATGTTCGGGTAGTCTGTGAGTATCCAAAGGTATTTCCAGAAGGGCTACCTGGACTACCTCCCAACAGAGAAGTGGAGTTTGAGATTGAATTGGTTCCTGGTACTGGTCCAATTTCAAAAGCTCCGTATCGCATGTCTCTAGCAGAGTTGAAAGAGTTACAAGCACAACTACAGGAGTTACTTGACAAAGGCTCCATTCGCCCTAGTCACTCATCTTGGGGAGCTCCTGTTTTGTTTGTCAAGAAGAAAGATGTATCTATGCAGATGTGCATAGATTACAGAGCTCTGAATCAAGTGACGATCAAGAACAAGTACCCCATTCTCAGGATCGACGACTTATTTGATCAGTTAAGAGGGGCAACAGTGTTCTCAAAGATAGACCTGCGCTCTGGGTACCATCAGCTGAAGGTGAAAGAAAGGGATATACCTAGAATGGCTTTTACAACCAGATATGGACACTACAAGTTTGTAGTCATGCATTTTGGTGTGACTAATGTACTAGCGGTCTTCATAGACTTGATGAACAAAGTGTTCAGAGAATACCTTGACAAATTTGTCATCATATTCATCGACGACATTCTGGTCTATTCAAGGACTCCAGAGGAGCATGACATGCACTTGAGGATAGTACTGCAGACTCTACAGCAAAAGCAGCTGTATGCTAAATTCTCAAAGTGTGAGTTATGGTTAGATCAGGTGGAGTTTCTAGGTCACATAATTTCTAAAGAAGGTATCCAAGTGGATCTAGCCAAAATAGAAGCGGTCAACAACTGGAGTAGACCAAAGAATGCTAGGGAGATCAGAAGTTTTCTTGGTTTAGCTGGGTACTACAGGAAATTCGTGGAGGACTTTTCCAGGATAGCCTCTCCACTAACAGTTCTCACCAGAAAGAACAAGAGGTTTGAATGGTCAGATAAATGTAAGCAGAGTTTCCAAGAGCTCAAGAAGAGATTGACCAGTGCTCCCATTCTAACTGTTCCAGAGAGTGACAAGAGTTTTGACATCTACAGTGATGCTTCCAAGATGGGCTTAGGAGCTGTACTCATGCAAGAAGGAAAAGTTATAGCTTATGCTTCCAAACAACTCAAAGACTATGAGAAGAACTACCCCACTCATGATCTTGAGCTGGCAGCAGTGGTTTTTGCACTGAAACTCTAGCGACACTACCTGTATGGGGTCCAGTACAGGATCTTCACAGACCATCAGAGTCTTAAGTACTTCTTCACTCAGAAGGACTTAAACATGAGACAGCGAAGGTGGCTAGAGTTGATCAAAGACTATGACTGTGAGATCCTCTACCACCCAGGCAAAGCTAACAAAGTGGCAGATGCACTAAGCAGAAAATCTAGTGCATCCCTGATGTCTTTGTCATCATTAGCCCTGCCACTGCAGAAGGAGTTGTCAGATTTCAGACTTGAAGTTATTGAAGGGCAACTCTCTACATTGACCTTAGAGTCTACACTGCTTGAGGATATACAGAGAAAGCAAAGTGAAGATCCAAACATCCAAAAGATCAAGCAAAGGATACAGAAAGAAGACAGAGCAGAGTTTCGAGTAACGGACAGCGGGATTCTTTATCAGGGGAGTCACATTTGTGTGCCCAATGATGAAGAGCTGAGAAAGAAAATTTTAGAGGAAGCTCATAGTACACCTTACTCCATGCATCCTGGTTCTACCAAGATGTACCAAGACGTGAAGCAGAGGTTCTGGTGGTCTGGACTCAAAAGAGATGTAGCTAAGTATGTCAGTACCTGCCTGACATGCCAGGGAGTCAAAGCAGAACACCAGAGGCCAGGAGGAATGTTACAACCTCTCCCAATACCAGAGTGGAAGTGGGAAGACATATCCATGGACTTCATAACAGGTCTCCCAAGAACTACAAATGGATATGATGCGATATGGGTAATAGTAGACCGATTGACCAAGTCTGTTCATTTTCTAACCATCAAGGTATCCCACTCTATAGAGCAGTTGGCCCAACTATATGTTAAGGAGGTAATTAGGCTTCACGGAGTTCCTAAATCTATCGTTTCTGATAGGGATGGGTGCTTCACCTCACACTTTTGGGAGTGTGTTCAGAATGCACTAGGCACCAAACTCAAGTTCAGCACAGCTTTCCATCCTCAGACTGATGGACAGACAGAGCGAGTAAATCAGATTTTAGAAGATATGCTCAGAGCTTGTGCGCTAGATTTCAAGGGAAGTTGGTGCAAATATCTATGTTTAGCGGAGTTTGCCTACAACAATAGCTCTCAGGCCACCATCAAGATGACACCTTATGAGGTACTATATGGCCCGTAAGATGTCTATGTATGGCCACCATCAAGATGGCACCTTAGTTCTTTATACCATGCAGATTAGAGCATTTCCTGCCATAGTATTTCTGTTTTCGAATTTTTTGATGTCCGAACAGCCTCTAGTCCCAGCACCTAGTTATGTTTTAAGCATGTCTTTAACACTTCAGTGTTGTACCCTTGTGTATCTACCTGCTGCCCATAAATTCCAGCAAGTTTGTCTTTCTTTTGGGACGGTGCAGATGGGCATAAACAAAAAAAAAATGAAACTCTCCACATGAAATCAAAGTGGCCGACCACTTTAGTGGAGGTTGTAACCTCTATGGGATACCAAGAGTCACAACTCTTGGTAACTCCCATGAGGTGGCATCTCACTTAAGTAACTATGATGATGTGGAGCATCATCATTGGTCCACTTCTTGCCAACTCACCAATGAGGTGGCAAATGGTCAAGTCAAACTTGACTCTTCATCTTCCTCTCAAGTCAAGTCAAACTTGACCACTTCTCTCCCATGGTTGATCAAATCTAACCATTGGTTCAAGTCAATTTTAATTTAATGAATCTCTATTCATTGAATTAAATTGATTCAATGAGTCGAAGTCCAAATTAGACTCATTTAACACATGAACCAAATTGAGTCCAACTCAATTAGCATAATTTGGATTACTCTTAATCAAATTTGGTTCATCACATAGACCTAATCCTTTAGGTTCATCAAATGAACTTAATCTCCATCTAATTGCCCTTTGTGTGTGACCCTATAGGTTCTTGTAACGTTGGCAATGCCACTAAACCCATTTAGGAGCATAAGTAATGAGCGGTATCTAGCAACACATCATTACTACCCAAGTTACAAGAATGTTGAGATCCAACATCACCTTGTGACTATTAATTGTGACTCCTCACAATATATGACAAGTGTCCTTCTATCCTAGAAATCTAGATTGATCAATGTGAGGCATAGACCGTGTCATCCTCTGACCAATCTAAATCTTGAACTCCAAGTAGACTCACTCGATCAAATGAGCTCAATATCTCATATTGACTCATTTGGGCATGGTCATGCACTTAGTGGTCTCACTCTATCAAGAATATCGATGTCTCTCCCGTCATATAGGAGGGATAGATCCCATCTACATCACTCACATCCCTCTGCATAATTTGTTAGATACCCAATAATCGCCTTTATAGTCCACCCAGTTACGGGTGACGTTTGACGAAACCAAAGTACATAACTCCTTATGTAGGGAACCATGGTGACTTCAGGTCTAAGGACTAGTAGTCATACTAATAGCCACATGAGAAAGTATATGATACTCATATAACGATCCATGATACTTTCTCATGGCAGGTCATTCAGTATACATACTCCAATGCATACCCATGTGTCAACTTGATATCTTTATATCCATGACTTGTGAGATCAAGTCATCGAGTTGACCTATATGCTAGTCTTATTGCATTAACATTGTCCCTGAATGTTAATACTCGACTAGGAATGATTAAGAGTAGTGTTCCCTATATCATCTCACTATCGGTTCAATTAACCGATTGATATAGGTAAGAACCTTCTACTCAAGGATGCTATTATACTTAGTTTATTTGGCACCAATACAAGAAAGTATAATAACCAAAACAAATACCTTTATTTATATAAGAATATGATACAACAAGTCCATAATATAATCATCAAATGATTGGCTCTAGGGCTCTAACTAACACATGGCTGGAGGAGTTTCGTGTTAGTAATTAGCCCCAAGAGCTAATAATGAGATGATTAGGCCTTTTGGTTACTAATTGAGTTAGATTCAAATGAACTCACTCATTGGATTGAGTCCAATCCGAATTAGACACATTGGATTAATGGGTTAGACTCAATGCGTTAGACTTATTGGGTTATTAGATTAATGGTTAATCCAATATAATAAATCCAACCCATTAAGAGGAATACAAAAAGACAAAAAAACCCTTGGTATTCATTAGATGAATATAAATAGGTTTTTGGATTTTATTTTTCATTAGATGAAAAAAAGGTGACTCTTGAGATTCCATCTTCTTCCTCCTCCTTCCATGGCCGATTCTTGATGTTTGGTCGAACCATGCTTCTTGCTATCACAAGAAGATGGTTCTTCTCCGAAGGCTTCGTTCGTGCGACGAACGAAGGATATGTTCGTGTGGATACCGTAGAGGCGCGGATGCTTGAACGCGCTGAGATCTGGATCCAAAGAAAGGTTGCTGTCGGGATTGCGAAGGGCACGCAACAAAGGTATAATCCTATCATGTAGCTTAGCATAGATTATAGCCATGAAAATTGTTTCTTCCCTTCGCATGGATCCGCTGGATAAGAGGATCTAGTATTTTTCCGCTCATGATAGAAATGGATCACTAATATGGTTATGATAATTTTTTAAAAAAATTAAATGATAATGTGAAATTTTCTTACATGTTTTTTTGTTGGCATAATAATTTTCAAGACCATTTAGGTAACTTAAAAATATTATAATTATCAATTTATCTTTATACAAAATAAACATTTCTTTACGTACTTTAAATAACTTCCTACGTTGAAAGTATAAAATCTTAAGTTATCCTTATCACATAAAAGTAACATATGTTTCTAATCATATAAATAGTAGATCCAAATGGACATATTATTCAATTAAATTTAAAAGCTAATCAAGTTTGTGTTTCACATCCATCTTAATATTAAAGGCATGATAATGGACACAAGGAAAATTAGCTGATCTCACTTGGTTACCAGGATTCATAAACTCTAATACTTAAGCCTGGAGGTTTAGAGTTCGAATCCTGGGGGAGGCAAAAATCCACTGACCAGGGGTGGAAAGTCCTAGTGAGTAACGGCACGGCCAAGGGTCGTCGGTCGACGACATGAGAGGTCGCCAAATGGGCCGACGACATAAGGGCCGACGGTCGACGACCCGAGGGTCGCCAAATGGGCCGCCAAATGGGCCAAGAGGGCTGGGTCGTTACAATAAAAGGCGCCTTTTTATTTATCTCACTTGGTTACCAGGATTCATAAACTCTAATACTTAAGCCTGGAGGTTTAGAGTTCGAATCCTGGGGGAGGCAAAAATCCACTGGCCAGGGGTGGGAAGACCTAGTGAGTAACGGCACGGCCAAGGGTCGTCGGTCGACGACAATAGAGGTCGTCAAATGGGCCGACGACATAAGGGCCGACGGTCGACGACATGAGAGGTCGCCAAATGGGCCGCAAAATGGGCCAAGAGGGTCGGGTCGTTACAATAAAAAGGCGCCTTTTTACTGTAACGACCCGACCCTCTTTGGCCCATTTGGCGGCCCATTTGGCGACCCTCCCCCAGGATTCGAACTCTAAACCTCCAGGCTAAGTAGTAGAGTTTATGAATCCTGGTAACCAAGTGAGATGAGATCATCTCACTTGGTTACCAGGATTCATAAACTCTACTACTTAGCCTGGAGGTTTAGAGTTCGAATCCTGGGGAAGGCAAAAATCCACTGCCAGGGGTGGAAAGTCCTAGTGAGTAACGACACGGCCAAGGGTCGTCGGTCGACGACATAAGAGGTCGCCACATGGGCCGACGACATAAGGGCCGACGGTCGACGACCCGAGGGTCGCCAAATGGGCCGCCAAATGGGCCAAAGAGGGTCGGGTCGTTACATTAGCTATCCTCTTTATGTTATCCATTTTTATTATTCCGACAACATCTAGAGAGCTTGCTCCTACACCATCTTCGACAGGAATTGATTTTTTTGAATTACTATGTAAGTTATTAATATTATTTTCATACACTGTTTGAAAGCATAAATCTCAAGGCATCGGAGTGAAATATGCTATGAAACTAAGTGACATTACATATTTGGATAATCACCTTATCTTTATTGTTTCTAAATTTAAATCTCAAAGTTTTTATACAAAATATTTATTTTTGTGTGTATGATTATCAAATTACAAATACTAAGAGTACTCATTTCTATTTACTAATATGCAGTTAACCAACTTGTTGAAATTACGGAAAAAGGACAAGGCATATTTTTCCCAAGGAATCAATTAATTGGAAATCGTAACATGCAATGTTGGCTTTGCTTGGATCCCCCTAGACAGTATGATTAGTCATATCAATAAAAAATAAATATATCTTAAATAAACTACTTTTAAAAATATCTAATTGAGGTATGTGCATGAATCATATTTAAGTGATCTAAGATAATATACTTCAAATTATTTTTTAAAAAGTTAATAGAAATATTGAGCCTATCAAAAATGAATATACATTCTATAAAAGCATTTAAATTTAAAATAAATTTATCATTTGAAAAAATTATTGAAATTTTTATTAGTAATCTTAAGAATATACTAAACTATATTATAGTTTATATTAATATTAACTAAAATAAAGCTATAATAAAAGATGCAATGAACAAGTGAATATGAAACTATTCAATTAACAAATAATAGCAATGCTTATAAGTGTCAAGATTTGGTAACAATAGTCCCCACGAGGTTCCCATTTGGCTAAAAGGGGGCAGACTAGGTACGGGGCAAAGGACCAATTCTTTGAGGGTGCATATCCTTTTGAAAAAAAAAAAATCCTTCCACCCCCTAACCACTTGGCGGTAGACTATAAATTAAACCCGTGATTTACCTCCCTTTATATAACTTAGGGACCGGTTGTAAGGGTCTCATAGGGTGAGCGTAATCACCTTTTATAATAAAAATATTTGTTACATATAATTTAGTGTAAAAATAACATCACTTTTTTTTTTACTAAAATTATTAATTTTAATATAAAATTTGCTTTAAATTGTAATTATTCAACTTTTTGACTATAAAAATCCTAAAATTTAGTTGATAATTTAAATAATTAGATATAATGAAAAAAATATATTAATGATAATAAATAAAAAAATTATCAATACTATGAAATATTTAAATGAAAACATAAGTTTTTTTACAAAATTACAATTGATCAAAAAAATGTTTTATTATTATCCATATATATTTAAATGAAAATATAAGTTTAACCCTATGTTGCTTGAAAAAAATATACAAATCACTAAAAAATTTAAAGTTTCAAAGATAGGTTTTCTTGAAAAATCACAAAGTTACATGAACATCATCAAAATTTTCAAAAATGATACAAAGTTGAAAGATGACTATAAGTTTCATTAAATTCAACATTAAATGCCTTAGTTTTGAATCAATACAAGAAAAACTTTACATTTAAATACAAACAAAAAGAAAATTTTAAAATTTAAAATTTGATATTTGATATAAATATAACCTATCAATACATTGAAGTTCTCCTGAGCTAATCAATGATTACTATTTTGATACTTTTGATTCAATACATTGAACTTTTATAGAAATTAACCCTTTATCTCTCATGATCATGTCCCACATGGATTTCTAGTCCTTGATCCCAAGTTTTGATTGCTTGATACTAGTTTCAGAGCCACAGGTTTACGAGGTCTATTATACATGTTTCTGATTTTATGGTTTATTTTTTTCGATGCAACTTTTGTGTTCTAGGACTAGGCAACTGTAGGACATCTCCAAGATATAGGAAATGAAGTTATATTTCTTGTGATTATCTTATCTTTTTTGTTGACTACCTTTTATACGTCATGGATAGACACTCTCCAATTTAGTTGGATTGTGTATCTATTTCTATACCTGTCTAGTAAGTATTCATTAACTTGGTGTAGCATGATGATACTTAGTCAATCAGCTCTATTTTCAATTGTGGTCATTGTTGACTATGGAAGTGACTAGTTGACACGTTGAAGACTCTACCTTGATGAAGAGAATGTTGATTCTCTAGTAGCACCGACTGATATCGAGTTAGAAAGTGAGGGTCGAATCTATCAACAACCTAGTGGAGATTAGAGATTATAGTCTTAGAGAATTAATCCTACCCTACCACCGGTGGTACCAACTCTTGCTACTACCATCTAGGTGAAAGATAGAGTTGTATACAATTATTGGCTTGATTAGTAAAGGATCAATAGATTCATGTTGTCTCGATCAATAGAGGACCAATTTAGCCTAGTTCATGGAGTTTCTGACCTTTGAGTAGCTTGTGACTAGTTAGATAACCTAGAAGGAATACTTGAGTACATAACTTGTACAGACGTAGAAAGGACTGAATTATATATATACCATTTTTAGCTTGACTAGTCAATAGAGGATCGAGGTATCTTATTCCATGAGGACTTTTACGATGGACTGTATATACATGGTTTGGATAACCCAGTAGATATATTCTGGTAGATGACCCCCAATGATATGGAAATGTGTAGAGGTAGTTGCTTAATACTTATGTGATACAACTGTCACGCCTCGAGAGTAAGGTAGTCCGACGAAAATCAGACAGCACATCCCCTGTAACAATGACAATCTGAAGTATATATACATACATCCACAAGCATACTCATCAGCTATATACTTTAGCCCACACGGCTGGATATAAACACACCAGCAGTTTATAAGTAGCCCACGCGGCTTGAAATAATCACAACCAATGCAGTTAATAGTCAGCCCACATGGCTGAAACATAGCACAGCGGAAATTACAAAATAACGCGCATGAAATGAACAAAACAACTAACTGCGAGCCGGCTCGGCTGGACACATCATCACCAAACCAAATACAAGATTCCACAAAACAATACTCCATATAAAAGAATATAAAAATACAAGAATAAGTGCAAAACCAATAATGAGAGTGGAAGCACTAACAGTAGGAGAAGCTCGATGTGACATAGGACTGGCGGACAAGATCTCCAGGCGACTCCATAAATCCTTTATCTTCTACCTTACGAAATAAACTAGTTTATGGGGTAGTGAGTGCTGGGACTCAGCGGGTAATAGACAGATAGTGCATGAACATAATAATGAACTAGAGATACAAGGTATACAGTCTCATAGGAAAAATAGCAGATACTACAGTGATATCATAATATGTGTCCATAATTGAAATCATTTCCTAGGCTAGTAATAGAAAGTCAGGAGTAGCAAAGACCTGTTACAGTACTGCTCATAACTACATGGGTAACATGTGAGGTATATACATATTAACAATAAGTAAGCCGGTGCCTAAACACATACCATAGGTATATATCTAAACATATGTAAGCATATCAACATAATTAAGCAACAATATTAGCAGGTATAATAATAACAGCGTACGCACGGATGGTCACTCTCGCCCACCCCTCTGCACCATGACCCATGTATGGTCGAGAGGTCAGGTCAGTGGAAAACTATACACCACTCCATCTACCACTACTCTCGATTGGCCGAAGGGACAGTTGCATAGTAGCTAAGTAGCTACGTTTGTGATGGGGGTCCCTGCTGCTCGTAACTCCAGCTATCACTACACATGAGTAAGCGAGTGGGAGCACGACAGGACAAGCGGCATGCTCCAGCTACCACTTGTTGGTTGCTATGCGGAATATCATATCGGTTCCCCTGTAAAAAAATTGTGTACAAGTTCTGAACCTTTACTAACAACCTATTGTGTTCTTTAGAAATTAAATTAGGAATCACAAACGGAACTTAACATTATTGATTCAAAATTTAACTTATCTGTTCTTAGTGGTTTAGACTTGAATCGCAAACGATACTTAACATTATTGATCCAAATCCACCCATGTTACAAATTCAATTAAATATTAATTTCAGAAATCGACTTCCAAGTTAAACATGGCGAGGCACTAGGCCTTCTTGGGTATGGGAGCATCCTCCACTTCCTAGACAAAACCTTTCAATGAAATCTAATATTTAATTTCCTTATATAACCTTAGTTTTAACCAAAATGAACAATCGAATCACAAATTCAAAAAATAAAAAAAACACAAACTCAAATCACAAATTCGAAACCTAGAATCATATGCCTCTTGTGTTTGGTATTTCAAAAATTATACAAAGAAAACTAGTATGATGCGGAATAGAATTACTAGTTATATCTTTCTTTGTAAACAACAACCTCTTGATCTTCTACTATATTCCTCTTCTTTTCTCGGACGCCGTGTGGGCGACGATCTACCGAGACGAGAACCACCCAAGCTACCTTCTTCTCCAAGCAAGATTCGGCTACCACAAGAACTCCAAGAGAAGATGAGGTTCGGCCACCACCAAGCTCCAAGGGATGCTAAGAAACAAGACCTCCTATCTCTCCTTCTTCCTTAAGCAAGATCCGGCCACCAACCAAGCTCCTTGAGATGAAGATGCCGCCGGCTAAGGAAGAAGAATAGGAGAGGGAGAGGATGTGAAGGGTCGGCCACCAACCAAGGAAATAGAAGAGAGGAAAACTAGAAAACAAGTTATGAGGTGAGGCACCTCTACCCTCTCTTTTATATTCCTTAGTATTGGCAAATAAGGAAAGTTTTATAAAAAAATCCCTTATTCTCTTAACCAATAAAAGGAAAGTTTAATAAAAAAATTCCCTTTCAAACTCAATGTGGTCGGCCACCTCTTGATCATCCAAGAAAGGAAAGTTCTAAACACAAAATTAAAACTTCCTAGTTTGTTTGTAGAAATTTTTAAAATAAAAATTTTCTCTATTAATTTTCCCTTCATGGTTGGTTATAAAAGAAAATTTTATAAATTAAAATCTCTCTATTAAAATATGTGGATGATTTCTAAAAAGAAAAGTTATCTTTAAAATTAAAATCTTCCTCTCAATCTACAAATAAGGAAAGATATCAAATCTTTTCTTAATCTTTTGTAGAAACTATAAAAAGAAAGATTTAATTTTAAAACTCTCTTTTAAATCATGAGGATGGTTAAAAAAGGAAAGTTTTATCAAAAATTAAAATCTTCCTTTCAACTACAAATAAGGAAAGATATCAAACCTTTCACTTAATCTTTTGTAGAAAGCTATAAAAGGAAAGATTTAAATTTTAAACTCTCTTTTAAACCCATGGAATCCACATAAGAAAAATTTAAAAAAATAAAATCCTTTTAATTTTATTGTGACCGGCCACCTAAGCTTGGACTTAAGCTAGGGTCGGTCACACTTCAACCCATCCAAGCCATGTCTTGGCCGGCCCTTGCTTGGGCTCCAAGCTTAGCTTGGCTGGCCACATAAGGATGGGTAAGAAGGTGGGTATAGGTGGGTATAATACTTTATAAATAAGAGGCTACGATAGGGACCGAGAGGAGGAATTGGTTTTGGTCTCCCAATGAAATTAAGCTTCCCGTGTTCACCCCGAACACCCAACTTAATTTCATCAATAATAATTCATACCACTAAAGAATTATTATTGAACTACCGCATCAATCCCAAATTATATTTTGGGCTCCTTCTTATTATAAGTGTATTAGTCTCTCTGTGTTTAAGATATAAAATATCCACTAATTAAATGAGTTACTGACAACTCACTTAATTAATATCTAGCTCCAAGAGTAGTATCACTCAACTTCATTATCATGTCGGACTAAGTCCACCTGCAGGGTTTACATCACAATCTTTATGAGCTCCTCTTAGGGACATCATCAACCTAGATTACTAGGACACAGTCTCCTTTTATAATCAACAACACACACTATAAATAATATCATTTCCCAACTTATTGGGCCTCTTGATTTATCGAACTAAATCTCACACATTGATAAGTCAAAGAAATAAATACTAGATATATGTGTTTGTTATTATATCAAGATTAAGAGCACACACTTCCATGATAACAAAGGTCTTGTTCTTTTATTCAGTCAGTATAAAAAGAACTTACCTCAAATGGTCCAGCTCAATACACTCAGAGTGTACTAATGTAATTTTATAGTTAAAATAAACTAATATCAAATTACACTACGACTACTCCAATGGTTTATTCCTTTCCATCTTAGTCGTGAGCTACTGTTTATAATTTATAAGGAATTGATAACATGAACTTCTGTGTGTGACACCACACACCATGTTATCTACAATATAAATTAATTGAACAACTACACTTAACATATAAATGTAGACATTTGACCAGTGTGATTCTTATATGTTTATACAAAAAGCTAGACTTTTAGTATACACTCTAAAACCACTACCCATTAGTGGCCAAGCGTGTGGCCCTGGCCAATCTATTAACGAAACCTAGTATGATCTAATCTACATGCATTTAATTGAAAATAAAGGAAATTATAGTATAAATGGAAATGACTTATGACATTGGAAAAACATGACATCTAAACTATCCTAATCACTACAATCTAGGAAACAAACAAGAACAATAATGTTATAGAACACCTAGCTACAAATCAACAAAATTAACTCAAATAGGTTAAAATTCAAATGCATAAGAGATAAAACCAAGCATCCTATTAACAACTCAATTTCATGAAAAGGAGACTACACATTGCAAGAAAAGTGATCTCTAGATCAGAATTGAAAGCTTACAGATCAAGCAACAATGATAAAGAAGAAGCTCAGATGGTTGAATGAGAGGTTAACAATGATTTGGTGAAGAGGGGAGGATGTTGTTATCCAATCAATCGAAGAAGGTAAACCCCTTTCTTCTCCTCAATGGATGAAAGCTATGGAAGATGAAACGCTGCCAAAAGGAACCAAGGTGTGGCTGAATTAGTAGAAGAAGGCCTGATCGGAGGGATTGGTGAAGAGATTGGCATTGAGAGGATTGAGGAATAAGGAATTGTGTTCGTGATAGAGATGGGATTAGGTAAGGGAATCCCCTTGAACGTAGTGGAAGAATATCTTGGTGTCGCATAATGTGAATGAAGGTAGATCGTTAGAGTTCAGTGGTAGCACGCGAATTAAGTAGGATATCTTCTGAGCTTCTCGGGTGGTGGCTGAAGAATTGATGGACTAGAAAAAAAAAATCTCTAGACCTAAGTGGATGAAGGAGATGAGATCTAATGGCCAGTATCGATGGAGATGATCGGAAAGCTAAGGAGTTCAAGATACCTCAACCACGAACTCCTCTTGACTTTCAGGTGGAAAGCTAAGGAGTTCAAGATATCTGAGTGAAGTGATGTACTTCCCTTGTTAAATCTCATTAATCATAGTAAATCTCTAACAACATGAGATAGTAACTGCGTGGCTTATAGTATCCAAACAAATTATTCCTTCACCATTAGTCTCGATGAATCTTAAAGATGATTGGTCCGGGGGTTGCAAGGTTACCACTCTTACTCAGTCATTGAGTATAGCGTAATAAGTGACCAACGAGTACATGTCACAAAGTATGTCAAATATCATCATTCTAGGTACTAAAATATCTACCATAAGGGAATGATAATCCAAAGTCTAAAGGGTCAAATAACCTCTGTTGGTGCAACCTTAGGTCAAAGTTGACCTGGTTGACCCGACTCGAGTTGACGTGACTCGAGTTGTATTTTGATGTTTGACTTGGGAAGATTGTCGGTGCAACCTTAGGTCAAGGTTGACCTAGTTGTGTTGCATGTTGATGTTTGACACTCGTGAGAGAGTTCTATTCTTGATGTGGGACAAGAATAGATGTTTGGGAGATTGTTGGTGCAACCGTAGGTCAAGGTTTACCTGGTTGACCTGATTCGGGAAAAGTCCAAGTATGCAGACTTGGCACTGGAAAAGTCCAAACAGGGAGTTTGGCACGGGGAAAAGTCCTGGTGAGTGAAGCCAGGCATTCGGGAAAGTCCTGGTGAGTGAAGCCAGGCATTCGGGAAAATCCTGGTGAGTGAAGCCAGGTGAAAATCCTAGTGAGTGAAGCTAGGTGAATGAGAAAGTCCTAACTGGGATGTTAGGCAGTTGGGAAGTCCTGGTGAGTGAAGCCAGGCAGTGAGAAAGTCCTAACTGGGATGTTAGGCAGTGTGGAAATCCTGGTGAGTGAAGCCAGGTGGAAAGTCCTGGTTAGTGAAGCCGGGCAAGGGAAAATCCAGATGGATCAGGGATGATCGGACCTCTGGTGTTGGAGAGTGCTAGCAGGTCAAGGGAGTGACCGGATGCTAGGCATGATGTACCAACAGGTCAAGGTTGACCGAATGTTGGTGTGGAAGCCTTAGGTCTAGGGCTGAGAAGTTTGGATCGGTCTGGTGACCGATCCAGTGATACTGCGTTTGCCCTGATCGGTCTGGTGACCGATCCAGTGATACTGCATTTGCCCTGATCGGTCTGGTGACCGATCAGAATCAGACCAGTGAGCCAAGAGTAGGGATCGGTCTGTGGACCGATCAGAGACGAGCATCGCGAGAAGGGGAAAGGAAGGGGATCGGTCTGTGAACCGATCCACCTCCTCTCTGATCGGTCCACAGACCGATCAGAGACGATCCACCTCTTCCCTGATCGGTCTGCAGACCGATCAGAGTTCTAGCCGTTGCGACGCAACGGCTAGTTTCTTCGCTGTTTCTTCTTCGCAGGTATAAAAGAGGGCTACAGGACTTCGATGAATATAGACACACGGCTACTTCTTCCTTCTGGAAGTTTTTCTCCTGCCTGAAGCTTCTGCTTCTTCTTCCTGCTGAGCTTTGTTGAGCTCGTTGGGTGCTAAAGCTTCGCGTGAGCTTCTTCCTGTTGCTGGTTTTCTAGCTAGGCTTGGATCCGAGAAGCTGCTGCTTCACCAGGGTTCCTGCTGACTTCAAGAAGGCAAGCAAGTGTAGTTTACATTTCTGTTCTTGTTTTCTTGTTCCTATTTGTACTCCTATTGCTGTTGCAAATATTGTGGCGAGGTTTCTCCACCCAGAAGGAGTATATATATTAGCCGGTTCTCCGGGGACTCATCCACCGACGGATTGATAGGCTTTGTCCACCTTACGGACACGCCGAGGAGTAGGAGTTTCATCTCCGAACCTCGTTACATCGACGCGTTGAGGTTTGATCTTCTTGTTTTCGTTTCTTGTTTTTATTTCCGCTGCGCTAACCCTAGTTTGTAGAAAGAAACGCGAGCGATTTGGGGTCGGCTATTCACACCCCCCCTCTCTAGCCGTACAAAGGATCCCAACAAGTGTTATCAGAGCGAGGTCGCTCTTCATCGGATTCACACCCGTGGGAGCACAAGCGCTAGAGAATGGATCGGTTCGGAGAAGATGTCACAATTCCGCCTTTCTACGACCGCGACGATTTCGCGTTTTGGAAGGTAAGAATGAAGTACTTTCTTATGACTAACTTAGTGCATTGGAGTTGTGTACAATTAGGGTTCAATCCTCCGATGGATAAAGAAGGAGGACCTTTAGAAAAGAAGAAGTGGACGGAGGAACAAATCCACCAATCCGAGATCAACGATGAGGTAACGAAAATTCTTGAGTTTTCATTACCTAATGACATTTTGTGTGAGATAGGTGGTTACAACAACGCCAAGGAGTTGTGGAACAACTTGGCCAAGTTCCATGAGGAGAGCTCCACTTCAAGCCATGAAGAGGAGCCTAGTGAGCCAAGTAGCTCACATCATGAAGGGAGCGAATTGGGAGTTGAGGGCTACTCAACATCTAAGGAAGAAGAGGAGGAGAGTTCCTCTTGTTCAAGATTGGAGCAAGAAGAAGATTCTACCTCCGGAAGGGATGAAGGAGAGAGTCATCCATCCCAAACCCTAGGTAACTCAAGCATTTTAGTTTCAAATAAATTACATATATTATGCTTTGAGTGTAGGGAGTATGGACATTACAAGAGCAAATGTCCAAAGAGAGTTAGGAAGACTCCACCGGCGCCAAAGGTCAAGGTAGCCGGAGTCCCGACACGCAAGGGCAAGGAGCACGTGGTGTGTTTCCAATGCAAGCGAAGGGGACATTATCGGAGTCATTGTCCGAGGGGGAGGCAACCTCACAAGGGCAAGAGACCGAGCACTTCTATAGGGGGAGCTAAGGCAAACCCTAAGGTATCATTTAAGTCTCATTCGTGCAATACTAGTAAGATGCATGCTAGAAATTTTATTGCACTAGTCAATAATGATAAGCATGATAACATTAGAAATCGATACACATGCTTAGGTGCCAAACATGTGAGCCTAGATAAGGATAACACTAGGAAAGCCAACCCTAGAATTACCTCATCTAAGGTTAAGGAGAACCTAGGTAGGAATCCCAAATCAACTAGACACATGCCTAGGAATGCCTCAAAGAAAAATGACAAATCAAAAATTGAGGTATTAGAGAAGGAGAATCAAGTCTTGAGGTCAAGACTTGATACTTTGGAAAAGGCTCTTAAGAACTTGGAGAAGTCATCTCTAGGGTTTAAGGGTCAAAAGTCCCAGGACAAGAAAGGTTTGGGTCACAAACCTAAGTCCCAAATGGTCAAGCCCGCCTATCATAATGTTCCATTCGATTATGGAACAAAACCTAGGGCTAGGAATGTTAGGATCCTTTGTACGGCTAGAGAGGGGGGGTGTGAATAGCCGACCCCAATTCGTTCGATTCTTTCTACAATGTCGAGTTAGCGCAGCGGAAATAAAACAATAGAAGCGACAAAGAAAGAAATCAAACCTCAAACTCGATGGATGTAACGAGCTTCGGAGATTAGGGCTCCTACTCCTCGGCGTGTCCGTAAGGTGGACGAGTCCGGTCAATCCGTCGGTGGATGAGTCCCCGGAGAACCGGCTAATACAATATACTCCTTGTGGGTGGAGAAACCTCGCCACAAACGTTTGCAACAGCAAACAAAGAGTACAAGAGCAGTAAGAAAAGTAATACAATATGAATACAATCGCACTCTACCAATTGCTTGCTTTCTTGTCGACTGGAGGTGAAGCAGCAACTTCACGCGACGCCTACAACAGCAGGAACCCAGCCGGAAGCTCACGCGAAGCTTTGGAGGAGCTCAACAAAGCTCAAGCACAGCAGCACTTAGAACAGTAAGAAGGAAGAAGGAGTTGTCGCACAGAAGATGCCCTTGATCCTTTTATACCTGCGAAGAAGAAACAGCGAAGAAACTAACCGTTGTGTCGCAACGGCTAGAACCCTGATCGGTCTACAGACCGATCAGCCTAGGCGCATGAGGCTTCTGTCACCGATCGGTCGGGCTGGTCGATCGGTCGTGACGACCGATCAGATTGGATGTGGATCGGTCCATAGACCGATCCAACTCCCTTTTCCCTTCCGCGATATTATCACCTGATCGGTCCACAGACCGATCAGATTGCACTCAGTGTGCTACTGAGTGCTTCCTGATCGGTCACCAGATCGATCAGAGAATTTAGTCTCACTAGATCGGTCTGCGGACCGATCAGTCAACCAAAGTATCACTGGATCGGTCACCAGACCGATCCAACTCCTCGGTTTAGAGTGCCCTCTCTAACCTAGTTCGGAGAACGAGCTACCGAGCCCTCTCCGACTCCATATGCCAAGCTTCACTCACTTGGACTTCTCAACACCAGATGTCCGATCACCCTTGATCCATCTGGATTTTCCCTTGCCCGGCTTCACTCACCAGGACTTTCCACCTGGCTTCACTCACCAGGATTTCACACTGCCTAACATCCCAGTTAGGACTTTCTCATTCACCTAGCTTCACTCACTAGGATTTTCACCTGGCATCACTCACCAGGATTTCCCCGAATGCCTGGCTTCACTCACCAGGACTTTCATCTTCACCTAGCTTCACTCACTAGGATTTTTCCCCGTGCCAAACTCCCTGTTTGGACTTTCCCCGTGCCAAGTCTCCATACTTGGACTTTTCGCGTGCCAAGCTCCCTGCTTGGACTTTTCCGTGCCAAGTCCCCATACTTGGACTTTTCCAGTGCCAAGCTCCCTGCTTGGACTTTTCCGTGCCAAGTCTCCATACTTGGACTTTTCCCGAATCAGGTCAACCAGGTCAACCTTGACCTACGGTTGCACCAATAATCTCCCAAACATCTATTCTTGTCCCACATCAAGAATAGAACTCTCTCACGAGTGTCAAACATCAACATACAACACAACTAGGTCAACCTTGACCTAAAGTTGCATCAACAATCTTCCCAAGTCAAACATCAAAATACAACTCGAGTCAAGGCAACTTGAGTCGGGTCAACCAGGTCAACCTTGACCTAAGGTTGCACCAACAATCTCCCCCTTTTTGATGTTTGACAAAATCATAATCAAGTTAGGTTAACCCGATAACCTAACTTAGGTTTTCCAACTATCTTCCAATGTCCAATGTTCTTTCCTTGAACATTCTCTGGACATTCTCCCCTTAGGTTAACCCGATAACCTAACTTGGGTTCTCCAATAATTCTCCCCCTTTTTGACACACATCAAAAAGAATTCCAATGTTCTTCCTCGAACATTCCTTGACAATCTTCCCCTAGCTTAGGTTAAACCGATAACCTAACTTGGGTTCTCCAATAATTCTCCAATGAACACTCTCCCCTTTTTGACACACATCAAAAAGAATAAGGAGGGTATCAAGGTCAAGAGTTTCTTCCTAATGAAAGTCCCATACCTTTCATTGAAACTCTTATTTTCCCCTTGATACTAAGCTCAACAGTCCACTTAGTGATAATCCCATATCACTAATCCTCAAGGAGTAAAACCTCCCCCTAAAAGTCAACTCCCCTTGACTAATAGTTAAAACTCCCCCTAAAGGCCAACTCCCCCTTGACCATTGCACCAACAATGTCTTGGAGAGTTTCAAACCTTTAGAAATCTAAAAACCAACTTTCAGCCGAAATTTCAGACATGCAGTCGAATTTCAGCACATTGGCACGCTATCAGACCTCACTGGATCGGTCACCAGACCGATCCACAGCACTCTGGATCGGTCCAGTGACCGATCCAGCCCTCCCTGGATCGGTCGACGAGACACGATCACGGATTTTGATTTTCCTCCCGAAATTCAGAAACCCCTAATAAATTCCAGAAAATTCGAAAAATTGTGAAATTTTGAGGATACATTCCTCATATCATACACTACCATGGAAAAATAATTTTCTATGAAAATAGTTTCCATTTTCAAATCTTGATACAAAGTTCAAAAACTTTGAAATAGTTCAAGTTTTAACTCAACTTTGTATCACAATGTTCAATGATGAATGCTATCACTAGGAAAGCTTCATCAAGGTTTTTCAAATCAATTTTAAAATGCTTTTAAAACCATTTGAATTTAGGACCATAATCTTAGGGCTAGATGTACATAACTTGTACACAAGCTTTCCCTATGATCCCTCTTTTCTTGAATTAGGCTCATCTAGGTACAAAAACTATGCACCTTGATCCTAACTCATGATCCTAATATCTCACACACATCTAAGGTGTATCAAACCACATTCAAGTCAATTTGATGTGAGATATGGGTTAAGGTCAACTTAGGCTAAGTTCTCATGCATTTTCTAAACTACACTTTGATCTCAATATCAAAATGTGTTTTTCATCCTTAAACCAATTCAATTGATTATTAATGCAAGAGATGATGACATGGCATAAATGATATCATAAGTAAAAACATGTGCCAATGTCATGATGTCATGGCATAAAGCTTGAAAACTTAAATAAAGCATGACATATAATAACCTAAGCATTATCATGACATTTCAAGTGATCATAACTTAAATATGATGTCATGACATGGCATATGGCAACCAATCATGGCAAGTTAGCACAAATAAAATACCTAAATCTCTATCTAAGTATCCTTAGCCTTAGCTAACTTAAAATCTAACCCTAGATTGCCCATATATCCCTAAGAGAAAACCAAAATCCCAATTATGGTATTTCTCTAGGTTTTCCTCAAATTGTGCCACTTAAGATTAAAAATGATATTTCCACCATTAGGCACATTTAGCTCTTCAAGGGAGTAAATGATAAAGATTATCCCCTTTCATTTTCAAAGGTTCCCAAAAACCTTGAAAATGCTCCTTGAGTGTCAATTTCCTCAAAGTTGGGTTAACTACCCTTCTTATTGGAGTTGACACTCTCTAACCCATCTATGGGGTAGAGAAAATGCTCCTAGGAACCCAATACCTACTTGAGCTCATTGGGTTCACTAAAAATTCACTAGGGATGACTTCCCTAGCAACCCTCCTAATGACCCTCTTAGGCTTTAAAGCCTTGGTCATTTGGGTCTCATCAAGATCAACTCTAGGGGTGACTCCCCTTGTGACCTTGGTGGTGGTCTTCCTAGCCCTAGGTTTTGTTCCATAATCGAATGGAACATTATGATAGGTGGGCTTGACCATTTGGGACTTAGGTTTGTGACCCAAACCTTTCTTGTCCTTGGGCTTTGGTTTTTGACCCTTAAACCCTAGAGATGACTTCTCCATGTTTTTAAGAGCCTTTTCTAAATTATCAAGTCTTGACCTCAAGACTTGATTTTCCTTCTCTAATACCTCAATTTTTGATTTATCACTCTTCCTTGAGGTATTCCTAGGCATATGTCTAGTTGATTTGGGATTCCTACCTAGGTTCTCCTTAACCTTAGATGAGGTAATTCTAGGGTTGGCTTTCCTAGTGTTATCCTTATCTAGGCTCACATGTTTTGCACCTAAGCACATGTATTGATTCCTAAGGTTATCATGCTTGTTATTATCGACAAGTGCAATAAAATTCCTAGCATGCATTTTATTAGAGTTGCAAAAATGAACCTTAGAGGTTACCTTAGGGTTTGCCTTAGCTCCCCCTATCGATGTGCCCGGTCTCTTGCCCTTGTGAGGTTGCCTCCCCCTCGGACAATGGCTCCTATAGTGTCCCCTTTGTTTGCATTGGAAGCACACGATGTGCTCCTTGCCCTTGCGTTTCGGGACTCCGGCTTCCTTGACCTTTGGCGCCGGTGGAGTCTTTCTTACCCTCTTTGGACACTTACTCTTGTAATGTCCATGTTTCCTACACTCAAAACACATTATGTGTAATTTGCTTGAAATCACAGTGTTTGAGTTACCTAGGGTTGTGGATGGAGATGAGCTTTCTTCTTCAACCCTTCCGGAGGTGGAAACTTCTTCTTCTTGCTCCGAACTTGAGCAAGAGGAACTCTCCTCCTCTTCTTCCTTGGATGTTGAGTAGCCCTCAACTCCCAATTCGCTCCCTCCATGATGTGAGCTACTTGGCTCACTAGGCTCCTCTTCATGGCTTGAAGTGGAACTCTCCTCATGGTACTTGGCCAAGTTATCCCACAACTCCTTGGCATTGTTGTATTCACCTATCTTACGCAAAATATTAGTAGGTAATGAAGATTCAATTGTTTTAGTTACCTCATTGTTGATCGTTGATTGATGGACTTGTTCCTTTGTCCACTTGTTCTTCTCTAGAGGCTCTCCTTCTTTATCCATTGGAGGAGTAAACCCTTCTTGTACACAAAACCAATTCCACATATTAGTCCTAAGAAAATACATCATCCTTACCTTCCAATAAGCGAAGTTGTCGTTGTAGAAGGGTGGAATGGTGATGTCTTCTCCGAATTGATCCATCTCTAGCGCTTGTGCTCCCACGGGTGTGAATCCGATGAAGAGCGACCTTGCTCTGATACCACTTGTTAGGATCCTTTGTACGGCTAGAGAGGGGGGGTGTGAATAGCCGACCCCAATTCGTTCGATTCTTTCTACAATGTCGAGTTAGCGCAGCGGAAATAAAACAATAGAAGCGACAAAGAAAGAAATCAAACCTCAAACTCGATGGATGTAACGAGGTTCGGAGATTAGGGCTCCTACTCCTCGGCGTGTCCGTAAGGTGGACGAGTCCGGTCAATCCGTCGGTGGATGAGTCCCCGGAGAACCGGCTAATACAATATACTCCTTGTGGGTGGAGAAACCTCGCCACAAACGTTTGCAACAGCAAACAAAGAGTACAAGAGCAGTAAGAAAAGCAATACAATATGAATACAATCGCACTCTACCAATTGCTTGCTTTCTTGTCGACTGGAGGTGAAGCAGCAACTTCACGCGACGCCTACAACAGCAGGAACCCAGCCGGAAGCTCACGCGAAGCTTTGGAGGAGCTCAACAAAGCTCAAGCACAGCAGCACTTAGAACAGTAAGAAGGAAGAAGGAGTTGTCGCACAGAAGATGCCCTTGATCCTTTTATACCTGCGAAGAAGAAACAGCGAAGAAACTAACCGTTGTGTCGCAACGGCTAGAACCCTGATCGGTCTACAGACCGATCAGCCTAGGCGCATGAGGCTTCTGTTTGTCACCTGATCGGTCCCCAGACCGATCAGGTGTCGCGATCGAAGCCCTGATCGGTCTGTGGACCGATCAGGGAACCTCCTGATCGGTCCATAGACCGATCAGGCTTCGGCTCCTCACGCCACTGATCTATTCCTGATCGGTCTGCAGACCGATCAGGCCATGGGTGGATCGGTCAGCAGACCGATCCACGGTTTTCTTCTCGCGAGGTTCCTGATCGGTCTCCAGACCGATCAGATTGCAATCAGTGAGCCACTGATCTGATTCTGATCGGTCACCAGACCGATCAGGGCAAACGCAGTATCACTGGATCGGTCACCAGACCGATCCAACTCCTCGGTTTAGAGTGCCCTCTCTAACCTAGTTCGGAGAACGAGCTACCGAGCCCTCTCCGACTCCATATGCCAAGCTTCACTCACTTGGACTTCTCAACACCAGATGTCCGATCACCCTTGATCCATCTGGATTTTCCCTTGCCCGGCTTCACTCACCAGGACTTTCCACCTGGCTTCACTCACCAGGATTTCACACTGCCTAACATCCCAGTTAGGACTTTCTCATTCACCTAGCTTCACTCACTAGGATTTTCACCTGGCATCACTCACCAGGATTTCCCCGAATGCCTGGCTTCACTCACCAGGACTTTCATCTTCACCTAGCTTCACTCACTAGGATTTTTCCCCGTGCCAAACTCCCTGTTTGGACTTTCCCCGTGCCAAGTCTCCATACTTGGACTTTTCGCGTGCCAAGCTCCCTGCTTGGACTTTTCCGTGCCAAGTCCCCATACTTGGACTTTTCCAGTGCCAAGCTCCCTGCTTGGACTTTTCCGTGCCAAGTCTCCATACTTGGACTTTTCCCGAATCAGGTCAACCAGGTCAACCTTGACCTACGGTTGCACCAATAATCTCCCAAACATCTATTCTTGTCCCACATCAAGAATAGAACTCTCTCACGAGTGTCAAACATCAACATGCAACACAACTAGGTCAACCTTGACCTAAAGTTGCATCAACAATCTTCCCAAGTCAAACATCAAAATACAACTCGAGTCAAGGCAACTTGAGTCGGGTCAACCAGGTCAACCTTGACCTAAGGTTGCACCAACAAGGAAGACCAACACCAAGGTTACAAGGGGAGTCACCCCTATAGTTGACCTTGATGAGACCCAAATGACCAAGGCTTCAAAGCCTAAGAGGGTCATTAGGAGGGTTGCTAGGGAAGTCATCCCTAGTGAATATTTAGTGAACCCAATGAGCTCAAATAGGTATTGGGTTCCTAGGAGCAGCTTCTCTACCCCATAGATGGGTTAGAGAGTGTCAACTCCAATAAGAAGGGTAGTTAACCCAACTTTGAGGAAATTGACACTCAAGGAGCATTTTCAAGGTTTTGTGAACCTTTGAAAATGAAATGGAATTATCATTTACTCCTTGGTAGAGTAAAATGTGCCATTATGGAAAAGAATGATCTTATTTGGCACAAGTTAAGAAAACCTAGAGAAATACCATAATTGGGAGTTTGGTTTTCTCTTAGGGATATATGGGCAATCTAGGGTTAGATTTTAAGTTAGCTAAGGCTAAGGATACTTAGATAGGGAATTTATGTATTTTATTTGTGCTAACTTGCCATGATTGGTTGCCATATGCCATGCCATGACATCATATTTATTTTATTATCATTTGAAATGTCATGATAATGCTTAGGCTAGTTTTTATGTCATGTTTATTTAAGTTTCAAACTTTATGCCATGACATCATGACATTGGCACATGTTTTCATTTATGATACCATTTTATGCCATGTCATCATCTCTTGCATTAATAATCAATTGAATTGATTTAAGGATGAAAAACACATTTTGATATTGAGATCAAAGTTGTGTTTAGAAAATGCATGAGACCTTAGTCTAAGATACCTAAACCCATATCTCACATCAAAATTGACATGGATGTGTTTGATACACTTTAGATGTGTGTGAGATATTAGGATCATGAGTTAGGATCAAGGTGCATAGTCCTTGTACCTAGATGAGCCTAATTCAAGAAATGGGGGATCATAGGGAAAGCTTGTGTGCAAGTCATGTACATTTAGCCCTAAGATTATGGTCCTAAATTCAAATGGTTTTAAAAGCATTTTAAAATTGATTTGAAAAACCTTGATGAAGCTTTCCTAGTGATAGCATTCATCATTGAACATTGTGATACAAAATTGAGTTAAACCTGAACTATTTCAAAGTTTTTGAACTTTGTATCAAGATTTGAAAATGGAAGTTATTTTCATCTAAAACTATTTTTCCATGATAGTATATGGTATGAGGAATGTATCCTCAAAATTTTACAATTTTTGGAATTTTCTGGAATTTTCTAGGAGTTTCTGAATTTCGGGAAGGAAATTTCAGAAATCTGCCTATCAGAGTCTGGATCGGTCTGGGGACCGATCCAGGTAAGTCCTAATCGGTCTGTGGACCGATCCAGTGAATCATGGATCGGTCTGCAGACCGATCCAGTTAGATCCAGAGAGCTTGGTGCGATCTGGTGAAGGGCTGATCGGTCTGGGGACCGATCCATGGGGTTTCTGATCGGTCTGGGGACCGATCAGTGCGTGCTAGTTGCTGAATTTCGACTGTGGTCTGAAATTTCAGCTGTGGAAGTTGGGTTTTGTGGATTTCTAAAGGTTTGAAACTCGCCAAGACATTGTTGGTGCAATGGTCAAGGGGGAGTTGACCTTTAGGGGGAGTTTTACCTAATTATCAAGGGGGAGTTGACTTTTAGGGGGAGTTTGTACTCCTTAAGACTTTTGAGGATTAGTGATATGGGATTATCACTAAATTGATTGTTGAGTTTAGTATCAAGGGGGAAATTAAGAGTTTCAAATGAAAGGTATGGGACTTTCATTAGGAAGAAACTCTTGACCTTGATACCCTCCTTGTTCTTTTTGATGTGTGTCAAAAAGGGGAGAGTGTTCATTGGAGAATTATTGGAGAACCCAAGTTAGGTTATCGGGTTAACCTAAGCTAGGGAAAGAATGTCAATGAATGATCAAGGAAGAACATTGGAATTCTTTTTGATGTGTGTCAAAAAGGAGGAGAATTATTGGAGAACCCAAGTTAGGTTATCGGGTTAACCTAAGGGGAGAATGTCCAGAGAATGTTCAAGGAAAGAACATTGGACATTGGAAGATGATTGAAAACCTAAGTTAGGTTATCGGGTTAACCTAACTTGATTATGGTTTTGTCAAACATTCGAAAGGGGGAGATTGTTGGTGCAACCTTAAGTCAAGGTTGACCTGGTTGACCCGACTCGAGTTGACGTGACTCGAGTTGTATTTTGATGTTTGACTTGGGAAGATTGTCGGTGCAACCTTAGGTCAAGGTTGACCTAGTTGTGTTGCATGTTGATGTTTGACACTCGTGAGAGAGTTCTATTCTTGATGTGGGACAAGAATAGATGTTTGGGAGATTGTTGGTGCAACCGTAGGTCAAGGTTGACCTGGTTGACCTGATTCGGGAAAAGTCCAAGTATGCAGACTTGGCACTGGAAAAGTCCAAACAGGGAGTTTGGCACGGGGAAAAGTCCTGGTGAGTGAAGCCAGGCATTCGGGAAAGTCCTGGTGAGTGAAGCCAGGCATTCGGGAAAATCCTGGTGAGTGAAGCCAGGTGAAAATCCTAGTGAGTGAAGCTAGGTGAATGAGAAAGTCCTAACTGGGATGTTAGGCAGTTGGGAAGTCCTGGTGAGTGAAGCCAGGTAGTGAGAAAGTCCTAACTGGGATGTTAGGCAGTGTGGAAATCTTGGTGAGTGAAGCCAGGTGGAAAGTCCTGGTGAGTGAAGCCGGGCAAGGGAAAATCCAGATGGATCAGGGATGATCGGACCTCTGGTGTTGGAGAGTGATAGCAGGTCAAGGGAGTGACCGGATGCTAGGCATGATGTACCAACAGGTCAAGGTTGACCGGATGTTGGTGTGGAAGCCTTAGGTTTAGGGCTGAGAAGTTTGGATCGGACTGCAGACCGATCCAATGATACATGGCTCATCTGATCGGTCTGGTGACCGATCAGATACCGAACAGAAGCTCTCTGTTCGGTTACTGATCGGTCTGGTGACCGATCAGTAAGCGAACAGAGGCGAAAAGAAAGGCAGGCTGATCGGTCCACAGACCGATCAGGCCATGTCCTGATCGGTCTGTGGACCGATCAGAGACGAGCATCGCGAGAAGGGGAAAGGAAGGGGATCGGTCTGTGAACCGATCCACCTCCTCTCTGATCGGTCCACAGACCGATCAGAGACGATCCACCTCTTCCCTGATCGGTCTGCAGACCGATCAGAGTTCTAGCCGTTGCGACGCAACGGCTAGTTTCTTCGCTGTTTCTTCTTCGCAGGTATAAAAGAGGGCTACAGGACTTCGGTGAATATAGACACACGGCTACTTCTTCCTTCTGGAAGTTTTTCTCCTGCCTGAAGCTTCTGCTTTTTCTTCCTGCTGAGCTTTGTTGAGCTCGTTGGGTGCTAAAGCTTCGCGTGAGCTTCTTCCTGTTGCTGGTTTTCTAGCTAGGCTTGGATCCGAGAAGATGCTGCTTCACCAGGGTTCCTGCTGACTTCAAGAAGGCAAGCAAGTGTAGTTTACATTTCTGTTCTTGTTTTCTTGTTCCTATTTGTACTCCTATTGCTGTTGCAAATATTGTGGCGAGGTTTCTCCACCCAGAAGGAGTATATATATTAGCCGGTTCTCCGGGGACTCATCCACCGACGGATTGATAGGCTTCGTCCACCTTACGGACACGCCGAGGAGTAGGAGTTTCATCTCCGAACCTCGTTACATCGACGCGTTGAGGTTTGATCTTCTTGTTTTCGTTTCTTGTTTTTATTTCCGCTGCGCTAACCCTAGTTTGTAGAAAGAAACGCGAGCGATTTGGGGTCGGCTATTCACACCCCCCCTCTCTAGCCGTACAAAGGATCCCAACAACCTCTTGACTGATAGTCAACCCATTAAGAGGGCATCTCCATAACTCTCATATTCATGCTCGTAAATGTCCTCCGACAAATATCGACAAAAGGTCGACCACTCTGATCTAAGATATAGAGTTCAAGACCTTGGGTAAAAGATTAAGTAGTCAAGTTCTTGTGCTACTTGATGGAGATACTGTTAGTTGAGTCGACTAACCGTTGTCTTGTAACCCATCATACTACGATTGCTCCAGTTGAGGTTCAGGAACCTCTAGTGATGAGCCATGCACACAAGGGTAGAGGAGAACTATCATTATATAGCTTGTTGAAATAACTGTTAATCAACACTATGCCCCTCGATGATCATCATCTGTTATTTCCACTTAGTAACAGTTGGATTTTATTTGTGTTAATCAATTAAAACCACCTTCTCTATTTCATTACGGGTCATATATCTCTATATACCATCAAGGCTATCTAACCATATTCAATCAGTCCATGAGTTAGGATCTCCCATGGAATAGCGTTAGGCGAGTCGACTAATCATCGCCTTATTAACCATTATGCCTCTACTCCTCATTTCAGGTTCAAATACTCCTGACAATGGGGTATGCTAAAAGAGGTAGAGAAGTACTCTCTTTTAAAAACACCTCAAAGTAATCACCAAGTGATTTCTTGTTCCCAAAAGTTGTCTTCTTCATTTTCCTTCATATGGTGCCTAGTCACAAAAAGGATAAGAAACAAACTTCATCATTTCTGCACCAGTACAAGTTATATATCCAAATATATTCCCCAAAATATACACCCTAGTAACATTTGTTGTATAATACTGCACCGAAATAATAAATAAATAATAAGGTTATTTGAGAAATAATATTATTAGATTTTTCAGTGTTTTTTTACAAATTTGTTGGGATTTAAACGGAGTCCATATGACTCGTTTTGAGGGGATGAATCGGTGAGGCTAGGTGGAAGCCTGTTTGGAACACCATTTAAGTGGGAGTTTATTAAGGAGTAAACATAGACTTTAATTAAAGCTAACCTAAGGTTAGATTAATTATCTTAGATATAAAACCTAACTTTCCTCTTCTCCACTATCATTTTCGCGATTCCTCACCTCTCACGAGCCCCCCCTCTCGCGATTCTCCTCTCCCGATCGCCGGTCGGCCGCGAGTTCACCTCCGATGGAGGTCTTCTCCTCCAGCAGACCTCACCTCACTCGAGAGCCTTCCTTCTTCCTGATCCAGATGACGCCCTCTTTCGCAATCTTGTTGTTGCCGATCAGCATGGCCGATGCCTGATCACCACTATCGTCTACCCCTTTCAATGATTTCCATGAGCCACAGTGTCGAGCATCGCTTCTCATAGCAATGCCACCGTCTCCTCAGTGTGTAGACCACTCAGCGATGTCGTAGATCTAATGCTGACATCTTATCGCCATCCACGTACTCAAGCACCACCACTCGACGCCTCTGATCACTAGCATTGGTTGTTATCAGTATAGGGCATTGCCGGTCCTCATCCAACTTCAGCCGGTCATTCGTCCACAGCAGCCAGCTGTGTTTCCCTCGTGGCCTGCTCCACGGTGTCGCATCACCGCCCCTTCTCTATCTCAGCCCAACACCACAGTAGCCACCGTCGATCCCACCTCTTTTCCCTACTTCCTCCGAGTTGGAGCCCTAGTGTTGTTGTAGCTCCTCTGCAATGGCTTGTCACCACACCAACAAATAGATTTTATCCAAGAGGAAGCTGTAGATTTGAATTAAGGTAAGTTATGAATAAAATTTGATTAACTGAGATCAGTTTTCCATTTTGTGTATTGGGATGAGGAGTTTTGATGTTTGACTGGTCCTTGCAACTTCAACCAGCACTGTTCGTCAGTGAACCATAGTTTTCGCCATCCTATTATGAAAGCTGTAACGACCCAATTTTCCCTATTTCAAGTTCTAAAAGTCCATAAAAATATTTGAAAATACTTTTAAAATATTCTAGAGATTTTTAGAAATTTTTAGAGTATTTTTACGTAATTTTTTGGAGGTCGTTTAGTAGGGTTACAAAAAGAAAGAAGTTTTAAAAAAAAACGTTGAAGGTGAGATTCGAACCCACGACCTCGGGTCGGACTGACCCAAGCAAAACCAGCCCAACCAGCTGAGCTACACGGTTTTGTTAACCTTATATGGTGAGAACTAAGTTTATAGCATAGTTAATGATTAGAGAATAAATTGAGAAAAAGTGCGCGGCTGAGGGATTGAAGCCGAGACCTTTGACTTGGTTAAAACTCGGTTGATGTAACGACCCAACTCCTGGGTACTAAGCTGTGAGCTGGATTACTACATTAACTACTGATGCTACTGTGCGGAAACTGGGTAAAATAAAATTTCACTAACTGACTCGGTTAATCTGACAACTGATACACCCATGCTGTTATAAGGAAGGATTCAAGACCCTTTCCGGTTGGTGTACATGTGCTAAGGAGGATACTTGACCTCCCATCTGAGCTAGGAACTCAGAACTAACTTCCGAGCTAGCTACTGATCGATCCACGGATCAATAAACTTGCTACGATTCTGTGCCCTGCTGGATCGGTCTGCGGACCGATCCAGCAGAGGCTGGATCGGTTGGCAAGACCGATCCAGGTGTGTCTGGATCGGTCTGCAGGCCGATCCAGGCACCTGGAGACGCTGGGATGCTTCTATTCGGTGCTGGATCGGTCGGACGACCGATCAGATAACATACAATAGCATACTGTATGCCTCTGGATTGGTCGGCTGACCGATCCAGGACCCTGATACTGCAACGGATAGGTCGGCAGACCGATTCAACTCTGATATAAAATCAGAGTTTCTGATTTCAGAACTTTCAGGCATTGGAACGTACCACAACTCACAGACATAGGTTCTAGATACATGAAAAACAATCTAACATTAACCTACATGCGTCCTAAACTGAACAAACTGAATAGTGCATAGTTTTAATGGATTAAAACATTGAACCAGCTAAGGACTAAACCATAAATAAACTAACAACGTAAATGCTGGAATTAAGCTGTTTCGACCCCTAGGATCTTTATTCCAAACCCCTTGCACACACACACCTCCATAGCATTGTCCTCCAGCCTCCGTTAGTCCACCTTTCTTTTACCTGTATCTGCAGTATAAGAAAAGTAGTACCTGTAAGCTAAAGAGCTTAGTAAGAAACCATCTACCTCACAAAAACATGCAACGATGCGAGTATGGTTTCAAAACATGCTATTTGAAAACTGAGCATGGCAACATGGCATGGCATACAAACATGTCTGAATCGATCATGGCATACAAACAAGATGAGCATAGCATACTATATCTGAAACTAAGCATACATACTGAACCGGTCATGCATATACATCTAACCGGTCATGAACTCAAATCATGAACTTAACCGAGATAATGAAGCTGAAACTAAGTTAGTGTTTCCATCATCGATTACATATTTGGAAAACTATATATAATAATAGATGAAAATACTAAACATCCTGTTTGGGCCCAACAACTGTACTTTGCACCCCTACGAGACCGGGATTGCAAGTTCCGAATCCAGCGAGGTTACTAGGTTATCTGAACCTAGGGACGTCTGTGGGCCCATGGATATCTGATCCAATACAGAATAAAAGTAAAATACTGAATCTTTTTATTTTACTTTGCTGTTCTAGGTTATCTGAACCTAGTGCTAGGTTATCTGAAACTAGAGGCTACTGTGGGAGCCCACCCAATGGATATCTAATCCATATAGTTGTAATAACTGATAATAAACTGAGTAAAATGTTTCTAATACATTTTACATGCTGTTAGGACGCCTATTGGTGCATCCTTCTGAACTGGGCATTCTACCGAATGCTTGGTGTGCACTAAAAGCACATCCTAAGACTGAAAACTGTAAAACTACTGAACTAACGCCAAAACTAACAAGCGAGAGCAATTATACTGCAGGTGAGGGGTTTCTTACCTCAATCGCAAGGTTTTCTTACGATTCTATTCGCTAGGTTTTCCGGAAAACTGCTCCGTTCGACGAACCGCTTACGTCCTCGTGTTCCTCTCGCGGAGAAGAACCTTTTTCGTGCTGGAGTCGTCGCCGGAAGATGATCCGAGAGCCCTTGGGGCTTGGGCGCCGAGAGAGGAGGAGGAAGAGGTGGCGTCGGCGTTGAGGGTTTGGAGAGGGAGGAGTTTGCCGAACCAAGCAAAATAAACCAAACCCACTTAAACCTTCTCTTTATATTAAGTGATAATTCCGGCCCCACTCTAATATAAATATAAATGTTTCTCCTTTCTCTCAGCACAGCCCTGCTGTGTTTAACTGGTTACTAACATTATCCCTTAAACCATAGGTCTCGGGTTCAATTCCCGCTTAGGCCGTTTTCGTTTATATTTATTTTTGCTACTTCCGCTACTCGGAAAATTCCAGAAAAATATCTAAAAATTCCAGAAAAATCACAGAATAATTCTAAAATAAATTCGGGAATTTTTCGGGCTTTACAATCCCCCATACCTTATAAAAAGTTCGTCCCCGAACATAAAACAATTCTGGGTACTTCTGTCTCATGCTGGCCTCTGTCTCCCAAGTCGTCTCTGCTGCTGTGTGATTTTGCCAGCTGACTTTGACTAATGATACTTCCTTGTTCCGTAACTTCTTTACTGCTCGGTCTATTATCTGAATAGGCTGACTGTCATAGCTGAGATCATCACGGACCTGTACCAACTGGGGCTCAATCACCTGGGTGGCATCTGGAATATGCTTCTTCAGCATGGAGACATGAAATACGTTGTGGACAGCTGACATCTCCTGAGGTAACTCTAGCTCATATGCTACCTTGCCCACTCTCTTCGTGATAAGGTATGGTCCCACATATCTGGGAGCTAGCTTGCCCTTTTTCCCAAAACGCATGACTCCCTTCATGGGAGCTACTCTGAGGAAAACTGTATCCCCAACTGAAAACTCTAGGGGTCTGCGTCGTGTATCGGCATAGCTCTTCTGACGGCTCTGTGCTGTCTCTATCCTCTGGCGAATCTGCTGTATGGCTGCTGTGGTATCTGCTACTAGATCTGTTTAAGGCTCTAGTTCCTTCTGTTCACCACTCTCATACCAGCAGATTGGTGATCTGCACCTCCGCCCATAGAGTGCCTCATAAGGTGCCATGCCGATAGTGGCCTGATAACTGTTGTTGTATGCAAATTCTGCTAGACTCAGATATTTGCACCAACTTTCCTTGAAATCTAGGGCACAAGCCCGGAGCATATCTTCAAGTACCTGATTTACTCGCTCCATCTGACCATCTGTCTGAGGATGGAAAGCTGTGCTGAATTTTAACTGGGTGCCCATATGTGATGTAAATCTACTGTCTCTGTCTGATATAATGGTTCGTGGGACTCCATGCAGCCTAACTATCTCCTTGAGATACAACTGAGCTAGCTGCTCCATGGAATAGGATATTCTGATAGCTAAGAAGTGGGCTGATTTAGTCAACCTGTCGACTATTACCCAAATGACATCAAAACCATTCGTGGTTCTGGGTAATCCCACTATGAAGTCCATAGAGATAGCCTCCCACTTCCATTCTGGAATCTGGATCGGCTGCAGAACTCCTCCTGGTCGCTGATGTTCTGCCTTAACCCTCTGACAGGTTAGACAGATGCTGACGTATCTGGCGATATCTCGCTTCATCCCAGGCCACCAAAATCGTTTCTTTAGATCCTGATACATTTTGGTGGAACCAGGATGCATCACATAGGGAGTCCTGTGAGCCTCGTCTAGAATCTGTTTTCGTAGTTCCTCCTGATCTGGAACACAAAGTCTGTCACCACAGTACACTACCCCACTGGCGGACACTTGAACTCTCCATTTTCTGATTCTGCTAACCCTTGCTTGATTTTATGGATTTCAGGATCCTGCTCCTGAGCTGTCTGGATATCATCAAGCAAGGTAGATGCTAAGGACATAGTGGAAAGCTGTCCGACTATAAGCTCGAGACTAAAGGCTGTAATCTCCTTCCTTAGGGGTGGTGACATAGCTGCTAAAGATAATAAGGTAGCACTGGTCTTCCTGCTGAGTGCGTCTGCTACCTTATTAGCTTTCCCTGGATGGTAGAGGATATCTATGTCATAATCTTTGACCATCTCTAACCATCTGCGCTGTCGCATATTCAGATCCTTCTGAGTAAAGAAATACTTCAGACTTTGATGATCTGTATACACTCTGCACTGAGCTCCGTACAAATAATGTCTCCAAATCTTGAGAGCGAACACCACTGCTGCAAGCTCAAGGTCGTGAGTAGGATAGTTCCTCTCATAATCCTTGAGTTGTCTGGAGGCATAGGCGATCACCTTGCCCTGTTGCATTAGTACTGCTCCTAATCCCAATTTAGAGGCGTCACTTCGAAACTGTATGTGTTTTCTGGTATAGCTAAAATAGGAGCACTTGGTCAATCTCCGTTTTAGTTAGCTCACAATCCTCTGTCCACTAAAATTTCTTGTTCTTCTGGTGAGAGTCGGTGGGAGGCTATCCGGAGAAGTCCTCTGAATTTCTGTAGTTGCTAATCCCGAGCTTCGATTTCATTGGTGTTCTGCCTCTCTCTTCTCCTTACTGCTTCTATCTTGCTGGGATCTACCATAACACCATCCTTGGAGATGATGTGACCTAGAAAGGCTACCTGGTCTAGCCAAAATTCACATTTCATGAATTTGGTGTACAGCTGGTTCTGCTGAAGGATCTGCAAAACTGTCTTCAGATGCTCTGCATGGTCCTCCTGAGTGCCTGAATAGATAAGAATGTCATCGATGAACACGATGACAAACTTGTCTAAGTATTCTCTGAATACTCTGTTCATCAGGTCCATGAAAGTAGCTGGAGCATTTGTCACGCCGAAAGGCATGACTACGAACTCATAATGTCCGTATCTGGTCCTGAAAGCTATTTTAGGTATATCACCTTTCTTGACTCTAACCTGGTGATATCCTGATCTGAGGTCAATTTTAGAGAACACTGTGGCTCCCTTTAGCTGATCAAACAGGTCATCTATCCTAGGGAGAGGGTACCTATTTTTAATTGTGATCTGGTTCAAGGCACGGTAGTCTATGCATAGGCGCATGCTTCCATCCTTCTTCTTCACGAACAACACAGGTGCTCCCCATGGTGAGTGACTAGGGCGTATGAAACCCTTGTCAAGAAGCTCCTGTAATTGCTCCTGAAGTTCCTTCAGTTCTGCTGGAGCCATGCGGTACGGTGCCTTGGAAATTGGATTTGTGCCGGGAATGAGCTCTATCTCAAATTCAATCTCCCTGTCTGGTGCTAAGCCTGGTAGTTCTTCAGGGAAGACTGCTGGGTAGTCACAAATGACTCGAACGTCTGTTAGCTGTTGGTTCTTGTCCTGACTGGTGTTGACTACATTTGCTAAAAATCCCATGCATCCTGAATCCATTAGCTATTGTGCTTTCAGTGCTGAGAGGAACTTCCTGGCTTTTCTCTTTGGTTTTCCCATTTACTCAAACTGTACTTCTGCTTCAGGTTAGAATATGACCTTCTGTTTACGACACTCTATAGAAGCGCCGTATCTGATCAGAAAATCCATTCCAAAGATGACATCGTAGTCAGTCATTTCTAGCACTATCAGATCACCAAAAAGTTCTCTGTCTGCTATAATGACTGGCACTGCTCTGAGGGTAGTGTTGTCAGAAACTGACTGTCGAGTACCTCTGGAGGTGTTGCTAATTTCTCGGTAAATGCCCTGGATACATAAGAGTGGGTTGCCCCAGTATCGAATAAGACAGTTGCATTATGCTGTAAAATACTGATCTGACCTGTGACAACTGTCGAGGCATTTGCTACGTCCTCTCTGGTCAGTGAGAAAATCCTGGCATTCGTGGTAGCTGTGGGGGCTTCTAATCTGCCCTGACTGATCTGTGGACCATCTAAGGTAGCATACATCTGGTGTAGCTGCGCCGGCTGAGCTCCATACTGTATCGGCTGAGGCTGAGGAAGACTGTTCTTGTTCGGGCACTGCTTAGCCATGTGCCCTTCCTGTCCACATTCAAAACAACCTCGCATACCCTTGCGGCAAACTCCTGGATGATGTTTCCCACAAGTAGTACACTTGGGATGTCTGGAATGTTTTCCAGCTGGTCCTCCTTTTGGGTCACTGCTTACCTTGCGTTTCCCCTTCCAGTTGGAGCTATGTCCTGTACCTGAGCCAGCTTGTCCCTTGGCCTCTGTGGAAACCTGCTTCTGCTGGGTGATGCTGTGCTGATAGTGCTCGGTGATCAGAGCACTACTCACTAGCTCCTCTGTGGTTTGTGGCCTATGAACGCCACCAGCCACATTCATTGCGATCTCTGGTCTGAGCATTTTCAGCATCAACCGTACTCGTTCCTTCTCTGAGCTGACTAGTTCTGGATACAGACGGGCCAACCTGTTGAATTTCTTCACGGCCTCCTGAACTGATAGGTTGCCCTGACGAAATTCTGTAAACTCGTCATAGTGTCGGTTCGTGACTTGCATGTGAAAGAATTCCTCAAAGAATTCTTTCTCGAAGTTGGCCCATGTCATCTGGTTTACTGGCCACTTCGATTTAATCCACTCCCACCACATGCGTGCATCTCCTGTTAAACAGAAGGAGGCACACTTCACATTTTCGTGCTCTGGCCAGTCTAGAAGCTCCATCGTGCTTTCCAGTGTTTTAAACCATGCCTGAGCATCCCATGGTTCGCTGGTGCCTGAGAAGTTCTCGGGCTTAATTCTCTGCCACTGGATAAGGTAAGCTTCTCTCTTAGCCCCTGCTACTGGCGCTGACGTACTGCAGGCTGAGGTGGTACTACCTCTGTGATTCTTGGAGTCGTGAGGTTCGGTATTGGAGTGACTGGGGAGTAGTCTGCTGGTTAACCTTTAAGGAGGTTATCTCCTGCTGTTCGACTAGCTGCTGGTGAGCCACTAGTCTTTGTAAGGTGCGGGAGGCAGGCTGCTGCCTCATCTTGGGGCTCGGTGATGCTTTCTTAGCTGGACATCCTCGTACCATTTTCTAAATAGCAGAGAACACATATATATAACTAGGCTATCATGTTATAGTTAACTACTGGTAACATGTTAAATATTATCACTGTAAACATGAATTAATTAACTACCAACATGAGAGCAAACATGAAAGCACATATAACTGATATGAAAGCTGAAAACAAAACTGAGTGAGAGATGTTCTTACTTGGAAGCTGTAGGCACAATGCTGATGTGTGTGTAGGAAGTAAGGAACTTGCTCTGATACCACTCTGTAACGACCCAACTCCTGGGTACTAAGCTGTGAGCCGGATCGCTACATTAACTACTGATGCTACTGTGCGGAAACTGGGTAAAATAAAATTTCACTAACTGACTCGGTTAATCTGACAACTGATACTCCCATGCTGTTATAAGGAAGGATTCAAGACCCTTTCCGGTTGGTGTACATGTGCTAAGGAGGATACTTGACCTCCCATCTGAGCTAGGAACTCAAAACTAACTTCCGAGCTAGCTACTGATCGATCCACGGATCGATAAACTTGCTACGATTCTGTGCCCTGCTGGATCGGTCTGCGGACCGATCCAGGCACCTGGAGACGCTGGGATGCTTCTGTTCGGTGCTGGATCGGTCGGACGACCGATTAGATAGCATACAGTAGCATACTGTATGCCTCTGGATCGGTCGGCTGACCGATCCAGGACCCTGATACTGCAACGGATCGGTCGGCAGACCGATCCAACTCTGATATGAAATCAGAGTTTCTGATTTCAGAACTTTCAGGCACTGGAACATACCACAACTCACAGACATAGGTTCTAGATACATGAAAAACAATCTAACATTAACCTACATGCGTCCTAAACTGAACAAACTGAATAGTGCATAGTTTTACTGGATTAAAACATTGAACCAGCTAAGGACTAAACCATAAATAAACTAACAACGTAAATGCTGGAATTAAGCTGTTTCGACCCCTAGGATCTTTATTCCAAACCCCTTGCACACACACACCTCCATAGCATTGTCCTCCAGCCTCCGTTAGTCCACCTTTATTTTACCTGTATCTGCAGTATAAGAAAAGTAGTACCTGTAAGCTAAAGAGCTTAGTAAGAAACCATCTACCTCACAAAAACATGCAACGATGCGAGTATGGTTTCAAAACATGCTATTTGAACACTGAACTGAGCATGGCAACATGGCATGACATACAAACATGTACTGAACTGATCATGGCATACAAACAAGCTGAGCATAGCATACTGTATCTGAAACTAAGCATACATACTGAACTGGTCATGCATATACATCTAACTGGTCATGAACTCAAATCATGAACTTAACTGAGATAATCAACTGTAGCTGAAACTAAGTTAGTGTTTCCATCACTGATTACATATTTGGAAAACTATATATAATAATAGATGAAAATACTAAACATGCTGTTGGGCCCTGGCAACTGTACTTACTGTGCGCGCATCCCTACGAGACCCGGGATTACAAGTTCCGAATCCAGCAGGGTTACTAGGTTATCTGAACCTAGGGACGACTGTGGGAGTCCAGCCCATGGATATCTGATCCAATACAGTGCCAACTGAATAAAAGTAAAATACTGAATATTGTTTTATTTTACTTTGCTGTTCTAGGTTATCTGAACCTAGTGCTAGGTTATCTGAACCTAGAGGCTACTGTGGGAGCCCACCCAATGGATATCTGATCCATATAGTTGTAATAACTGATAATAAACTGAGTAAAATGTTTCTAATACATTTTACATGCTGTTAGGACGCCTATTGGTGCATCCTTCTGAACTGGGCATTCTACCGAATGCTTGGTGTGCACTAAAAGCACATCCTAAGACTGAAAACTGTAAAACTACTGAACTAACGCCAAAACTAACAAGCGAGAGCAATTATACTGCAGGTGAGGGGTTTCTTACCTCAATCGCAAGGTTTTCTTACGATTCTATTCGCTAGGTTTTCCGGAAAACTACTCCGTTCGACGAACCGCTTACGTCCTCGTGTTCCTCTCGCAGAGAAGAACCTTTTCCGTGCTGGAGTCATCGCCGGAAGATGATCCGAGAGCCCTTGGGGCTTGGGTGCCGAGAGAGGAGGAGGAAGAGGTGGCGTCGGCGTTGAGGGTTTGGAGAGGGAGGAGTTTGCCGAACCAAGCAAAATAAACCAAACCCACTTAAACCTTCTCTTTATATTAAGTGATAATTCCGGCCCCACTCTAATATAAATATAAATGTTTCTCCTTTCTCTCAGCACTGCCCTGCTGGGTTCAACTGGTTACTAACATTATCCCTTAAACCATAGGTCTCGGGTTCGATTCCCGCTTAGGCCGTTTTCGTTTATATTTATTTTTGCTACTTCCACTACTCGGAAAATTCCAGAAAAATATCTAAAAAGTCTAGAAAAATCACAGAATAATTCTAAAATAAATTCGGGAATTTTTTGGGCTTTATAGTTGACCAGCTATGCCAGCGAGTTTTTGTTAATTAAGGAAAGAACGGATTATATTTAAGGTATAGTTAGTAGTCGAATATCCTAATTATAAAGGGAGTTTTATTTTCTCCCATGACCTAACTTTCTCCTCTTCTCTTCTCACGCGACGGCGCCGATTTCTGCTCGGGCGAAAACGCAGCACCTCCTAGGGCTCTCTCTTCGGCGCCGGCGAAGGGCTTTTTCCGGCGGGTCCTCAACCGTGTGCGACCACCATCGTCGAGGAGGATCAGTCGGCGCAAGTAGAAGCCGAAAACTCAAGTTATCTGAACCCTAGAATACTTCATCTTCTTCGGTTGTAAGTCAAAGAAGCAAGGTGAGTTGCTTCTCACCTGCAGTAGGAGTAGTTCCCTTCGATTGGTTTTTGAAAGATTTTGGTTTTGTGCTGCCGTGAGTTTCCCGAATTGGGATTTGGTGTTTCCTTGTTTCTCTTGATTTTTTTTTGAAGCATGCTGTTAGAAGTTGGCTGTTAGGAATATGGTTCCTTTTAGTTCATTGTTACTGTAAAGAATGATTAGAGAAGGTTTAATTCTGAAGCTTTATTCTTTGAAGTTTGCTGAATATTTGGTTTTTTTTTCCATGGTAGATAGGAAGCATGAAGAACAGATTCAAATCTAGGTTATCAATGATAATTCTCTTTTGTTGGTTAATTTCCTTTTTGCTGCCCTAGCTTGGTTAATCTACCTTTGCTGTCATGAGTTTGTTAAAGAAGAGAAGGAATTTGAATGGGTTTAGCATGTTGTTTAGATTTTTCCTATGCTGTTTAGATTATTCTCTTGCTGTTTAGTTTTCGTTTGCTGTTAGTAAAGCATGAGAAATTTTCCATTTGCTAATAATTAAGCATGATCAGTTTCCTTTGCCATTAGATGTGCACGGTGATACTTTCTAGTCTCTTTTGCTATTAGAATATCTTGAGCATGCAATTATTAGTTTCTTTGCTATTACATAAGCATGAGTTTCTGTCTTTAAGAACTATAAGCAAGAAAGACTAAGGTCTAGACTTGATTTCAATTCCAGAAGATTGAATATCAAAAGCGCACACAAGGTGTTTGCTTAAATGCCAAGTAAGGGCAAGTATAAAGAAGTTATAGTTAAAAAGAAAGTATTTTACTTTTAATGGCATGTACCGGACACGAGGTCCAGGACACAAGGTCCATTGGGTGGGCTCCTAGATCGCCCCTAGGCACAAGATCGCCTAGAAGTACCTTAGTAGTTTCAGGATTAGCTACCTCGACTCTTATTAAGGATGCGCGCAAATTGGTACAATGCCGGGCCCAAAAGAAGTTTATTATTATTTTGAAGTATTAAAGTATAAGTTTTTGAAACAAATGAAACGAGCTTCAAATCTGTCTAGAATTAGAAAGTTAGTTTCTTGTTATTTGAAGCATGCAGTAGTAGTTTTAATTATTTTCTTGCTATTAGATTATTCAGCATGTTTAGCTTTATTTGCTTTCAGCATGCAGTTATAGTTTTATTCTTGTGAGCGTGAGTAGCTTTACATGTTTAGTAGCTTTACATGTTTAGTGGCTTTACATGTTTAGTATTTCAGTTAGTATGATTCCTTTATTGGTTTATGAGCATGATTAGCTATACATGTTTAGTATTTCAGTTAGTATGATTCCTTTGCTATGTATGAGCATGAGTAGCTTTACATGTTAGCATTCAGTTTTAGCATGTTTTTATTTATATACATGCATATCGAGTTTTTGTGAGTATATAGCTCTCACTAAGCTTTATGCTTATAGACTGCACTTCCTCCTACTGCAGATAAAGGAAAGGAAAAGATTTAGCAAGGAAGGCGACAAGGTGGTAGTTATGAAGGTGTGTGATGGCTGGACTATGGGGAGACCAAGAGTTTGCTAAGGAATTGTTAAGACTTTTCTGTTTAGAGTTCTTTAGTTTTCTTTAAATGCTATTATGAGTCAAGATTGTAATTAAGTTTATTCCACATCTGTAGTTGGGTTCTATTGATGGAGTGATATTGTTGTTTGCTATTATTAGGGTAGTTTCCTTCTTTTATTTGTGATATTATACTGCGTGGTTGTGAAGATATATGTTCCAGCCGCTTGTGGCTGAGTATAGTTTGTTTGTATTGATGATTTAGTCATCGGTACAGGGGAGACTCTGCCGAAATTTTTCGGTAGAGATTCCTCGTGGTTTTTAATTATACCGGTTAAGCAGAGTTAGTAGTTAAGTAACGGTCACTCTTAGAGAGTAGTAGTAGTAGTAAGAAGGGTGGTCGTTACAATGCTTCTCGTCGGTTGAAGGAGCATGAGAAGAACTACCCTGTACATGATCTAGAGCTATTCGCCATTATTTTTGCCATGAAGATTTGACGACATTATTTATATGGCGTTACATTTAAGATTCTCACTGATCATAAGAGTCTCAAATATCTATTTTATTTAGAAGGAACCTAATCTCCGACAAAGGAGATGGATGGAATTCCTAAAGGATTTTGATTGTACCATTAGCTATCACCCAGGGAGAGCTAATGTGGTTGTCGATGCACATAGCAGGAAGTCCAGAGGGACTTTAGCTTGCCACCGAGTTGTGGTCACAGACTTGATTCAAGGCTTCTCCGAGTTGGGCCTTGAGGGATAAGGACGGACAGAGCAGGGTACTCTGGTTACCATGGTTGCTCAGTCATCAATCAGGACGAGGATCCGAGAGCCCTAGGCTGCTGATCAGTATTTACAGTTTAATTACAGCCAGATAGCTTCCGGGTAGCAGACCAAGTTCGCACGAGATGAGGAGGGTGTTATACACTTCCGAGGCAGATTATGCGTACTTCAGTCTCATCCGATCTTATAGGAGTTACTTCTGGAGGCTCATCGCTCATGATTTGCTGTCCACCCAGGCGGTACCCATATGTACCAAGATTTGAAGTACGTGTTTCTATTGGTGGAATGACATGAAGGAAGACATTGCGGATTTTACAGCTAGATGTCTTGTCTGTCAGCAAGTGAAGGCCGAGCACCAGAGAACTGCCGGCTTACTTCAGCAGATTTCTATTCCTGAGTGGAAATGAGAACATATTACAATGGACTTAGTGGTGGGTTTACCGAGGACATGATGAGGCCATGACGCGATTTGGGTAATCGTTGATCAATTAACCAAATCCGCGTATTTCTTAGCGATCCGGAAGACTGATTTCCTGGATCGATTGGTAGATCTGTTTTACCGGGAGATCATCAGATCACGTGGTGCCCCGTTGACTATTATTTCGGATAGAGACCCCCGGGTCACGTCTCATTTTTTTGGCAGAGTCTGCAGCAGGCCTTGGGCACGCAGCTTTGTTTCAGTACAACTTTCCATCTGCAGACAGATGGACAGTAGAGCGGACCATTCAGACTCTAGAGGACTTGTTAAGGTTTTGTGTATTGGATTTTGGAGGCAGTTGGGAGGACCATTTGCCATTGATAGAATTCGCCTACAACAACGGTTTGCATTTGGCTATCCAGATGGCACCGTTTGAAGCGTTGTATGATAGGCCTAGTCGGACACCCACCCTCTAGGATGAGGTTGGGAAGGCCCAATTGATGGGACCTCATAGAGCTCAGTATGAGGCAGAGTTGGTCCGTACTATCAGACGGAGGATGTCAGAGGCGTAGGACTGCCAGAAGGGTTATGCAGACCAGAGTCGGAGACTCTTAGAGTTCTCTGCAGGCGACCATGTATTTCTGCGGGTTTCACCCATGAAAGGGGTGGAGAGTTTTGACTGCAGAGATTAGTTAGCTCTGCGATACATTAGACCTTTCCAGATCTTGGAAAGGGTTGGAGCGGTAGCTTATCGTTTAGCGCTACCACCAGCTTTGGCGGGCGTTCACGACATATTTCATGTGACTATGCTGATGAGGTATATATCCGACTAGACACATGTACTAACAGTATCATAGTGTCGTTCAGCCTGACGTCACCTATGAGGAGGTTCCGGTACGGATTCTGGATAGGAAAGAGCGTCAGTTGCAGAACAAGACTATCCGGCTGGTTAAAGTCGGATGACAGCATCATTCAGACGAGGAGATTACTTGGGAGCTCGAGGATACTATCTGAGCTCGATACCCCCACCTTTTCACCTGAGGTATATGATTTAATTTACCGTTCAGCATTTATACTTTTTATCTGTTGTTAGTACTTGCTGATGGTAGATAATGAAATTTGGGGACCAAATTTTTATTAGTGGGGGAGAATGTAAAATATCGAAAATGGTGAATAATGATAAGGAAATTTTTCAGAATTTTTAAAAATTTTTCGGGAATTTTTCGGAGCTTGTACGGACAAGCTTACGGGGATAAAAACTGGGCCCCGGGAAAGCCTGTTTAGGCTATCCTGTTTTAACGAGGAAAAGTTTTGTTTTTCTTATTAATTCCTTTTCCTGTTTTCTCTTTTCCTTCGTTTTCACCTCACGCGTGCCCTAAGTCTCGACGCCGTCTCCTCTTCTCTGCGCGGCGCAAACCACACGCGGAGCATCTGCCAACTTCTGCCCGAGCCCTAAGACCCCGACGCCGATCCCTTGTCTCTGCCTATTCCGAGTCGCTGCCGAGGTCGAGCCCTAGATTGGGGAAGATCAGGAATGCGCCGACACTCCTCTTCGATGTCGCACCTCTGCACGGGCTGGCCTTGTTCGTGCCACCGCTGAGTCTGCTTCGCCGACCTCCGCCCTCTGTCTTAGTGCCGGCAGCCCACCTTCTCTTTTGCCTTAGCACCGGGCGCCGCCACCACCTGAGATCGCACGGAACAATGCTCTTCTCGGTACCAGCCGTTGGGTGAAGGGACAGCTATTGTCTTCACCGACCATTGTCCGATCTGCCTCTCTATTCATCGCCGACGAGGACATACCATGCCCTAGCTGTGATCTAGGAGGCAGTAGGTGAGGTTGGTTCTCCTTCGCTGGATCTGTGATCAGCACTGACGATTGAAGAGAAGGGGAGGATCCAGCATGGTGGTTTTCGCGCTGAGGTGTTCTTGTCCAGCATACAGTTGCAGCTCTTCAATTGTGGATCAACCACAATTCATATGTTGAGGTGAGTTTTTGTACTGAGGATTTGGGTTTCAGCAAATCTTTTGCTGTATGATTGGAGTTTGGTTACAGATTTAGATTCATTGGTAATCATTTACTTGAGGAATTGTTAAGGTGGATTATATTAACAGAAAATGATTATCAGGTGTTGGATGAGTTTTGGAAGAAAAGGGTGAGGTCATAAGATTGGATTTATTGAGGTTTCGGCTTGCATTATCCGATCTACGATAAACCTAAGTGTTGATTGTATATTTATTTCAGGGTTTTGATTTGAGACAAGAGCTCTGATTAGAGGACATACAACACGATCTACATTGGAGGCGGGTACCTCTTGACTTATCTTTTATGATATTGTCATTTGGATATGCATAGTATTTTATAACTACAAGCAATGAACATGTTTGCCTTTGGTATGTCACTGTTTGATATCCATAGCATGTTAGGTTTGTCGCCTATGATGTATCCGTGCTTATATCTCGTGATTTGTTGCCATGAGTATCTTATTGCCATGAGTATCTTAGTTTCTAGAGTGACATACTATGCTTTACTGAGGTTAGGATTAGGCTCTGGATTTTTGTTTCTGGCATGTGTATCCAAATTATCTGACACTTAGGTTTTTATGCCATGCCTGGATTATGTATTTCTATTGGTATATCATAAATGATTCGTGTACCTAGACCTTGTGGCTTTGATCTGTGTATATTGTTGGTACATATGCTATGGAAGGGGGATATGTTTAGGATCTAGGTTGTTATACCAAAGAGGACCTGTATACCCTAGATCCGTGGATTTGACCTACTGATACTGTGGTACCTATATTATGTATATATGGATTTTTCTATGCTGATCAGGATATTCCATACTTATTATGTTCAGGACATAGGTTTTTGATATTCTATCTGACCTGTGTACTCTAGATCTTGGTATGTGACCATCGATTTTATAGTACTCATTATATATATATGGATATGGTTATGTTGATCAGTTTTTCTATGCTTAGTGTCATGCATCATGATTGCATGCTGTGCGATTGTCGGCTCCACTATGGTTGAGCCCATCGCCAGTTACATGTACTGCACACACCACCACTTATGGATTAGTGGTTTATCAGGCAGGTGTGTGGCGGTTCTGCTGTTTGGCTCCGTTGGTCAGGTGACTCAGCATGGTAGCCGACAAATAGTTCCGCTCTGTTTGGCTCCGCTGCCATTTAGTGTAGCAGCGTGGTAGCCGGCAGACGGTGGACTTTGTTTGGATCCGTTGGTCAGGTGACTCAGCATGATAGCCGGCAGAGATATCTCCCCGTCATCGTGTACCGGGAGATGAGAGCATTGAGCTCCCCCATTTATGATTTGGGGTCAGAGGACAGGAGTACTCCGACAGCATTCCGTCCACTCGGTCACTGTTCAGGAGCAGTGATGTTAGAGTGCACGGTCATCACATGCATTGATTGTATTTATTTGCTTGTGTTTGCTGCACTTATATGCTGTATTTTGGTGGATGCATTTGTTTGACATGCATACAGGAGACATACTGCGTATCATTTTGATGACCCTTTAGTTCAGGATAGGAGTTCCTGGTGAGTACAGCTTCCTTGGTTACTTTTCAGTTTGTATATTTCCTATATATTATTCGGAAGTTGTATTCCATGTTTATTGCTGTTAGATATATCTTACTAGGCATGTCTATTGGTATTCGCTGAGTTGTTGAACTCACCCCCGTGGACACTATATTTTTCAGGTACCAGGTTATTTATGGTGTCGCTTGGAGCATCCTGTTTGGTGGTCCGCGCGTCACAGCAGAAGACATGTCGCTGTCTTTTTGCTGTTTTATCATGGTATATGATATGTGAGTTTTTGGTTCTGAGTTCCGGTTTTGTTTCTGGAAATGTTGCTTTGTTTATTGTGTAAGGCTAGTCGGCTAGCAGTTTTCGTTTTGGGTTGTATGTGTTGTCTTTTTTCGCGGTGTTTTTGGTTTTAGTACAGCTATGTAGGTTGTTAAATATATATATAACTGCGTGTTGTTTATTTTGTTCCAGCCGAGTGGGCTGATGATATAAACTGCATGGTTGTGTGTATATTCCAGCCGCTTGTGGCTGATGTATATTTTGTATGTAGAATTGCTTCAGATTGTCACCCGTACAGGGGAGGTGCTGTCGAAATTTCTTCGGACAGGGACTCCCTCGGGGTGTGACAATTTAGTGGTATCAGAGCAGGTATACGATACTTGCTATGTGTTTTGGATTTTCGAGATTTATTTGATACCAATTTATTTGGTATCAGAGATCGGCTTACGAGTCTTATTTTCCCGGTGTTTCGGATTTTCTGTTTTGGTCTTCTCGATGTGACTCTTCGGGTTTTGGCACCTGACAGCAGCAGGACATCTCCAAGCTATAGGAGGTATGTTGCTATACTGTTATCCTACTATTTAGTTAGTGTATGCATCGTTGACTATTATAGTTTATGACATGTATTATTATGACATGTATTAGCACTCTTTACTAGTATCTGTCTAGTTGAGATAGTAAATATTTTATGTATTAGGTAAAACCCTGATGATGATCGACCTTGATAGAGATTAATGGTTACAGTTTCTGGTGATTTATCATATCATACATCAGTAGTTTTTAGCTTATGTTATTACTAGTTGGTTAGCAGATTGAGGCACATACCAGCCTCTGCTTTTATTAGCTGGGTAGTGGATAGTATCTATATCTTTATGTTGACCTAGCCAGTAGTATACCAGGTTATCTTAGTTAATTTCATCCGTAGATAATTGATTTACTCTTGTTAGATCGGTCAGTAGAAGATAGATTGACGTTTGTTGACTTGGGTAGTCGTGATCGATTTACCTTAAATGCTTGTAGAGGCTTTATTTATTCTTGATTAGTTAGTAGATGACCGATTAGTTTTGTTGATCCGATCAGTAGGGGATTGACCTACTTTACTTTTAGATGTTTGAATCTTGGGTTATTCGTGCTTAGTTGGATATCTTGAGCACATCGAGTACCTAGCTTATACTGACGTGGGAAAGGATTGAATTAGCCATATACTATTGACGACTTGGTCAGTCGATAGAGGATCGATGTATCCTATTCCATGAGTACTTTAATTTTAGACTGTATGTACCTAATTGGATAACTTAGAAGGTGGCATAGGGTTTGTGTAGTAGATTAGATTAAATATGTTGATTATGCATATATATGAAGTGTACATATGATTGTTATGAGTTGAAGGAGTTCTATGATGGATAGTTCATTTGTAAATAGTGTGGGTATTCCCATCTAGATATGGTTATTGTAGGTTCCTTGTGGATTATAGCTATTTAGTTAGCTGTACGTGACTGATTGACATATTGGAGGTATCTTATCGATTTAAATCTGTGTCGTGGTATGTGCACATGGGTGTGAGTGTTATGTTGGAAGTATCTTGTCGACTACATCAGTGTTGTGATATGTACATATGTGTTTAGTGTGGTATCTGAGGTATCTTGTTGATTATGTGTGATTTGTGAATGCACCTGGGTTTTAGTATGCCTTATTGGAAGTATATGTTGATTATACTCTTGGCATATGTGTATATTTGTCATGTGAGTGTTGTTTGAGGGTATTGTTGATTTTACCTACGATGATATATGCACACGGGTTCGGTATACATTGTTGGAGGTATCATGGTGAATTATACCTATGATGTGAGTATTTTTGGTGTGTACTAATTGGAGGATTATGTCGATCATACATATGTTGTGTGTGCACGTGTGTCAGATGTATGGTCGGTAGCATCATGATGATTCTACCTATGTTAAATGTAGAATGTTAAATGTCTACATTATGATATTGGTTGTTTTACCCTGTCAACTAATTCTCCCATTAGTGGGTGACCAACCCACTAGGAGGATGATAGAGTTGACTATGGATTTGATTTGCTTACTGGATGGTTATACCCTAGGCTACCCACAGTGATTTGTGGTAGAGAGATCTCGTGCAATCTCTAGCTAGATAGTTAGGTGCTTTGGGCACTTATGTATTGTTGTGGTAGAGCGTAGCTCCTACATGTTATGGATCGTTTGTGGTAGAGCATAGCTTCCACATATTCTGAATTCCCACATATTTAGGGATTGTTTTGTAGTGGAGCGTTGCTCCCACATATTGAGGATTGCTTGTAGTGGAGCATTGCTCCCATATTTATTGCAGATATATGTTACGGATTATTTGTAGTGGAGTGTTACTCCTACATATTGAGGATTTCTTGTGGTAGAGCGTTGCTCCCACATAGGTGGTATTTTCTGTGATGGAGCGTTGCTCTCACACTGGAGGATCTATTCTTTGGTGATTTATATCGTTGGTGATCAAATTTGTTTATTGTTGAGGATCTTATGGTTAGGAATGTCGATGATATGGACATTATGTGTCTTGGTTTCACTATTAGGGCTTGCAGTGCCCTAGATGTTAGCATGAACTCAATGATTTGGGTATCACTAGGATGTTTGGATTGGTTTCCATTGTCTTTGTTGACGATGTGGTGATCTATTTCTGATCCGAGGTGAGTCACACACACCATTTTGCATAGTTCTGGAGATGTTTCGACGAGAACATCTATATATGAAGATCAGTAGTGCGTATTTTGGTTGTCTTCTGTGAGATGTATGAGACACACGGTCACCAGTAGGAGTATACTGTGGTTCTACAGAAGATAGAGGTTGTTACCGTTGGGAGTAGACGAAGTCTATAGAGGAGGCTCGTAACTTCCTTTGTTTGGCTTGATAATTCCGGAGATACGTTGAGGGTTTCTCTCGGATAGCTATGTCACTGACACGCCTGACCAGGAAAGGCATGAAGTTCACGTGGTCCGAGGACTACGAGACCAGCTTCCAGGAGCTGAAGCGGAGATTAGTGTCGGCTTCAGTTTTGGTTTTACCTTCTGGAGAGGACGGATATGTCCTCTACACCAACGCATTTATTCAGGGTTTGAGCGCTGTTCTGATGCAGCACGATAGAGTAGTCTCCTATGCTTCTCGTCGGTTGAAGGAGCATGAGAAGAACTACCCTGTACATGATCTAGAGCTAGTTGCCATTATTTTTTCCATGAAGATTTGACGACATTATTTATATGGCGTTACATTTGAGATTCTCACTGACCATAAGAGTCTCAAATATCTATTTTATTTAGAAGGAACCTAATCTCCGACAAAGGAGATGGATGGAATTCCTAAAGGATTTTGATTGTACCATTAGCTATCACCCAGGGAGAGCTAATGTGGTTGTCGATGCACTTAGTAGGAAGTCCAGAGGGACTTTAGCTTGCCACCGAACAGACTTGATTCAAGGCTTCTCCGAGTTGGGCCTTAAGGGATAAGGATGGACAGAGCAGGGTACTCTGGTTACCATGGTTGCTCAGTCATCAATCAGGACGAGGATCCGAGAGCCCTAGGCTGCTGATCAGTATTTGCAGTTTAATTGCAGCAAGATAGCTTCCGGGCAGCAGACCGAGTTCACACGAGATGAGGAGGGTGTTATACACTTCCGAGGCAGATTATGCGTACTTCAGTCTCATCCGATATTATAGGAGTTACTTCCGGAGGCTCATCGCTCATGATTTGCTGTCCACCCAGGCGGTACCCATATGTACCAAGATTTGAGGTACGTGTTTCTATTGGTGGAATGACATGAAGGAAGACATTACGGATTTTGAAGCTAGATGTCTTATCTGTCAGCAAGTGAAGGCCGAGCACCAGAGACCTACCGGCTTACTTCAGCAGATTTCTATTCCTGAGTGGAAATGAGAACATATTACTATGGACTTAGTGGCGGGTTTACCGAGGACATGACGAGGCCATGACGTGATTTGGGTAATCGTTGATCAATTAACCAAATCCACGTATTTCTTAGCGATCTGGAAAACTGATTTCCTGGATCGATTGGTAGATCTGTTTTGCCGGGAGATCATCAGATCACGTGGTGCCCCGTTGACTATTATTTCGGATAGAGACCCCCGGGTCACGTCTCATTTTTTTGGCAGAGTCTGCAGCAGGCCTTGGGCACGCAGCTCTGTTTCAGTACAACTTTCCATCTGCAGACAGATGGACAGTAGAGCGGACCATTCAGACTCTAGAGGACTTGTTGAGGTTTTGTGTATTGGATTTTGGAGGCAGTTGGGAGGACCATTTGCCATTGATAGAATTCGCCTACAACAACGGTTTGCATTTAGCTATCCAGATGGCACCGTTTGAAGCGTTGTATGATAGGCCTAGTCGGACACCCACCCTCTGGGATGAGGTTGGGAAGACCCAATTGATGGGACCTCATAGAGCTCAGTATGAGGCAGAGTTGGTCCGTACTATCAGACGGAGGATGTCAGAGGCGTAGGACCGCCAGAAGGGTTATGCAGACCGGAGTCGGAGACTCTTAGGGTTCTCTGCAAGCGACCATGTATTTCTGCGGGTTTCACCCACGAAAGGGGTGGAGAGTTTTGACTGCAAAGATTAGTTAGCTCTGCGATACATTGGACCTTTCCAGATCTTGGAAAGGGTTGGAGCGGTAGCTTAGCGTTTAGCGCTACCACCAGCTTTGGCGGGCGTTCACGACGTATTTCATGTGACTATGCTGATGAGGTATATATCCGACTAGACACATGTACTGACAGTATCACAGTGTCGTTCAGCCTGACGTCACCTATGAGGAGGTTCCGGTACGGATTCTGGACCGGAAAGAGCGTCAGTTGCAGAACAAGACTATCCGGCTGGTTAAAGTCGGATGACAGCATCATTCAGACGAGGAGATTACTTGGGAGCTCGAGGATACTATCCGAGCTCGATACCCCCACCTTTTCACCTGAGGTATATGATTTAATTTACCGTTCAACATTTATACTTTCTATCTGTTGTTAGTACTTGCTGATGGTAGATAATGAAATTTGGGGACCAAATTTTTATTAGTATAGGGGAGAATATAAAATATCAAAAAATGGCGAATAATGATAAGGAAAATTTTCAGAATTTTTAGAAATTTTTCGGGAATTTTTCGGAGCTTGTACGGACGAGCTTACGGGGATAAAAACTGGGCCCCGGGAAAGCCTGTTTAGGCTATCTTGTTTTAACAAGGAAAAGTTTTGTTTTTCTTATTAATTCCTTTTCCTGTTTTCTCTTTTCCTTCGTTTTCACCTCACGCGTGCCCTAAGTCTCGACGCCGTCTCCTCTTCTCTGCGCGGCGCAAACCACACGCGGAGCATCTGCCAACTTCTGCCCGAGCCCTAAGACCCCGACGCCGATCCCTTGTCTTTGCCTGTCGACGCCATTCTCGTCGGCCGACGAGACCCAAGCAAGAGCCGATCAACTCTCTTTTCCCTGCATTCGCACATCGCCGGCCTGTGCCCGAGTCGCCGCCGAGGTCGAGCCCTAGATTGGGGAAGATCAGGAATGCGCCGACACTCCTCTTCGATGTCGCACCTCTACACGGGCTGGCCTTGTTCGTGCCACCGCCGAGTCTGCTTCGCCGACCTCCGCCCTCTGTCTTAGTGCCGGCAGCCCACCTTCTCTTTTGCCTTAGCACCGAGCGTCGCCACCACCTGAGGCCGCACGGAACAGTGCTCTTCTCGGTACCAGCCGTTGGGTGAAGGGACAACTATTGTCTTCACCGACCATTGTCCGATCTGCCTCTCTATTCATCGCCGACGAGGACATACCATGCCCTAGCTGTGATCTAGGAGGCAGTAGGTGAGGTTAGTTCTCCTTCGCTGGATCTGTGATCAGCACTGACGATTGAAGAGAAGGGGAGGATCCAGCAAGGTGGTTTTCGCGCTGAGGTGTTCTTGTCCAGCATACAGTTGCAGCTCTTCAATTGTGGATCAACCACAATTCATCTGTTGAGGTGAGTTTTTGTACTGAGGATTAGGGTTTCAACAAATCTTTTGCTGTATGATTGGAGTTTGGTTACAGATTTAGATTTATTGGTAATCATTTACTTGAGGAATTGTTAAGGTGGATTATATTAACAGAAAATTATTATCAGGTGTTGGATGAGTTTTGGAAGAAAAGGGTGAGGTCATAAGATTAGATTTATTGAGGTTTCGACTTGCATTATCCGATCTACGATAAACCTAAGTGTTGATTGTATATTTATTTTAGGGTTTTGATTTGAGACGAGAGCTCTGATTAGAGGACATACAACACGATCTACATTGGAGGCGGGTACCTCTTGACTTATCTTTTATGATATTGTCATTTGGATATGCATAGTATTTTATAACTACAAGCAATGAACATGTTTGCCTTTGGTATGTCACTGTTTGATATCCATAGCATGTTAGGTTTGTCGCCTGTGATGTATCCGTGCTTATATCTCATGATTTGTTGCCATGAGTATCTTATTGCCATGAGTATCTTAGTTTCTAGAGTGACATACTATGCTTTACTGAGGTTAGGATTAGGCTCTGGATTTTTGTTTCTGGCATGTGTATCCAAATTATCTGACACTTAGGTTTTTATGTCATGCCTGGATTGTGTATTTCTATTGGTATATCATTTGTGATTCGTGTACCTAGACCTTGTGGTTTTGATCTGTGCATATTGTTGGTACATATGCTATAGAAGGGGGATATGTTTAGGATCTAGGTTGTTATACCAAAGAGGACCTGTATACCCTAGATCTGTGGATTTGACCTACTGATACTGTGGTACTCATATTATGTATATATGGATTTTTCTATGCTGATCAGGATATTCCATACTTATTATGTTCAGGACATAGGTTTTTGATATTCTATCTGACCTGTGTACTCTAGATCTTGGTATGTGACCATCAATTTTACAGTACTCATTATATATATATGGATATGGTTATGTTGATCAGTTTTGCTATGCTTAGTGTCATGCATCATGATTGCATGTTGTGCGATTGTCGGCTCCACTATGGTTGAGCCCATCACCAGTTACATGTACTGCACACACCACCACTTATGGATTAGTGGTTTATCAGGCAGGTGTGTGGCGGTTCTGCTGTTTGGCTCCGTTGGTCAGGTGACTCAGCGTGGTAGCCGGCAGATAGTTCTGCTCTATTTGGCTCCGCTGGCATTTAGTGTAGCAGCGTGGTAGCCGGCAGACGGTGGACTTTGTTTGGCTCCGTTGGTCATGTGACTTAGCGTGGTAGCCAGCAGAGATATCTCCCCGTCATCGTGTACCGGGAGATGAGAGCATTGAGCTCCCCCATTTATGATTTGGGATCAGAGGACAGGAGTACTCCGACAGCATTCCGTCCACTCGGTCACTGTTCAGGAGTAGTGATGTTAGAGTGCACGGTCATCACATGCATTGATTGTATTTATTTGCTTGTGTTTGCTGCACTTATATGCTGTATTTTGGTGGATGCATTTGTTTGACATGCATACAGGAGACATACTGCGTATCATTTTGATGACCCTTTAGTTCAGGATAGGAGTTCCTGGTGAGTACAGCTTCCTTGGTTACTTTTCAGTTTGTATATTTCCTATATATTATTCGGAAGTTGTATTCCATGTTTATTGCTGTTAGATATATCTTACTAGGCATGTCTATTGGTATTCGCTGAGTTGTTGAACTCACCCCCGTGGACACTATATTTTTCAACTACCAGGTTATTTATGGTGTCGCTTGGAGCATCCTGTTTGCTGGTCCCCGCGTCATATCTGAAGACATGTCGCTGTCTTTTTGCTGTTTTATCATGGTATATGATATTTGAGTTTTTGGTTCTGTGTTCCAGTTTTGTTTCTGGAAATGTTGCTTTGTTTATTGTGTAGGCCTAGCCGGCTAGCAGTTTTCATTTTGGGTTGTATGTGTTGTCTTTTTCCGCGGCGTCTTTGGTTTTAGTACAGCTTTGTAGGCTGTTAAATATATATATATAACTGCGTGGTTGTTTATTTTGTTCCAGCCGAGTGGGCTGATGATATAAACTGTGTGGTTATGTGTATATTCCAGGCGCTTGTGGCTGATGTATATTTTGTAATTGCTTCAGATTGTCACCCGTACAGGGGAGGTGCTGTCGAAATTTCTTCGGACAGGGACTCCCTCGGGGCGTGACAGGTTCAGTAACTTCCCTTGTTGCCAGCAGCAAGTTTGATCCGAACAGAGGAGTTGATTCCAGTAGGTTGTTCTGTTCTGTTGTGTGTTCCTATTTCGGCAGGAATCCCATTCCAGAAGCTTGATCAAGGTAAGGTGTAGGGATTTTGTTACATGTTGAGGAATTAGGTTTATGCATTGATGAATTAGGGATGAGTTGGATCATATTGATTAGTGAAATTTAGATTGATACATGTTGATACACGATTAGTGTAATGTTGTATGCATGATTACTAGATGTAATTAGTTGTTCATATGTAATTGGATTTAGGTTTTGGATTTCTAATCTAAATAGGGATTAGGGATTAGGTAACTAACCCTAATTGACCTTTTAGATTTAATTAGGTAGGTTGTGATTGTGTTGATTAGGGCTTTGCCCTAATTTAGTTTCAGGGATTTTATTTAGCTAACCATTTGGATTTAGCTAAATAAAATATATATATTGTTTGACACAGGACTCTGATTAAAGACGGGCGTCTCGACCTTGGATTTGACGTGATTGTACCTTCTATTTGAGGTGGTACCCTTTGACTTATCTCTTGATAGTGTCTTATGATATGTGCAGTTTATATATACTTACTAGTGTTGGTAGTTAGTATTTCCTTGATTTAGTTTAGTTGATACCTATCATGTTTCTACTGTTAGTTGCTTTACATTAGAACTGGATGCTTTATCTTTTGCCATGTGTATATGTGTTAATAGAGATAGAGGTATTATTGTATTTTCTGTTGGTGCAGGAAGCATCCGACGATCGAACCTAAGTTTTGATAATGGCAAAGGGATTCAAAGTTAAGATTCTTTGTTATCTAACATGTTGAATAAGTGTTTCAGGAAAGTCCTAACTACGGTTAGGTAGGTGAAAATCCTAGGGGGTGGTAACCCTAGGTCCTAGGGGGTGGTAACCCTAGGTGGAGAAAAGTCCTAGCTGCGGTTAGGCAAAGGGAAAACCCTAGGGGGTGGTAACCCTAGGTCATAGGGGGTGGTAACCCTATGCGGAAAGTCTTGGCAGGTCGATAGCTTCAGGAAAAAGTCCTAGGGGGTGGTAACCCTAGGTGAAAAGTCTTGGTGTCACGAACCAGGTGAAAGACTGGACTACCCGGGGAAGCGGATGTCCAGCAGAAAGTCCGGAAGCATCGAGTACTGAGCAAAAGTCCAGTCGATCTGGAGGATCGACTGGCAATAGGTAAAACTCCTGAGTGGAGTAGGTGAGAACGCGTTCCCCATAGAGGGAACAGTAGGCGTCGGGTCGACCTAGGGTTTTCGGTCGGAAACCCGAAGTCATACTCGGACAGTCTGGAGACTGTCTATACTTCATTTATCATGTTTCTTGTGCTAACTTTGTGTTGCAGGATATTGTTTGGGACTAACGTATCTTGCAGGTGCAAAGGAGCAACCTAAAGCCTCGGATGAACAGTGTCCGAGGCGCCTCCATGGAGCTTGGAGGCGCCTCGGGTGCAAAAGCTGAGCTGGCTGCGAAAGTTCATCGAAGGCGCCTTGAAGGGAGTATAAGGCGCCTTGGAAGGCACCTTGAGCAGGGTATAAGGCGCCTCCAAGGGATGAAGTTCGACCAGTTCAGATCTGATCCACGCGAAAGACTAGGCAGCATGGAGGCGCCTTGAATAGCCTTCAAGGCGCCTTGAACACCCTTTATAAGGGGGTTTCGACCAGCATCTCAATGAATCAAGTTCTGAGCTTTCCTTCTTCAACGTGCTGCTAACAAAGTCATTCTGAAGTGCTGTTGCAACATTCCGACGACCCGGAGCTTCGTTTTTCTCTTCTTTAAGTTGTCGGTACAAAGTTATTCTAATTGTTGTTACATTTTGTAATCTGTAATTCTTATCGAGCTTATAGTTGTTGCCCACTGGAAGTGATCAAGGATCGCGGGCCTTCGAGTAGGAGTCGCCTTAGGCTCCGAACGAAGTAAATCCCTTTGTGTCTTTGTATTTATTTTATTCCGCTGCATTTTAATTACTCCGATAGTTTTCCGATAATCGAACAAATAGCCACGAGCGCTATTCACCCCCCCCTCTAGCGCGCCTCGATCCAACAATTGGTATCAGAGCGGGGTTGCTTTGAACTGGTGCAACCACCATTCAAGCATTTTTCGTGGCTTTGTCGTTTGTATAGGTTTTTCGTTTTTTCCCTCCAAAACTATTTTTGATAAATTAATTTTCATCTTTTCACCATTGGTTAGAATTAACGAAATATTGCGTTATCAAAAATTTGTGGTAATATTTTTTAATATTATTTTAATAATATTTTATTATTTTTTCTCGAAATTCCTGAATCACTATCTTTATTTCTCTCCCGCACTACTAATCCAAGACTAAGTCTTGGAACAAGTTTTATTGTGTTTATTTTTGTGAGATTGTCTTTCTAAAATGGTCCATCAAGAAGGCTACAACACTGCTCGCCCACCGCTCTTCTCCGGAGATGATTTCAGAGATTGGAAGGGTCGGATGGAGGCGTATCTCCAGACTCACTTTGAAGTCTGGATGATCGTCAAAACCGGGTTTCAACTGCCAACTGACGGCGCCGGCAAGCCACTACCGTACGAGAACTGGGAAGCGAACCTTATCAAAAAGGTAGAAGCAAACGCAAGAGCAACGTATACACTTCAGTGTGGTTTAACAAATAAGGAGTTGAATCGCGCCGGCCCATTCTCAAGCGCTAAGGAGCTGTGGGAGAATCTGATTGAGCTACACGAAGGTATTCCTGATACAATAATAGGTAAGCATGGTTTAATAAATAAATCATTTGAGCAGACTAATACTATTCCGGCCGAGGAAGGTGTTGCGTTATTTACAAGAACAAGCAAGATGAAGAAAGCACTAAAGGCAGCATGGTCCGAGTCATCAGATGAATCCGAATCGGATGAAGAAGAGCAAGCGAGCCTTCTCGCTCTACCAGTACTAGCACATGTTGTTGAAACCGAGTCCGAGTTCGAGCCCGATTCAGAAACCGAGAGCGAATCAGACACCGAGTCCGAGCGAAGCCACAGATCCGTATCAGTTTCTGAAGGACCCAAAACCACTGTAAGTGCTCTAATTTCTAGTATTTGCTTGGATGATTCAAAAAATTTAATTCCTTACTTATTAAAGAAGTTGGCTAAATCCAACGTCCGGGTTAAGTCGCTCCAAAAGGAGGTAATAGCCCTTAAGGAAGCGACTGACTTGAGTGCTTTAACTGAGCCAGTTCAAATTGGAAGTTCGACTCAAGTCCAACAACTTGAGGAAGAAAATTCTAATTTGAAAACTCAAATTAAAGAACTCAAGGACACATTGGAACGGTTCACCTTGGGTTCCAAGAATTTGGACCTAATTCTTAGAAAACAACGAGCCGTTTATAACAAATCCGGACTTGGATTTAGAACCAACAGAAAATATAAATCATATCTATCTCTAGTTAATAGAAATAATAAAAACACAATTCAAGCATGGGTCCCCAAGTCAAACTTGATTAATCAAGTTGGACTTGGCCAATATTGGGTCCCGAAGGATCAAATACACTTCCTCGATAGGCCATATCGAGGCTATGATCCAGGGGGAGTTAACAGAAAAACCATTAAAATTAAACAAAATTAAAATTAAAAATTAAAAATCAAAATTCAAATTACAAATTCAAAATTTGAAATTAAATTACAAATTAAAAATTCAAAATTAAAATTCAAAATTCAAATTAAAATTCAAAATTCGAAATTAAATTACAAATTCAAAATTAAAAATTAAAATTCAAAATTCAAATTAAAATTCAAAATTCGAAATTCAAAAATTCAAAATTCAAATTACAAATTAATAATTCGAATTCAAATTAAAATCCAAAGGAAGGCTCCAGAATAACTGGCACCTCCGAACTTAATCTACCCGAAATGGGTAAACAAGAGTAGACTACCCGGTAGGGTAATTAAAGTTAGATAAAATGGGCTAGGTTTAACTTGACCCACAGTACTGGTGAAGTTTTTGGATGATAGTACGTTAGGGAAGCTTGGGCATCGCATGTCTAGGAAGATATGACTTCGACCTGGTGCATTTGGCCAAGTGGAACTGACCGAAGCTACCCTTAAATGGATCCTAACTAGTTAGACCAAAGTTTAGTATTAAGTTCAATGGATAGGACTATTTGGAAAACCTCGAAGGCATGGTTACATTAATGAGCTCCTTGTGACTCACCATAGCCCAGAAGTTTATCCAAAGAATGCTTATTTGTTGAACCCAAAGCTAAACCTGAATCTAACACAAAGTTAAACCAAACCCTTAAATTGAACCTCAATTCATCTCACAACAATTATAGGGTTCCCTGATTGAAAATTTAGATCGGGTGAGATGACTAAGAAATTAAAATTGATTTGAAAATTATTCAAAATCTTTTCAAAATTAATTTCAAAATTATTCAAAATCTTTTCAAAATTAATTTCAAAATTATTTAAAAATCTTTTCAAAATCAATTTCAAAATTATTTAAAAAATCTATTCAAAATCAATTTCAAAATTATTTAAAAAACTCTTTCCAAAATCAATTTCAAAATTATTTAAAAAATCTTTTCAAAATTATTTAAAAAATCTTTTCAAAATTATTCAAAATCTTTTCAAAATAAATTTAAAATTATTTAAAAAAATCTTTTCAAAATTAATTTCAAAATTATTTAAAAATCTTTTCAAAATCAATTTCAAAATTATTTAAAAATCAATTTCAAAATTATTTAAAATCTTTTCAAAATCAATTTCAAAATTATTTAAAAAATCTTTTCAAAATCAAATTTCAAAATTATTTTAAAATCTTTTCAAAATCAATTTCAAAATTATTTAAAAAATCTTTTCAAAATTAATTTCAAAATTATTTAAAAATCTTTTCAAAATTAATTTCAAAATTATTTAAAAATCTTTTCAAAATCAATTTCAAAATTATTTAAAAATATTTTCAAAATCAATTTCAAAATTATTTAAAAAATCTTTTCAAAATTAATTTCAAAATTATTTAAAAATCTTTTCAAAATCAATTACAAAATTATTTAAAAAATCTTTTCAAAATCAATTTCAAAATTATTTAAAAATCTTTTCAAAATAAATTTCAAAATTATTTAAAAAATCTTTTCAAAATCAATTTCAAAATTATTTAAAAATATTTTCAAAATCAATTTCAAAATTATTTAAAAAATATTTTCAAAATCAATTTCAAAATTATTTAAAAAAACTTTTCAAAATTAATTTCAAAATTATTTAAAAATCTTTTCAAAATTAATTTCAAAATTATTTAAAAATCTTTTTAAAATCAATTTCAAAATTATTTAAAAATCTTTTCAAAATAAATTTCAAAATTATTTAAAAATATTTTCAAAATAAATTTCAAAATTATTTAAAAATATTTTCAAAATCAATTTCAAAATTATTTAAAAATCTTTTTAAAATCAATTTCAAAATTATTTAAAAAATCTTTTCAAAATCAATTTCAAAATTATTCAAAATCTTTTCAAAATCAATTTCAAAATTATTCAAAATCTTTTCACAATTAATTTCAAAATTATTTAAAAATCTTTTCAAAATTGATTTGAAAATTATTCAAAATCTTTTCAAAATTAATTTCAAAATTATTCAAAATCTATTCAAAATTAATTTCAAAATTATTTAAAAATCTTTTCAAAATCAATTTCAAAATTATTTAAAAAATCTTTTCAAAATCAATTTCAAAATTATTTAAAAATCTTTTGAAAATCAATTTCAAAATTATTCAAAATCTTTTCAAAATCAATTTCAAAATTATTTAAATATCTTTTCAAAATCAATTTAAAAATTATTTAAAAAATCTTTTCAAAATCAATTTCAAAATTATTCAAAATTAATTTCAAAATTATTTAAAAATCTTTTCAAAATTAATTTCAAAATTATTTAAAAATCTTTTCAAAATTATTTAAAAATCTTTTCAAAATTAATTTCAAAATTATTTAAAAATCTTTTCAAAATCAATTTCAAAATTATTTAAAAATCTTTTCAAAATTAATTTCAAAATTATTTAAAATTCTTTTCAAAATCAATTTCAAAATTCTTTGAAAAATCTTTGAAAAACTTATTTCAAAAACCTTTGAAAAATCATTGAAAAACTAATTTCAAAATCCTTTGAAAAATACTTGAAAAACTTATTTCAAAAACCTTTGAAAAATCTTTGAAAAACTAATTTCAAAATCCTTTGAAAAATACTTGAAAAACTAACTTGAAAATCTTGCTCCCCTAAATTTACTAGACTAACAAGAATATGGAATATGGAATTAGCCCTGAAGGAAATGGAGATTTGAAGTTTGAGCATGCTCATACTTTAGGGCTCTGATACCTGAACAAAACAATCTGGATAACTTAAAATCTATTTAACCTCATGCTTGGACTTAAAGACCAACTAAATAAATAACCTAAATTAAACATTTAGCTACTCCCTCTTCATCCTAAAAATTAACAAGATCTTACTCCTATTTTTTCAAAATTAAGCCTTTAAGCTAAGTACCTTTTTAAACTGAACCTACATTCTCAAAAGTCATTGTTTGCAAAAGGCTTCGCTAAAGTGACTCATATAGCAACCTTCAAACTTTCTCAAACTTAGCCACCTTATAAATTTTAACTCTAAATGCTAAAATACTTTTCTAAGTTAAAAGTATTAAAAAACATATTTCTTTACTTGCAAAATTTAACTCATGGCTTTCAAAAGACTTTTGCTAAGTAAATTGAGACTTTAAATTTCTTTACAAACAACTTGTCTCCAAAATTTAAAAAAAAAAAAATCTAGCTAAGTTTTTCTAACTTTAGTTAGGTATGTCTTTATAAAAACAACTAAGTCTCAAAAGTGGCTAAAGACATCATTCGAAATAATCCATATATTAGCCTTTTAAACTTAGGTGAAAAATATTCCGTTTAACTAAGTTTCACAAGCCTTCTTCCTTCTCTCAAAAAGATTGTTTTTGCTTTCAACTGATTTTTGATATATGGCAAAGGGGGAGAGTAGAAGAAAATTCAAAGAATTAAAGAAAATTGAAAGAAATTCAATTTTTAAAAAGTGAGCTTTTATTAAGGGGGAGTCTTTGTATTAAGGGGGAGCTCTGCACTTAACTATCATTATGCTTGTATTTTCATGCTTATCTTTTAATGGCATTATTTTCTTAACTTTGAATTTTTGTTGCCATAATCAAAAAGGGGGAGATTGTTGGTGCAGGAAGCATCCGACGATCGAACCTAAGTTTTGATAATGGCAAAGGGATTCAAAGTTAAGATTCTTTGTTATCTAACATGTTGAATGAGTGTTTCAGGAAAGTCCTAACTGCGGTTAGGCAGGTGAAAATCCTTGGGGGTGGTAACCCTAGGTGGAGAAAAGTCCTAGCTGCGGTTAGGCAAAGGGAAAACCCTAGGGGGTGGTAACCCTAGGTCATAGGGGGTGGTAACCCTATGCGGAAAGTCTTGGCAGGTCGATGGCTTCAGGCAAAAGTCCTAGGGGGTGGTAACCCTAGGTGAAAAGTCCTAGTGTCGCGAACCAGGTGAAAGACTGGACTAGCCGGGGAAGCGGATGTCCAGCAGAAAGTTCGGAAGCATAGAGTGCTGAGCAAAAGTCCAGTCGATCTGGAGGATCGACTGGCAACAGGTAAATCTCCTGAGTGGAGTAGGTGAGGACGCGTTCCCCGTAGAGGGAACAGTAGACGTCGGGTCGACCTAGGGTTTCCGGTCGGAAATCCGAAGTCAGACTCGGACAGTCCGAAGACTGTCTATACTTCATTTATCATGTTTCTTGTGCTAACTTTGTGTTGCAGGATATTGTTTGGGACTAACGTATCTTGCAGGTGCAAAGGAGCAACCTAAAGCCTCGGATGAACAGTGTCCGAGGCGCCTCCATGGAGCTTGGAGGCGCCTCGGGTGCAAAAGCTGAGCTGGCTGTGAAAGTTCATCGAAGGCGCCTTGAAGGGAGTATAAGGCGCCTTGGAAGGCGCCTTGAGCAGGGTATAAGGCGCCTCCAAGGGATGAAGTTCGACCAGTTCAAATCTGATCCACGCGGAAGACTAGGAAGCATGGAGGCGCCTTGAACACCCTTTATAAGGGGGTTTCGACCAGCATCTCAATGAATCAAGTTCTGAGCTTTCCTTCTTCAACGTGCTACTAACAAAGTCATTCCGAAGTGCTGTTGCAACATTCCGACGACCCGGAGCTTCGTTTTTCTCTTCTTTAAGTTGTCGGTACAAAGTTATTCTAATTGCTGTTACATTTTGTAATCTGTAATTCTTATCGAGCTTATAGTTGTTACCCACCGGAAGCGATCAAGGATCGCGGGCCTTCGAGTAGGAGTCGCCTTAGGCTCCGAACGAAGTAAATCCCTTTGTGTCTTTGTGTTTATTTTATTCCGTTGCATTTTAATTACTCCGATAGTTTTCCGATAATCGAACAAATAGCCACGAGCGCTATTCACCCCCCTCTAGCGCGTCTCGATCCAACATTTTCCTCTATACTGGATTAGTTGATAGATATGTTAGATATATGATATTGGATTCATGTTGTTTATTATCCTTGTTATATATGTGTTTATCTTTTTGGCACCTACACATATGGAGGAGGATATGTTCAGGTATGACATACTGTAGCCGCATGCACCATATTGCATGATTACATGTTGGGCGATTGACGACTCCATTATTGTTGAGCTCGTCGGCCGGCTACATGGACCTCTACACACGTGATCACTACATGGGTAGTGGCACAGCACTCAGGGTGTGTATGGTAGGTTGCTCTGTCGAGGGCTCCGCTGGTACACTCATGGGTTAGTGTGACGCAGCGTAGTAGCAGGACAGGGGTCCCTTCCCGTCATTGTGTACCGGGAGATGAGAGCATTGCGCTCCCTCACTATGGTTGAGGTTGGAGGATAGGTGTACTCCGGTGCATCCCGTCCACTCGGTCACTCTTCAGGGGTAGTGACAACAGAGTGCACAGTGTCACAGCCCTACCCACTCGGTCTCACCATTGTGTGTGAGATGGCTGACTGGCGTCAGGGGTGACCATGTCATATTGCATCATATGCAAAGATTGCATTTATTGTGATTGTTGCACATTGGATGGTGCACTTGGGTGACTGCATATGATTGACATGCATACAGGATACATGCGTATTTGCTCTGACTATCTTTATCTGTGTATGTCCACAGTCATTTGCCCAAGCCTCGCAGGTGAGTACAGTTTATTTCAGTATTGCATTTCTTATTATTCTTGCAGTAGATTGTATTACATGCCTATTGTTGGTTACTGCAGTTTATTCAGTTATTGTCACGCCCCCAAAGGAGTCTCTGCCAGACAAAAATCCGACAGCATCTCCCCTGTACCGGTGACAATCTGAAGCATCACTACAAGCAAAATACATCAGCCACATGCGGCTGGAATATTTTTTATACACAACCACGCAGTTATAATAACAGCCCACACGGCTGGAATGAAACAATCACAACCACGCAGTTATATATAAAACAGCCCACACGGCTGTACCAAAACACAGCGGAAAAACGAATGAAAGCCCACACAACACAAATAAATACAATGCATGCCGGCACGGCTTAAACGCAAATACAACACCAAAACCATAGGATAGCCACATGACTATACACAAATACAATGCCAAAATAAGAAAAGAATATACAAAAGAAAACAAGCGCGGTCTTCGGATGTGACGTAGGACCCGGCAGACAGGATACCCCGAGCGACACCATCTACAAGCTACCTAAAAACATAAATGTATACATGCGGTGGTGAATATAGGTAACTCAGCGGGTAATAGAAAAGATAGTGCATGGTCCATAAATAAACATGGAGATCACAAGTATACAGTCTCAGTAGGGAACAAAGAACATGATCATACTATCATAATCAATGCATCTGAACATACCTGACGTAGTAACCCGACATAGTCATAACTGACATACAAACTGCACAAACCACTACTGACATAATGGTAAATACATACCCAATCTGAAATCGACGCAAGGTACCAAGATCAGTAACCTCACTGGATCTGCAACAGACATACCCGTGACACCTGTGCAATATAAATACGACTGCAAATACATGTAAAATAAATGACATGTATGCAGCATGACAACCATATGCAACAATCATATCGCAAACAAATGCAACATACCACAAACACATGCAACTAGTATCTACTAGGCATGTATGCAAATATATCTCCAAAGATGCACCGCGCATCAAATGCCAATGTGCATGCATGCTCCATGGTCACCCCCGCCACCTCTCTAGACACCACGACCCCTGTATGGCCGAGAGGCTTGGGTCCGTGACAAACCGTACTAGCCTCCAGTACAAACACCGCTATAGGCGGCCAAAGCGGACGGTCAGCTAAGTAGTTATATAACTACCTAGCTAAGGGTCCCTGACCACTCACATCTCTAGCCCTCTGACACTGTACCCTCAAGACTCACTACTCCAGAGTGGTCGAGGCTGACAGAACACTGAGCAGCTATGTAAGCGCGACAGGACTAGCTCCACTCCAAACTACCACTCTCCATCAGTGGCCGAATGGACGGCTATAAAAGACTGACAACCCTCTCAACTACAAGGGAGACGATAGTCGTCAGTATGACATGAATGATGAACATGATGATATATATATAATCATGATACGGACACCGTCATCATCCATGCAACTCTAAATCCACCTAAGTGTCCCACAACATGAGTATAATCATCATGATACCTCCATATATCCCACCAAACATATGTATATAACCACACATGCATAGTCAACCAAAAATCTCCAATAACCTCAACAGACACACCTACACAACCCCACGTGTACAATCAACATGTATCCTCCAGTAAAAACACATCAAACACGTGTATAAACCACAGACATAAGATCAACACAACTCCAATCATCACACCGGACAAAAGTATACACGACATACGGGTGGACAAGCCTCATATGAATACCACCAACGAAGTAATCCCTACCATACATACTCTACATGTACACAAATACCACAGAGTATAGATAATCCAAAGTGTAGACTGTATAAGAATTAAATAGATCATCACCAGGGGTCAAGCATCGGTATCAAGCAGGAAAGCAACAAACGAACACGATATAAGATAAAGCATCCTAAATCATCTCATAAAACCATGCACTAAGCTCAATAAAATCTACATAGAGGCAAGGAAGAAATACCCGCCTTTATCTGTAGATCGAGTCAAACCATCCCATGTCGAGACGCTCGTCCCGAATCCAAGTCCTGCGATCACATAATATATTTAGCTAATTACATAGGTAGCAAATAGCTAAATAAACTCCCCAACCTAATTAGGTAAAACCCTAATCAAAATAGTTTACCTAATTCCTTAATCTCACTCCTTCTAGATCCAAACATAATCCATAATCTATTAATCAATCCAAAACTCATTAATCAACACATCTTAAATCCAACTCACATAATTCATCATCAGTCAAACACTAATCCAACTCATCATAAATCCTTCCAATCATAAACTAAACACCCCACCTCTAATAATCAATCTAATGATCCCAATGACAAACATGAAATCATGATATCCATCCACCCTACATAATCCATCATTTAATCCAACACATACCAATAACAATCATATTTAACTCTACCTAATGATCCAAATCCAATACAACTTAGATTTAAATTTCTACAACCCATCTCTACTAATCCAAACCAATGTAGAAATGAAATCACCCCTAGATGTAAAACCTTAATCCTTAATCCACAATAATTCGTCCAAACCAACTTATCAAATCCATAATCAATTCAACCTACATCACCCTAATCATCTCAAACATAGACATGTAATAAATCTTCAAAACTCACCTAAAACCGGATGAATTTTTGTTGACCCACAGTTGAAGAGCTGGAACTGTAGGTTGCTGGAAACTGCTGGCTGAAACCCTAGTAAACCTGCTGATCCCTTCAACCCAATCTCCTAATCCATGGAGAACACTCCACATTAGAAACCAAGGTTAATTATTGATCGATAATCTTCTTAATCCAGAGATCATACCTTAAATCAAACTCTTGATCTTACTGGAATAGTAGAGATTCTCACTGTGATACCTGGCCACCGTCGAGCTATCCTAGCAAAGAGGCAACAAAATCAGGTGGAGGAATGAGAGATCAGATGGCGGTCGGGTAATACTCACAACAGGATCAAACCAAGAAGAAGAAAACAGCATCGAATTGAAGCTAGGGTTGGTTTCCCTTCTTAACCAAAGCCGCCCGCAATGCCCTAGACGTCGTCCCACTGCCGACCGCGAGCAAGAACGACCGAAGAAACGACCACTCGGCCGGAGATGGCTGGTACCGTCGAGATCCAGCAATGTTTTGCCGCCAGTGCTGCGGCGATGAGCGGCGATCAGTGGCGTCGGGCGGCGTTGAGCAGAGACGCGAGGGAGAGGGAGGAGTGACGCACGAGGGGAGGGAGGGGAGAGACTCGACCAAGGCACGCTGGAGGAGAAAGTTGCTGCCGACGGTGAGCTCACGGCGATCGGCACGGTGGCATCATCGCGCGCGCGAGGAAGGGGTCGGGATCAGCAAGAGATCGGGAGGGGAAAGGAATTAAGAATCGGAGGAGAGAAAAAGGATATTAGGGATTTGATTTTATACCTTAGGTTAAATTTAATTAAGGTCTAAGTCCATTCTCAAATCAACTCCTATTTAAATGGATATTCCAAATAAACCTCCTTTGTACCCCGAATCCATCCCTTTAAAACGGGTCATACGGACTCCGTTTAAATCCCGAAAAATTTCTAAAAATTTCTGAAAAATCCAATAAAATTTTTCATCCAATAATAATTATTATTTAATTTTATGATATTTTACAGTTATGCATACTTGTTTACTGTTAGGAGACTGTACTATATGTTGTACTGTTAGGATACTGTACCGTAGGATTGTTGTTGGTAGTTATATGTTGCTGTACATATCTATTGGATTACCTGCTGAGTTCTTTGAACTCACCCCGTTGTTACTATTTTTCAGGTTTAAGCCGTCGGGAGATGTTCCAGTCGCTAGCCCCATTATCGCCAGGAGTTTCTTTGTTGGATTATATTTTGCTTTTGCATCTTATATACTTGTATTGTGGGTTTGTATTGTGGACATTGAACATTCAGGTTTGCTACTTTTGTTTTCCGTTGTGGATTTTTTCATTACTTCGTGGATTTTGTTTTCTTCGTTGTAGTGGAGTAGGATGTTTACATATATCTTTGAGGATTCTTTATCGTCTTTTTATATATAATAACTGCGTGGTTTGTTTCTTATTTGTATTGTATTGTTTCGGCCGTGTGTGGCCAAGGTATAGATATATGTATTCTGGATTCATATTGTCACCCGTACAGGGGAGATGCTGTCGAAATTTCTTCTGACAGAGACTACCTGGGGCGTGACACGCGACATCCTCCGGGTCCAGTTAACGAACCTTCGGATGAACCAAGGCGAGAAGGTAGCGCAACTCCAAGCAAGGATCAAAGAGTTGATCACGCAACTAACTAATCTTGGAGAAGAAGTAACGAACCGGGACTCAATCTGGTATGCGCTCAACGCCTTCCCCAGAACTCCAGAATGGGCGTCCTTAGTAGATGCATATTACATCTCTAAGGACTTAAAGCTAATTACTTTAGAAAATTTGTTTTCTACTTTTGAACTTCACGAATCTCGAGTTGTAGAGCCCAATGGAGTAGAGAAGACTAGTCAGAACATTGCCTTAAAGTCAAAAACAAACGATTCTGACTCCGAAGCCTCGATTGACGAATCCGAAGCTGCATTAATGGTAAGACGATTTAATAAGTTTTTTAAATCTAACAAAATTTAGATCGCAAAAGCATGAGAGAAAAAGGAGAATGGTTCGTTGCTACAACTACAACGAAGAAGGACACATCAAGGATGACTGCCCGAAATTAAAGAAAAAAGAGAAAGGGAAAGAAAAGACAAAATACAAGAAATCAGAATCCTCCAAGCACAAAAATCTGAAGGCCACCTGGTCAGATTCATCTTCTTCCGAATCAAACATCGAAGCCTTCTTCGGATTAGCGCTGGTAGCCAACCATCTTCTTGAAGATGACTCAAGTTCAAAGATGAGCATAGATGAAGGGGGAGGATTATCAGAAGAAGAAAGCGACGATGAAGGGAGAGAATCACCGAGTCAGGTAAGTAAGGTACGTAACATAACCCCGACTCAGTCCTTTCAATTTATTAAATGTCTTTCTAAAGATTTATTCAAATTGGAAAAAGAAAATGCTGAATTAAAATTAAACCTAGCAAAAGCATGCCCACTAGAAATGTATGATAATCTAAAATTAGAAAATGAAAAATTAAAAGTTGAAATTGAGAAATTGAAAGATAATGATGCATGCTTAAATAGATTTCCAAAATCAAAAGTTAGAATTTATGGAAAATTGAATTGGTACATTAGAAACAATCAGGATCAACTTAGAAGAGTGCCCAAGAACTATGTACACCCTAAATATTTGAATAACCATGTAGGAAGGAACCTCTATTGGGTTCCGAAATCTGTGCTAAATTAATTTAGTTAATTAAAAGCTTACAATGAGAAAATTAAACTTTGAGTTTCTTTATGGAAGGTTTGTCTAAGGAAGTGGTTGTTGCTCCAATAACCAAGAAGGTCTAGTGCCTCGCCACGACCTAGAAGCCGAAATATCGAAATAAAAATGTTTAATTAACCTTCTGATAAAAGCATTAAAATTAGAATTAAATAATGCTTTGAAAAGTTTTTAAACATTCCCTTAGAAATTCATTTTTTTCTAGAAAAAATTAGAATTTTTTTTTAAAAAAAAACAAAAAATCAATTTTTTTTTATTTAGAAATTATTTTGAAAGATTCAAATAAATCATTTTAGTTAGAATTCCTTTGTCACTTAGAAATTTTACTTAGATTTTTTTTTAAATTTCTATTTTTGAAAATTCTATAAATTCAGTTTACTTAGACATTTTTCATCTTAAATTAGAAATTTTTCTAACTTCAAAATTTTGCTAAAATTTTTCTGTTACCCCATTTTTGCTATGATCAAAGGGGGAGAGAAAGGTACAAGTTAGAGAAGTACATGTTTAGGGGGAGAGAATTTTTTAAAATTAAAAATATTTTTATGGTTAACTCTTAATTTAGTAGTTACAATTATATTTATTGCAAACTGATGCTTAATATGTTAGTTTAGTAATTTTCTTTTAAAATTACTTTTCTGTTCATTTTTTCCTAACTTGAACTTGGGTTGATGCACATCAAAAAGGGGGAGATTATTGGTCCCCGTGGGTGTTTTGATGTGATCAACCAAGTTGGTTAGGTCCTGCTTTGTGTTTGATCCCTGTGTCTGAGTGTGCAGGAGCTTAGGAGCGTAGGAAGTCGAGCGGAAGACGCAGCTAGCGAGAAAGATGGCACGGGAAGGGAGCCGACGGGCTCGGTGTGTCCGAAGGACGAGAGAGCTGCGGAAGAGTACACCGGTGGGTGAGAAGAACGTGCACGGCGTTCGAGGGACGTTAATCCAGGAGGAAGACTGCTCGAGGAGAAGGCCGGAAATTGGGTTCGGGTGAGCCCTATTTCGGTTGGCCGGAATCACCCAAAAGAACGAGACTTCGGAAGACGAAGCAAAGAAGCAACCAAGCTGGAAAAGCTGCCAGCCAGCTTGGAGGCGCTTCCATCAGGCTTGGAGGTGCCTCCAGCGTGAGGGCGCCTTCAACCCCTGTTGAAGGCGCCTCGGACCTGGCAGAAGTGAACGTTGAGCTGTTTGGATAAAGTTTTATCCCCTCTCTCGTTGGAGGTGCCTTGTGTTGGAGTATCGGTGGCCGGCTTGAAAGGGGGTTGGATAGACGGCGCCCCCAAATCCTTGCTTCCTACGATGTTAGCGCAGTAGAATACAAACAAACACAAATAGAAAGCTAAACACCAAATACAAGAATGGAAATGCAAACCGCTAACATGTTCGTTTACGTGGTTCGGAGATAACTTGCTCCTACTCCACGGCGTGTCCGTAAGGTGGACGATCCCTCAATCCGTCGGTGGATTAGTCCCCGGCAAACTCCGGCTAGCTCAACCTCCTTGTGGGTGGAGAAACCTCACCACAACACTCACCAACAACACTTGGACACAAGGGAACCTTGAGCACTTTGGTGACTACTAATTAGGCTTTAACCAAGTCTAATTTCGTCGCCTTGGCCGGCCATACCAAGCTCCTTCTTATAGAGCTTGGAACAAATCAGAACCTGATTTGCCCGTTACCAGTCGACTGGTCCTTGCACCAGTCGACTGATGCCAGCCCAACGGCTCTCTCAACGGCTATCTGCTACAGTGCATCAGTCGACTGGTCCATACACCAGTCGACTACTACAGTGCGCTACAGTAACTGCTACAGTAACTGCTATAGTGTGCTACAGTAACTGCTGCAGTGCCGCTGCAGTAAAACCCTAAAACTAGGATTTTACTCCGAGTACAATCTCTCATGCACTCGTACCCTCACGACCCATTTGACTCTTCTTTGCAGCCTTGACCTCTTGCCTTCAAGCCTACTTCCTTTGGCTCTCGTCCCTCGGATGCATCCAAGCCCGCGGCTTGTCTCCAATGCCATCCTTCGCGTATGCCTCGAAGTTGCTTCCCTTGGCCATTGTCCTTGCTGCCTTGTCCACGGTCCCTCGGATGCTCCATCCTTCACCGGACCCAAAGTTGTCAACCTGAGTCACATGTATCACCTGTAGTCCTGCACAACTCAAGTACACATATCAAATAACAAGGGTAAACCTAACTTAAACCCTTTGCCCAAACACCAAAACACATGGTCCCGCGGACCATTGGGATTGCTCCAACAATCTCCCCCTTTTTGGTGTTTGGCAATACGTTTAAGTTAGGGAAAACAAATAGCAAATAAACATGCTAATACAATGGACTTACGATGCCAAGGCTACACACTTGGACTTACTCCTCCGAATGGACTTACGTTGCCAAGGCTACACACTTGGCAACCGCCGAATGGACTTACGATGCCAAGGCTACACACTTGGACTTACACCGCCAAAACAACATGCAAACATGCATTGGAACCTATCACAAGACTCCCCCTACACCTACGCTCCCCATTGAGCTAGGATTTTATCACAGAGCTTTTTAAGGACCTATCCCAAGGCTCCCCCTACGCAAAGGCACTAAAGGTTTTCCCAATTTAAACCTTACTTCTCCCCCTTTTCCTAACATCCAAAAAGTTCTCCAACAATATCCCAATTGTTGAAAATTTCTCATTCAAACTGACCCTAAACTCATGTATTAATCCCCCTTGGATCCCATACATCTAAGTGAGTTGATATGGTCACAAACCAATGCTGAAAACAGTTTCAGACTGGTATCAGTCGACTGCCCCCTTCGACAGAACCTTACAGAAACATTCTGTGGTCGAAATCTACTATTACCAGTCGACTGGTATCGGCACCAGTCAATTGGTATCGACAAAATGAGCTTACAGAGACATTCTGTGCTCAAAAACACTGTTACCAGTCGACTGGTATCTGCACCAGCCGACTGGTACCTTAATTCTGCAAAAATCAACCTTTTCAGGCCAACTTCAGAAATGCACCAGAAATTCCCTAGACCTCCAAAAATTCTCAAATTTTGTGGAGAGGTCTATTGTACCCTTGTCTACTTGGGAAAAATACATTAAAAATGTATCTATCACCAATCCAAAGATTGACACAAAATCCAAAACTAGCTAAATGGTTCAATTGAACCTTGACCTAAAGTCCTAGTTTTGGCTTCCTTTTGATGTATTTGCCCATACCAACCCACAATGCATCCCTAGCATTGGTTTATATGACATCTATACATCCAAAACCAATTATCATGCAATATGACCCTTAATGTCATATTTCCTTGCATGAAACATAATCCATGTGTGCCAATTCCGTAGGTTTGAGACTCAAGTCTGTCTCTAAACCATTTGGCACACTCCATGGCTCCTCTAGACCCCCAAGTAGAACCCACCTGAGATCCATTGGCCATGGGTCTCAAATTGACACTTGGAGCTCCCCCTAGAGCTCTTTACCTTAGTCACCTCCCTAGGTGACTCATCTATTGTGACCAAACCACAATGATGTCCCTTAGAAGATCTCCTTATCTTCTTGACCTTGGACACATCATCCTTGCCATAATCATATGCAACCCTAGCATATTTCTTTTTATTGGCCTTGGATGACTCTCCCTTGCCCTTATCATGTGCCACCCTAGCACATGGTCTCCTTTTGACCTTGGAGGGACTAGATCGGTATCCCAAGCCCGATCTATCATTGTTGGATTTTTGGCTACCCAACACCATACTTAATCCCTTAGATCCAATAGTGAATCTCTTAAGGAATTTCTCTAAGCCATCAAGCTTTGCCTTTAAAGCTTGATTCTCCCTTTCTAGGTTCCTAACCCTAGAGTCAACATGTCCACCTTGGACATTCCTAGACCTACCCTTTCTAGGCATATGTCTCCCCTTCTTGGGATTAATGCCTTGGGTCTCCTTAGGTCTACCATTTCTAAATTTATCATGCATAGATTTCCTAGGGTTATGATCCACATTTACCCTACTCCTATCATGATATCTAAAACCAAAATTTTGCATGGGCATATAATGATTAACATTATTTTTCCTAGCATGCATGGAGGAGTTTAAATTTGACTTCAAATTTAAACTAGGGTTTACCTTACCCTTTACCATTGGAGCTCCCCCTTGACTTGAGCCTCCATTCTTCCTCCACTTATTTTTCCACATCTTCAAATGCGCCAATTTCTTGAGCTCTCTCTTCCTTGGGCATTTAGTGTGGTAGTGACCCATTTCTCCACATGTGAAGCATCTAATGTGCTTCTTCTCTTTCTTCTTCCTACAACTCAAATTAGATACAAAATGAATTGAATTGAGTTTAGGATATACCTCTTTCTTACCCAAAGGACATCTACTCTTGTAGTGCCCCTTTTCATTACACCCGAAGCACACAATGTAATATTTTGAATTTGCTTCAGTGGAGGTGCTCACTAGGTTGACTTCTTCCAAGATTTCTTCTTCATTCGTCTTGGACTCTTCTTCAACCCTTGAGAATGTTGATAATGCCTCATTTTCCTTCTCCTCCTCGGATGTTGAGCATGACTCAACTTCCGGTTGCTCCTCCTCCTCTTCTTGAGCTACTAAGCCCATCTCCTTGCGCTCTATCTCCTCATGTGTAGGCAAAAGTTCTTCTCCTAGAACTTTCTTTACCTTGCTCCACAACTCGTGGGCATTCTTGTATTCACCTACACGACTTATCACGTTAAAAGGCAAAATTTCAATCAATATTGATATTACCTTTGAATTTGCCTTCGATCGTGTCGTTTGCTCCTCCGTCCAATGTCGTGGTCGGAGCTTCTTCCCGTTCTTGTCTTTAGGGATTTGAAATGGCTCTTCTACCACCATCATTATGTCCCAATTTGTCTCGAAGAAGTTCTTCATCTTCACCATCCAAAAGGTGATGTCCCATAAGCTTCCTCCTTCGAACTTTGGCGGATTTATCAAACCGGTCATCTTTGCTTCCTCGGCGGTTAGTCCGACGGAGAGCGACCTCGCTCTGATACCACTTGTTGGAGGATCGATGGCCGGCTTGAAAGGGGGTTGGATAGACGGCGCCCCCAAATCCTTGCTTCCTACCGATGTTAGCGCAGTGGAATACAAACAAACACAAATAGAAAGCTAAACACCAAATACAAGAATGGAAATGCAAACCGCTAACACGTTCGTTTACATGGTTCGGAGATAACTTGCTCCTACTCCACGGCGTGTCCGTAAGGTGGACGATCCCTCAATCCGTCAGTGGATTAGTCCCTGGCAAACTCCGGCTAGCTCAACCTCCTTGTGGGTGGAGAAACCTCACCACAACACTCACCAACAACACTTGGACACAAGGGAACCTTGAGCTCTTTGGTGACTACTAATTAGGATTTAACCAAGTCTAATTTCGTCGCCTTGGCCGGCCATACCAAGCTCCTTCTTATAGATCTTGGAACAAATCAGAACCTGATTTGCCCGTTACCAGTCGACTGGTTCTTGCACCAGTCGACTGATACCAGCCCAACGGCTATCTACTACAGTACATCAGTCGACTGGTCCATACACCAGTCGACTGCTACAATACGCTACAGTAACTGCTACAGTATGCTACAGTAACTGCTACAGTACGCTACAGTAACTGCTGCAGTGCCGCTGCAGTAAAACCCTAAAACTAGGATTTTACTCCGAGTACAATCTCTCATGCACTCGTACCCTCACGACCCATTTGACTCTTCTTTGCAGCCTTGACCTCTTGCCTTCAAGCCTACTTCCTTTGGCTCTCGTCCCTCGGATGCATCCAAGCCCGCGGCTTGTCTCCAATGCCATCCTTCGCGTATGCCTCGAAGTTGCTTCCCTCGGTCATTGTCCTTACTGCCTTGTCCACGGTCCCTCGGATGCTCCATCCTTCACCGGACCCAAAGCTGTCAACCTGAGTCACATGTGTCACCTGCAGTCCTGCACAACTCAAGTACACATATCAAATAACAAGGGCAAACCTAACTTAAACCCTTTGCCCAAACACCAAAACACATGATCCCGCGGACCATTGGGATTGCTCCAACACCTTGGACCTTATTGGAGGTGCCTTGGACTCTCGGGATAGACTTTCCAAGAGCTATATAAAGGTCCCTGGAGCTAGGAAAGATACAACAATTGAGTATTCAACTCTGTAACAACTTCCTAGCAATAGTTCTGAGCGGTTAGTGTGTAAAAGGCTTCTCCACCTTCAGCAAAGGAGATCTTCTACTACACTTTTCTTACTGCCCTGGATTATCAACCCTCTCGGTTGTAACCAAGTTAAATTCCTGACTTCTTGTTTCTTTATTGCTTCATTATTTTATTTACTATTGCACTATTTGAGTTGAAAGTACGACGAGAGTATAGTTTTAATTTTTCAGAAGCAATTCAACCCCCCCCCCTCTTGCCGGCCTCCGCTGCACCTACACATATTAACAATAAGTAAAGCCAGTGCTTAAACACATACCATAGGTATATATCTAAACCTATGTAAGCATATCAGCATAAGTAAGCAACAGCATTAGCAGATATAATAATAATAGCGTACGCACGGATGGTCACTCCCGCCCACCCCTCTGCATCATGACTCCTGTATGGTCGAGAGGTCAGGTCAGTGACAGACTATACACCACTCCATCTACCACTACTCTCGATTGGCCGAGGAGACAGTTGCATAGTAGCTAAGTAGCTACGTCTGCGACAGGGGTCCCTGCTGCTCGCAACTCCAGCTATCACTACCCATGAGTAAGCGAGTGGGAACACGACAGGACAAGCGGCATGCTCCAACTACCACTACCTATAAGTGGCCGAGCATGTGGCCCTGGCCAACGACCCTCTCAACCATAAGGGAGAAATGGTCGCCGCCATGCATGCAATGGCATGATACGTAAAATGTAGCAGTCATCATATATATAAAAATAGAATTAGGTATGCTACACGAAGTCAGCATGCTTAGTAAGGTGCGTAAATAAACAACATTCAAGCAAGTAAACATGGTATCTAGTATCTGCTAAATATCATAGATGACAAGAGAGACTGTATAGATATAGAAACGAGTAGCTCAAAGATCGAGTGGATAAGCATCATGCACAAGAAAAATACGAGTGGAGTCAGGATAAACACAGTAACTATCTGAATATTTAGCTCATGCACTAAGATTAATGTACTAAAGAGAAAAAGCGAGAAGTACCTGCCTTTATATGTCGATCATGGTAAAAAATCTCACGTCAATACACTTATCTCGAATCAACGTCCTGCAAATAATATGATATATGGTTTAGCTAATCACATATACAACAACTAGCTAAACCCCAAAACTCAATCCTAATTCAATTAGGTAACTATGTTTCCATACCATTTGGTAATCCAATACTTCTTCGTAGATAAAATCTTGGTGAATTAATTCAACTAGAGAAATCAACTTATAAATGAAGCTCTAATTTCATAACTAAACAGATTAAACAACTCTAACCATTTAACCTCCAATTAGAGTATACTAGAAGCATAATCAATCTAAAAGTTAGTTACTTCATTATCAATCGATCAACCCATCCACAAAGAATCACAACTACACTGGATTAAGTTAACTTGAGTCAACTATTAGGCATCATAAACCCAACCTACATAGTCCATCCACATGATTAGTTTAGGTTTAATCATATCATCCAACAAATCCAATAATCCTCAATCAACACAATCATTTTCTCCTCCAATTCACATCCATATTTAGAAATCCATATACAACCAAACTTAACAACATCATCAATTAACAAATCAAATCAAAGAAGAATTGAAATTCAACTATCAAACTCACCCAAATTGGATTTCTCCTCTGTCAACTCCTGGCTGGAGGAGTTTCGTGTTAGTAATTAGCCCTAAGAGCCAATCATGAGATGATTAGGCCTTTTGGTTACTAATTGAGTTAGATTCAAATGAACTCACTCATTGGAGTTCTGTTTCTTGTTCTGTCTCGGTACTTACCTTGGGTTCGGACTCTTCTGACGTCGGATCAGTTTCCATCGGGGATTCGGATTCAACTTCAATTTACCGGTTAACGGTAACGGCCGTCCGGAGTCAGAATGAGTCATATGATATGTCAAAATGTCCGGAATTGAGAGACCTAGATGTGTCCCATGGCCGAAGGCACATCGGACTGGCACAAAATTTGTGGCCAAAAAAACGTGATTTGGCCCTCCGAAAGGGCCCGGAGCGTAATTTTCGTCCCAAATTTTCATCCGCCACTCAAATGCGACATGCGACACCTCCACCGCGTCCCCCCTCCCTACTCATACCACCCCCTCCATTTTCACCTCATTCTGATCGATTTCCCTCGGGCGCGCAAAACGGAGTCCTTGTCCGAGCATACCATCGCATCCCTCGTAAAAAGTTTCATCTGGACTCCCTACTCTTACCACTCCCGCCCCCTATATGGTCGAGAGGTCAGGTCAGTGACAGACTATACACCATACCATCTACCACTACTCTCAATTGGCCGAGGGGACAGTTGCATAGTAGCTAACTAGCTACGTCTGTGACGGGGGTCCCGGTTGCTCGCAACTCTAGCTATCACTACCCATGAGTAAGCGAGTGGAAGCACGATAGGACAAGCGGCACACTCCAGCTACCACTACCCATGAGTGGCCAAGCGTGTGGCCCTAGCCAACGACCCTCTCAACCACAAGGGAGAAATGGTCGCCGCCATGCATGCAATGACATGATGCATAAAATGTAGCAGTCATCATATATATATAAACAAAAATAAGATATGCTACATGAAGCCAGCATGCTTAGTAAGGTGTGTATATAAACAACAATCAAGCAAGTAAGCACGGTATCTAGTATCTGCTAAATATCATAGATGACAAGAGAGACTATATATATATATAAACGAGTAGTTCAAAGATCAGGTGGATAATCTTAAGAATTTACTAAACTATATTATAGTTTATATTAATATTAACTAAAATAAAGCTATAATAAAAGATGCAATGAACAAGTAAATATGAAACTATTCATTTAACAAATTATAGCAATGCTTATAAGTGTCAAGATTTGGTAACTATAGTCCCCACAAGGTTCCCATTTGGCTAAAGGGGGGCAGACTAGGAACGGGGCAAAGGAGCAATTCTCCGAGGGTGCATACCCTTTTGAAAAAAAAAACCCTTCCACCCCCGAACCACTTGGCGGTAGGATATACATTAAACCCGTGACTTACCTCCCTTTATATAACTTAGGGATCGGTTGTAAGGGACTCATAGGGTGAGCGTAATCACCTTTTATAATAAAAATATTTGTTACATATAATTTAGGGTAAAAATAGCATCACTTTTTTTTACTAAAATTATTAATTTTAATATAAAATATGCTTTAAATTGTAATTATTCAACTTTTTGACTATAAAAATTCTAAAATTTACTTGATAATTTAAATAATTAGATATAATGAAAAAATTATATTGATGATAATAAATAAAAAAACTATCAATACTATGAAATATTTAAATGAAAACATAAGTTTTTACAAAATTACAATTGATCAAAAAAAAATGTTTTTATTATTATCCATATATGTTTAAATGAAAACATAAGTTTAACCCTATGTTGCATGAAAAAAATCTACAAATCACTAAAAATTTTAAAGTTTCAAAGAAAGGTTTTCTTGAAAAATCACAAAGTTACATGAACATCATCAAAATTTTCAAAAATGATACAAAGTTGAAAGATGACTATAAGTTTCATTAAATTCAACTTTAAATGCCTTAGTTTTGAATCAATACAAGAAAAAACTTTACTTTTAAATACAAACTAAAAGAAAATTTTAAATTTTGATATTTGATATAAATATAACCTATCAATACATTGAACTTCTCCTGAGCTAATCAATGATTACTATTTTGATACTTTTGATTCAATAAAAAAATTATAAATTCTAGTTTATTAGCTTACCATCTCACTTGAAATTTAAGAGTCTCAATACAAATATTAAGTTCAGCCCTGTATTTTGAGTGAGACATAAATAATGTATCAAAACTTTGTTATGTGATGATGCAAATCCAACCTTGCAAAGCAAAGCAACAACTATAATATAAAGATATTGGTTAAAATTCAACATGGCCTGCTTTTCTAAAATACTATATGGAAGAGTTAATTATTTGGGAAAAAAATAAATTTGACCTGAATAGATTCACCATTTACTCCATACGAACTCATATCCTAAAAATAAATTTTTATTTCATAGCTTCTACTAAATACTCCAAGATAGGACTTTTGTTTCTTAGATTCCTTGTAAACAATCCATTTTTTATAGAAATTAACCATTTATCTCTCAAGATCATGTTCCACATGGATTTCTAGTCCTTGATCCCAATTTTTGAATGCTTGATACTGGTTTCAGAGCCACAGGTTTACGAGGTCTATTATACATGTTTCTGATTTTATGGTTTATTTTTTTCGATGCGACTTTTGAGTTCTAGGACTAGGCAACTGTAGGACATCTACAAGATATAGGAAATGAAGTTATATTTCTGGTGATTATCTTATCTTTTGTGTTGACTACCTTTTATACGTCATGGATAGACACTCTCCAATTTAGTTGGATTGTGTATCTATTTCTATACCTGTCTAGTAGGTATTCATTAACTTGGTGTAGCATGATGATACTTAGTCAATCAGCTCTATTTTCAATTGTGGTCATTGTTGACTATGGAAGTGACTAGATGACACGTTGAAGACTCTACCTTGATGAAGAGAATGTTGATTCTCTAGTAGCACCGACTATATCGAGTTGGAAAGTGAGGGTCGAATCTATCAACAACCTAGTGGAGATTAGAGATTATAGTCTCAAAGAATTAATCCTACCCTACCATCGGTGGTACCAACTCTTTGCTACTACCATCTAGGTGAAAGATAGAGTTGTATACAATTATTGGCTTGGTTAGTAAAGGATCAATTGATTCTTGTTGTCTCGATCAATAGAGGACCAATTTAGCCTAGTTCATGGAGTTTCTGACCTTTGAGTAGCTTGTGACTAGTTAGATAACCTAGAAGGAATACTTGAGTACATAACTTGTACAGACGTAGAAAGGACTGAATTATATATATACCATTGTTAGCTTGACTAGTCAATAGAGGATCGAGGTATCTTATTCCATGAGGACTTTTACGATGGACTGTATATACATGGTTTGGATAACTTAGTAGATATATTCTGGTAGATGACCCCCAATGATATGGAAAAGTGTAGAGGTAGTTGCTTAAAACTTATGTGATACAACTATTACGCCTCGAGAGTAAGATAGTCCGACGAAAATCAGACAGCACATCCCCTGTAACAATGACAATCTGAAGTATATATACATACATCCACAAGCATACTCATCAGCTATATACTTTAGCCCACACGGCTAGATATAAACACACCAGCAGTTTATAAGTAGCCCATGTGGCTTGAAATAATCCCAACCAATGCAATTAATAGTCATCCCACATGGATGAAACATAGCACAGCGAAAATCACAAAATAATGAACATGAAACGAACAAAACAAATAACTGCGAGCCGGCTCGGCTGGACACATCATCACCAAACCAAATACAAGATTCCATAAAACAAAACTCCATAAAAAAGAATACACAAATACAATAATAAGTGCAAAACCAATAATGCGAATGGAAGCACTAACGGTAGGAGAAGCTTGATGTGACATAGGACTGGCGGACAGGATCTCCAGGCGACTCCATAAATCCTTTATCTGCTATCTGGCGAAATAAACCAGTTTATGGGGTAGTGAGTGCTGGGACTCAGCGGGTAATAGACAGATAGTGCATGAACATAATAAAGAACTAGATATACAAGGTATACAGTCTCGTAGGGAAAATAGCAGATACTACAGTGATATCATAATATGTGTCCATAATTGAAATCATATCCTAGGCTAGTAATAGAAAGTCAGGAGTAGCAAAGACCTGCTACAGTACTGCTCATAACTACATGGGTAACATGTGAGGTATATACATATTAACAATAAGTAAGCCAGTGCCTAAACACATACCATAGGTATATATCTAAACATATGTAAGCATATCAGCATAAGTAAGCAACAGCATTAGTAGGTATATAATAATAACAGCGTACGCACGGATGGTCACTCTCGCCCACCCCTTTGCACCATGACCCCTGTATGGTCGAGAGGTCAGGTCAGTGACAGACTATACACCACTCCATCTACCACTACTCTCGATTGGCCGAGGGGACAGTTGCATAGTAGCTAAGTAGCTACGTCTGCGATGGGGGTCCTTGCTGCTCACAACTCCAGCTATCACTACCCATGAGTAAGCGAGTGGGAGCACGACAGGACAAGCGGCATGCTCCAGCTACCACTTGTTGGTTGCTATGCGGAATATCATATCGGTTCCCCTGTAAAAAAATTGTGTACAAGTCCTGAACCTTTACTAACAACCTCTTGTGTTCTTTAGAAATTAAATTAGGAATCGTAAACGCAACTTAACATTATTGATTCAAAATTTAACTTATCTGTTCTTAGTGGTTTAGACTTGGATCGCAAACGATACTTAACATTATTGATCCAAATCCACCCATGTTACAAATTCAATTAAATATTAATTTCAGAAATCGGCTTCCAAGTTAAACATGACGAGGCACTAGGCCTTCTTGAGTATGGGAGCATCCTCCACTTCCTAGACAAAACCTTTTAATGAAATCTAATATTTAATTTCCTTATATAACCCTAATTTTAACTAAAAGGAACAATCGAATCACAAATTCAAAAAATAAAAAAAAAACACAAACTCAAATCATAAATTCGAAACCTAGAATAATATGCCTCTTGTGTTTGGTATTTCAAAAATTATACAAAGAAAACTAGTATGATGCGGAATAGAATTACTAATTATACCTTTCTTTGTAAACAACAACCTCTTGATCTTCTACCATATTCCTCTTCTTATCTCGGACGTCGTGTGGGTGATGATCTACCTAGACGAGAACCACCCAAGCTACCTTCTTCTCCAAGAAAGATTCGGCCACCACAAGAACTCCAAGAGAAGATGAGGTTCGGCCACCACCAAGCTCCAAGGGATGCTAAGAAACAAGACCTCCTATCTCTCCTTCTTCCTTAAGCAAGATCCGGCCACCAACCAAGCTCCTTGAGATGAAGATGCCGCCGGCTAAGGAAGAAGAATAGGAGAGGGAGAGGATGTGAAGGGTCGGCCACCAACCAAGGAAATAGAAGAGTTGAAAACTAGAAAACAAGTTATGAGGTGAGGCACCTCTACCCTCTCTTTTATATTCCTTGGTATTGGGAAATAAGGAAAGTTTTATAAAAAACTTCCTTATTCTCTTAGCCAATAAAAAAATTCCCTTTCAAACTCAATGTGGCCGGCCACCTCTTGATCATCCAAGAAAGGAAAGTTTTAAACACAAAATTAAAACTTCCTAATTTGTTTCCAGAAATTTTTAAAATAAAAATTTTCTCTATTAATTTTCCCTTCATGGTTGGTTATAAAAGAAAATTTTATAAATTAAAATCTCTCTATTAAAACATGTAGATGATTTCTAAAAAGAAAAGTTATCTTTAAAATTAAAATCTTCCTCTCAATCTACAAATAAGGAAAGATATCAAATCTTTTCTTAATCTTTTGTAGAAACTATAAAAAGAAAGATTTAATTTTAAAACTCTCTTTTAAATCATTAACCATTGATAAGTCAAAGAAATAAATACTAGATATATGTGTTTGTTATTATATCAAGATTAAGAGCACACACTTCCATGATAACAAAGGTCTTGTTCTTTTATTCAATCAGTATAAAAAGAACTTACCTTAAATAGTCCAGCTCAATACACTCAGAGTGTACTAGTGTAATTTTATAGTTAAGATAAACTAATATCAAATTACACTACGACTACTCCAATGGTTTATTCCTTTCCATCTTAGTCGTGAGCTACTGTTTATAATTTATAAGGAATTGATAACATGATCTTCTGTGTGTGACACCACACACCATATTATCTACAATATAAATTAATTGAATAACTACACTTAACATATAAATGTAGACATTTGACCAGTGTGATTCTTATATGTTTATACAAAAAGCTAGACTTTTAGTATACACTCTAACACCACTACCCATTAGTGGCCGAGCGTGTGGCCCTGACCAATCTATTAACGAAACCTAGTATGATCTAATCTACATGAATTTAATTGAAAATAAAGGAAATTATAGTATAAATGAAAATGACTTATGACATTGGAAAAACACGACATCTAAACTATCCTAATCACTACAATCTAGGAAACAAACAAGAACAATAATGTTATAGAACACCTAGCTACAAATCAACAAAATTAAAACTCAAATAGGTTAAAATTCAAATGCATAAGAGATAAAACCAAGCATCCTATTAACAACTCAATTTCATGAAAAGGAGACTACACATTGCAAGAAAAGTGATCTCTAGATCAGAATTGAAAGCTTACAGATCAAGCAACAATGATAAAGAAGAAGCTCAGATGGTTGAATGAGAGGTTAACAATGATTTGGTGAAGAGGGGAGGATGTTGTTATCCAATCAATCGAAGAAGGTAAACCCCTTTCTTCTCCTCAATGGATGAAAGCTATGGAAGATGAAACGCTGCCAAAAGGAACCAAGGTGTGGTTGAATTAGTAGAAGAAGGCCTGATCGGAGGGATTGGTGAAGAGATTGGCATTGAGAGGATTGAGGAATAAGGAATTGTGTTCGTGATAGAGATGGGATTAGGTAAGGGAATCCCCTTGAACGTAGTGGAAGAATATCTTGGTGTCTCATAATGTGAATGAAGGTAGATCGTTAGAGTTCAGTGGTAGCACGTGAATTAAGTAGGATATCTTCTGAGCTTCTCGGGTGGTGGCTGAAGAATTGATGGACTAGAAAAAAAAAATCTCTAGACCTAAGTGGATGAAGGAGATGAGATCTAATGGCCAGTATCGATGGAGATGATCGGAATGCTAGGAGTTCAAGATACCTCAACCACGAACTCCTCTTGACTTTCAGGTGGAAAGCTAAGGAGTTCAAGGTATCTGAGTGAAGTGATGTACTTCCCTTATTAAATCTCATTAATCATAGTAAATCTCTAACAACATGAGATAGTAACTGCGTGGCTTACAGTACCCAAACAAATTATTCCTTCACCATTAGTCTCGACGAATCTTAAAGATGATTGGTCCGGGGGTTGCAAGGTTACCACTCTTACTCAGTCATTGAGTATAGCATAATAAGTGACCAACGAGTACATGTCACAAAGTATGTCAAATATCATCATTCTAGGTACTAAAATATCTACCATAAGGGAATGATAATCCAAAGTCTAACGGGTCAAATAACCTCTTGACTGAGAGTCAACCCATTTAGAGGGCATCTCCATAACTCTCATATTCATGCTTGTAAATGTCCTCTGACAAATATCGACAAAAGGTCGACCACTCTGATCTAAGATATAGAGTTCAAGACCTTGGGTAAAAGATTAAGTAGTCAAGTTCTTGTGCTACTTGATGGAGATACAGTTAGTTGAGTCGACTAACCGTTGTCTTGTAACCCATCATACTACGATTACTCCAGTTGAGGTTCAGGAACCTCTAGTGATGAACCATGCACACAAGGGTAGAGGAGAACTATAATTATATAGCTTGTTGAAATAACTGTTAATCGACACTATGCCCCTCGATGATCATCATCTGTTATTTCCACTTAGTAACAGTTGGATTTTATTTGTGTTAATCAATTAAAACCACCTTCTCTATATCATTACGGGTCATATATCTCTATGTACCATCAAGGCTATCTAACCATATTCAATCAGTCCATGAGTTAGGATCTCCAATGGAATAGCGTTAGGCGAGTCGACTAATCATCGCCTTATTAACCATTATGCCTCTACTCCTCATTACAGGTTCAAATACTCCTGACAATGGGGTATGCTAAAAGAGGTAGAGAAGTACTCTCTTTTAAAAACACCTCAAAGTAATCACCAAGTGATTTCTTGTTCCCAAAAGTTGTCTTCTTCATTTTCCTTCACATGGTGCCTAGTCACAAAAAGGATAAGAAACAAACTTCATCATTTCTGCACCAGTGCAAGTTATATATCCAAATATATTCCCCAAAATATACACCCTAGTAACATTTGTTGTATAATACTGCATCGAAATAATAAATAAATAATAAGGTTATTTGAGAAATAATATTATTAGATTTTTCAGTGTTTTTTTACAAATTTGTTGGGATTTAAACGGAGTCCATATGACTCGTTTTGAGGGGATGAATCGGTGAGGCTAGGTGGAAGCCTGTTTGGAACACCATTTAAGTGGGAGTTAATTAAGGAGTAAATATAGACTTCAATTAAAGCTAACCTAAGGTTAGATTAATTATCCTAGATATAAAACCTAGCTTTCCTCTTCTCCACTATCATTTTCGTGATTCCTCACCTCTCCCGAGCCCCCCCCCCCCCTCTCGTGATTCTCCTCGCCCGATCGCCGGTCGGCCGCGAGTTCACCTCCGATGGAGGTCTTCTCCTCCAGCAGACCTCACCTCACTCGAGCGCCTTCCTTCTTCCTGATCCAGATGGCGCCCTCTTTCACAATCTTATTGTTGCCGATCAGCACGGCCGACGCCTGATCACCACTATCGTCTACCCCTTTCAATGATTTCCATGAGCCACAGTGTCGAGCATCGCTTCTCATAGCAATGCCACCGTCTCCTCAGTGTGTAGACCACTCAGCAATGTCGTAGATCTAATGTTGACATCTTATCGCTATCCACGTACTCGAGCGCCACCACTCGACGCCTCCGATCACTAGCATTGGTTGCTATCAGTATAGGGCATTGCCGGTCCTCATCCAACTTCAGTCGGTCATCCGTCCACAATAGCCGGCTGTGTTTCCCTCGTGGCCTGCTCCACGGCGTCGCATCACCGCCCCTTCTCTATCTCAGCCCAACACCACAGTAGCCACCGTCGATCCCATCTCTTTTCCCTACTTCCTCCGAGTTGGAGCCCTAGTGCTGTTGTAGCTCCTCTGCAATGGCTTGTCACCACAGCAACAAATAGATTTTATCCAACAGGAAGCTATAGATTTGAATTAAGGTAAGTTATGAATAAAATTTGATTAACTGAGATCAGTTTTCCATTTTGTGTATTGGGATGAGGAGTTTGGGTGTTTGACTGGTCCTTGTAGCTTCGGCCAGCACTGTTCGTTAGTGAACCATAGTTTTCGCCATCTTGTTATGAAAGCGAAACTCCTCCATCCGTGAGTTGATAGAGGAGAAATCCAATTTTGGTGAGTTTTAGAGTTGAATTTAATTCTGTCACGCCCCAGGTAGTCCCTGTCCGAAGAAATTTTGGCAGCATCTCCCCTATACGGGTGACAATATGAATCCAGAATACATATATCTATACATCGGCCCACACGACCGGAACAATACAATACAAATAAGAAACAAACCACGCAGTTTATATCAACATTCCACACAATTCAACATATAATCAATCCACGCAGTTTAATAAGGAAGGACGATATAGAATCCTCGAAGATATATGTAAACATCCTACTCCACTACAACAAAGAAAACAACTCCACAAAGTAATGGGAAAATTCGCAGTGAAAAACAAAAGTAGCAAACCCGAATGTTCAATGTCCACAATACAAACCCACAATACGAGTATATAAGATGCAAAAGTAAAATATAATCCGACAAAGAAAATCCTCGCGATAATGGGGCTAGTGACTGGAATATCTCCCGACGACCTCAACCTGAAAAATAGTAACAATGGGGTGAGTTCAAAGAACTCAGCAGGTAATCCAATAGATATGTACAGCAACATATAACTACCAGCAACAATCCTACGTTACAGTATCCTAACAGTATATATATATAGTATATGTTGGGGATCGGTGGCTGGCTTGAAGGGGGGTTGGATAGCGGCACCCCCAAATAATCACTTTCTACACTATTGTTAGTATGCGCGGCGGAAATCTAATACTAACTACACATATGAATACAAAGAAAGCTTAAGACAAGAATAAGAAATGCAAACCAAGCTAACACGTTGTTTAACGTGGTTCGGAGATTAGGGCTCTTACTCCACGGCTGTCCGTAAGGTGGACGATCCCGATCCTTCGGTGGATTACTCCCCGGAAAACTTTCGGCTAGCTCAAACCTCCTTGTGGGTGGAGAAACCTCACCACAACCCTCACAAGAGCTCCTTTGACGCTAGGGCACAGGTAGACTACTAATAGAGATTAACCACCTCTATTTCGTCCTCAATGCCATCTTTCGCGTATGCCTCGAAGTCGCTTCCATCGGCCCTTGTCCTCGCTGCCTTGTCCACGATCCCTCGGATGCTCCATCCTTCACCGGACCCGAAGCCATCAACCTGAGTCATATGTGTATCCTGCAAACCTGCACAACTCAAATACACATATCAAATACAAGGGTGAACCTAACTTAAACCCTTTGCCCAAACACCAAAACACATGGTCCCGCGGACCATTGGGATTGCTCCAACAATCTCCCCTTTTTAGTGTTTGACAATACGTTTAAGTTAGGGAAAACATATAGCAAATAAACATGCTAAAATAAATGGACTTACGTTGCCAAGGCTACACACTTGGACTTACACCGCCGAATGGACTTACGATGCCAAGGCTACACACTTGGACTTACAACGCCGAATGGACTTACGTTGCCAAGGTTACACACTTGGCAACCGCCGAATGGACTTACGATGCCAAGGCTACACACTTGGACTTACAACGCCAAATGGACTTACGTTGCCAAGGCTACACACTTGGACTTACACTGCCGAATGGACTTACGATGCCAAGGCTACACACTCGGACTTACAACGCCGAAACAATGCACAGGGCTTTTTAAGAACCTATCCCAAGGCTCCCCCTACACCTAAGCTCCCATTGAGCTAGGATTTTCCACATAAGGCTTTTTAAGGACCTATCCCAAGGCTCCCCCTTTACCTAAGCTCTCCATTGAGCTAGGATTTTTCCACAGGGCTTTTTAATAACCTACAAGGCTCCCCCTACACAAAGGTACTCGGTTTTCCCAACTAAACCTTACTTCTCCCCCTTTGCCTAACATCCAAAAGTTCTCCAACAATATCCCAATTATTGAAAACTTGTCATCCAAATGACCCTAAACTCATGTATGTATCACCCATGGATCTCATACATCTATATGAGCTGACCCGGTCAAAATCTAGTGTTGAAAACACTTTCAGACTGGTATCAGTCGACTGCAAGAAGTACCAGTCGACTGCCCCCATGAAAACGAGCTTAAAGAGACATTCTGTGCTCGTGAACAGTGTTACCAGTCGACTGGTAACTGTACCAGTCGACTGATACACTATTCATGAAAAAATCAGCCTTTTCTAGCCAACTTCAGAAATGCGCCAGAAATTCCACAGACCTCCAAAAATCCCCAAATTTTGTGGAGAGGTCTATTATTTCAATATCTACTTGGGAAAAATATATATAAAAATATATCTATCACCAATCCCAAGATTGACACAAAACATAAAACTAGCTAAAAAGTTCAATTGAACCTTGACCTAAAGTCATAGTTTTGGCTTCCTCTTGATGTATTTGCCCATACTAACCCATAATGAATCACTAGCATTGATTTATATGGCATATATACATCCAAAACCAATTATCATGCTATATGACCCCAATTGTCATATTTCTTGCATGAAATACAAACCATGTGTGCCAATTCCCCAGGTTTGAGACTCAAGTCCGTCTCTAAACCACTTGACACACTCCATGGCTCCTCTAGACCCCCAAGTAGAACCCACCTGAGATCCATTGGCCATGGGTCCCAAATTGACTCTTGGAGCTCCCCCTAGAGCTCTTTACCTTAGTCACCTCCCTAGGTGACTCATCTATTGTGACCAAACCACAATGATGTCCCTTAGAAGATCTCCTTATCTTCTTGACCTTGGACATATCATCCTTGCCATAATCATATGCAACCCTAGCATATTTCTTTTTATTGGCCTTGGATGACTCTCCCTTGCACTTATCATGTGCCACCCTAGCACATGGTCTTCTTTTAACCTTGGAGGGACTAGATCGGTATCCCAAGCCCGATCTATCATTGTTGGGTCTTTGACTACCCAACACCATATTTAATCCCTTAGATCCAATAGTGAATCTCTTAAGGAATTTCTCCAAATTATCAAGCTTTGACTTCAAAGCTTGATTTTCCCTTTCTAAGTTCCTAACCCTAGAGTCAACATGTCCACCTTGGACATTCCTAGACCTATCCTTTTTAGGCATGTGTCTCCCCTTCTTGGGATTAATGCCTTGGGTCTCCTTAGGTCTACCATTTCTAGGTTTATCATGAAAGGGTCTCCTAAGGGTTTGACCTACAATTACCCTACTCCTATCATGATATTTAAAACCAAAATTTTGCATGGGTATATAATGATTAACATTATTTTTCCTAACATGCATGGAAGAATTTAAATTTGACTTCAAATTTAAATTAGGGTTTACCTTACCCTTTACCTTTGGAGCTCCCCCTTGACATGAGCCTCCATTCTTCCTCCACTTCTTTTCCCACATCCTTAAATGCCCCAACCTTTTGAGCTCTTCTTCCTTGGGCATTTGGTGTGGTAGTGCCTATTTCACCACAAGTGAAGCATCTAATGTGCTTCTTCTCGTTCTTCTTCCTACAACTCAAATTAGATTCAAAAGGAATTGAATTGAGTTTAGGAGTTACCTCTTTCTTACCCAAAGGACATCTACTCTTGTAGTGTCCCTTCTTATTGCACCCGAAGCATACTATGTGATCTTTAGACTTTGCTTTGGTGGAGGTGCTTGCTATGTTGACTACTTCCAAGACCTCTTCTTCATCCTCTTCACTTGCCTTGGATTTTTCTTCAATTCTTGAGGATGTAGATAATGCCTCATCTTCATTCTCCTCCTCAACTTGAGCAATTAAACCCATCTCCTTGGGTTCTTCTTCTTTTGATATTGAATTGCTCTCCACATCCGATTGGTCCTTCTTCTCCTCTTGGACCACTTCATCACTTTCTTCGGATTTTTCATCTTCTTGTGTAGGCAAAAATTCCTTCCATGGTAATTTCTTCACTTTGCTCCACAATTCATGGGCATTCTCATATTTACCTACACCACTTATCACATTAGGAGGCAATAAATCAATTAAAATTGCTATTACCTTTGAGTTTGCCTCCGATCGTGAGATTTGCTCCTCCGTCCAATGTCGTGGTCGGAGCTTCTTTCCTTTCTTGTCTTTAGGGACTTCAAATGGCTCTTCCACCACCATCATTGTGTCCCAATCCGTCTCGAAGAAGTTCTTCATCTTCACCATCCAAAAGGTGATGTCCCATAAGCTTCCTCCTTCGAACTTTGGCGGATCTATCAAGCCGGTCATCTTGTGCATCCTTGGCGGTTAGTCCAAAGGAGAGCGTCCTCGCTCTGATACCACTTGTTGGGGATCGGTGGCCGGCTTGAAGGGGGGTTGGATAGCGGCACCCCCAAATAATCGCTTTCTACACTATTGTTAGTATGCGCGGCGAAAATCTAATACTAACTACACATATGAATACAAAGAAAGCTTAAGACAAGAATAAGAAATGCAAACCAAGCTAACACGTTGTTTAACGTGGTTCGGAGATTAGGGCTCCTACTCCACGGCTGTCCGTAAGGTGGACGATCCCGATCCTTCGGTGGATTACTCTCCGGAAAACTTTCGGCTAGCTCAAACCTCCTTGTGGGTGGAGAAACCTCACCACAACCCTCACAAGAGCTCCTTTGACACTAGGGCATAGGTAGACTACTAATAGAGATTAACCACCTCTATTTCATTCTCAATGCCATCCTTCGCGTATGCCTCGAAGTCGCTTCCATCGGCCCTTGTCCTCGCTGCCTTGTCCACGGTCCCTCGGATGCTCCATCCTTCACCGGACCCGAAGCCATCAACCTGAGTCATATGTGTATCCTGCAAACCTGCACAACTCAAATACACATATCAAATACAAGGGTGAACCTAACTTAAACCCTTTGCCCAAACACCAAAACACATGGTCCCGCGGACCATTGAGATTGCTCCAACAGTATAGTCTCCTAAGTATAACAGGTATGCATAACTAAATAAACTGCAGTAACCAACAATAAGCTTGAAATACAATCTACTGCAAGAATATTAAGAAGTGCATAACTGAAATAAATTATACTCACATGCGAGGCTTGGGAGAATGATTGTGGACATATATAGATAAAGATAGTCAGAGCAAATAAGCATGTATCCTATATGCATGTCAATCATATGCAGTCACCCAAGTGCACCATCCAATATGCATCAATCACAATAAATGCAATATGTGCATATGATGCAATATGACATGGTCACCCTTGACGCCAGTCAGCCATTTCATACTCAATGGTGAGACCGAGTGGGTAGGGCTGTGACACCGTGCACTCTGTCGTCACTACCCCTGAAGAGTGACCGAGTGGACGGGATGCACCGGAGTACACCTATCCTCCAACCTCAACCATAGGAGGGAGCGCAATGCTCTCATCTCCCGGTATACAATGACGGGGAGGGGCCCCGGCGTGCTACCACGCTGCCTATCACACTACCCATGAGTGGAGCCTCCAGCAGAGCACCACCGAGCAACCTACACACCCTGTGTGTTGTGCCACTACCCATGCAGTGGTCACGTGGTGCAGCGGTCCATGTAGCCGGCCGACGAGCTCAACAATAATGGAGTCGTCAATCGCCCAGCATGCAATCATGCGATATGGTGCATGCGGCTACAGTATGTCATACCTGAACATATCCTCCTCCATATGTGTAGATGCCAAACAGATAAACACATATATAACAATGATAATAAACAGCATGAATCTAACATCACATATCCAACATATCTATCATCTAATCCAGTATAGAGGGAAGCACAATAAATACATCTATCTCTATGAACTCAGATAAGCATAGCAAGAAAGAAAAGCATTCCAGACTAATGTATAGCAGCTATCAGTAGAAGCATACATCAGGTATCAACTAAACTAATAAGTATATATAAGCGCATATCATAAGACACTATCAAGAGATAAGTCAAAGGGTATGCGCCTCAAATAGCAAATAGTATCACGCCAAATCCAGCGTCAGAAGAGACGCAGCGTAGCGGGGTGGGTTTACCTTAAATACACCTGCGGAGTAGCTTAAGGAAGGAGGCACGAAGGTTTCTTGGCGGAAATGGATTGGGATGCTGCGTCAGCACGTGTTCACCTTGGGGTAAGGCCGGCGAGTATCCGCTATCGAATTTCAAACAGCGAATGCGCTTATCCGTCCAGTTTGTAAGCAACTGACCAATAGTAAGCTGCTCCCTGATTGGAGGTGACAGCGATATCCCGCCCCGGTCAGGGATGCGCGGTCGCGGGAAATGAGGGTCCACGCGTGCGACACGTGTGGGTTTGGTACGCAGCGCCGTCAGAATTAATGAGCAGAGGAACGAAGACGGGCTACGCGTGGTCAAGATTCAAAAGTAGAATTAAGTATAATTTATATTTTTTAAAGAAAAATCGACATTTATAGTATGGAATGATATGGAATTCCATTCATTTTAGAACTGGAATTGAATTTCATATTTTGGAATGATTTTTTAGCTAATAATTAATATGAAATTCAATTTCAATTTCATCAAATAAGGTAAAAGTAAATCACACCTCTTTATGTGTGATTTAGATAGGGAATTCAATTCTCCATATTATGTCTATTGTGCCCTCATTCTCTCTTCTTTGTAAAAAAGAAAAGAAAAAAGAGAGAAGGATAAAATGGTAAAACATAAGATTCCATAACTTAAGTTGCAATTCATTCCAAACATGAGAATTGAATTCAATTCCTTATGGAATTCAATTCAATTCCATGACTTAAGTTATTTCCAAACAGGATGTTACTGAACCGATGATCAGGATTCAAAAGTTCGAAAAATTAAGTAGTGCTTTTTAATACAAATTAAAGGTTTAAATTTATTAAGGTAATTTAACTCGGGCCCAAATTTAGAGAAAGTGTGATGAGATAAAATATGGAGAGAGAGTATGGTAAAATATATTGAAGAGAGAGAAAGTATAATGAAAAAATGAGAAGAGAATGAAGAGAGAGAAAATAATGAGAGTGTGTGTGATGAGAGAGAATACAGAGAAAAAATAGTAAAGAATGTGTGATGAGAGAGAATGAGGAGAGAGAAACTATGTTGAGAGAGAAAATGTGATAATAGAATAAGGAGAGAGAAAGTATGATGAAAGAGAAAAGAGAGAGTGAAATGGAAAAAATGAATAAATATACTAAGGGTATTTTCGTCCAAAACTTAATTTTTATTCTTATTTCATTAAAACCTAAGGGAGGGGGTGAGTTTCATCCATACCCAAATTTTTGAATTTTATTCTAAAATCTTGATTCCATTTCCATCAACCAAACACAAGCAAGGGCGGATCTAGGCGAGGGTTGGAGTGGGCTGAAGCCCTCACCAAGATCTATCAGAGTTAGACGAAGGCGGATCCACCGCCTTGAGAGGAGAGGGATGTCAGGGTGGCAGCGGGTGTGAAGGGGTCGCCCCAAAGGATGAGGCCGACATCGATTAGCAGGTGGCGACGTAGTAGGCTGTGAGAGTGTTGAGGAGAAGAAAACGGGCTTCAAAGTAGCTGTTGATGAGGACGGTGAGTCGATCTGGGCAGATCTAGAAGGGATCAGGGGTCGCAGGCCTCGAAGTAGGATTCGAAATAGAAGAGTAGCGGTGAGACACTAGAAAACAGCAAAGGAAGGAAGAGGAAAAGCAACATCTATTTAGTTTAGGGTTTATTAAATTAATATAATTAATTTACATTACCTTTTATGATGTAAGTTACACGTTTATTTGTAATTTATTAATTTAATATTTTTATCCTTTTATGATATCGAATTAAATTTTTTATTATTAAATATATTTATTGTTGTAAAATAAAATTTGTTAGCCCTCGTTAAAAATTATCTCTGGATCCGCACCTGAACACAAGGTTTGGGAATGAATCCATTTCCCCATTCCCAAACCTCTAAATCAAACGTCACCTTACTTTCTCTTTCTTTCCTCTTGCCCAGCTTCTCTCTTTTCCTTTGTTTTGTTTATATCGGATAGTTGGCGTTTAAAGTTTAATATTTTAATATATATTTTTTTATGAAAAATAATAAATATTGAAAAATATGATTGGACTTTTTATTGTCGTAGAAATTCATAAGACTTGAAATGTTAGAATCCTTACCATCTCAAAAATCTATAAGATCTAAAATCAAAAATGATTATAATATGAGGTCTCTAAGTCAACCAGTAGATTTTGACCGAAACCTACTGATTGACCTAGATATATTCAATTAAATTCATTTTAGATCATGTGGATTTCTGATATGGCAAGAAGTTCAACGGTGCTTCCATTACTTATTTCGATTTATCCGGGGATGTTAAAATTTAATAAGAAAAAATAGATAAGAAATCCTACGTTGGGCCTAATGTAGTATTTCTTACCGATTATTTCTTATTACATTTTAATACCTCCAAATAAATTGAAATAAGAAATGGAAGTATTGTTGGACTCCTTGTAACCTCGGAAATTCACAGAACCTGAAATGATTGCAATTTGAGCTCTCTAGGTCGATCGATGGATTTTGATCGAAACCCACTAATTGACCTAAACATATCTGATTGGATTCATTTCAGGTCCTGTGAATTTCTTAGATTGCAAGGAGTCCAACGGTGTATTCCATTGGTTATTTCGACTTCTCCAAAGATGTTAAAATGTAATAAAAAAATTTGACAAGAAACCCTACATTGGGCCTAATATGAAGAATCGGTAAGAAATTCCACATTGGCCTGATATGATTCATATCAAACTCGCGTTGGGCTGATATAGAATCATTACATACCCACGTTTAGGGTTTAGCTGATTCATTTGATAAACATTTTAACACCTCTAGATAAGACGAAATAAGTCATGGAGTGCACCGTTGAACTCCTTACCGCCTCAAAAATCGACAGAACCTGGAATGGTTACAATTTGAGATCTCTAGGTTAATTAGTGGATTTTAACGAAAAACCAATGATTGACTTATAGTGGTTTGATTGGAACAATTTTAGGTCCTATGGATTTTTTAAGTTACAAGGAGTCCAACATATCAAGTCCAACGTGAGTTTTCTTATTGATTTTTCTTTATTACATTTTAACACCTTTAGAGAAATTGAAATAAGCAATGGAGTACACTGTTGGACTCCTTGCAACCTTGGAAATTCACAGAACCTAAAATGATTGTAATCTGTGATATCTAGGTAGATTAGTGAGTTTTGATCGAAACTCACTAATTGATCTAAACATGTTCGATTGGACACATTTTAGGTCTTATGGATTTTTAAGGTTGCAAAGAGTTCAACGGTGCCCCTTATTGTTTATTTCGGCTTCTCTAGAGATGTTAAAATGTAATAAAGAAAAATCAATAAGAAACCTCACATTGGACTTGATATGATTTGAAACTCACTGATTGATTTAAATAGGTCCAATTAGATCCATTTCAGGTCATGTGGATTTATGAGGTTGTAAAAAAATCCAATTGTACCCTCTATTGTTTATCTTGGCTTCTCCGGAGGTATTAAAATGTAATACGGAAGAATCAACAAGAGGTCTGATATGAAGAATTGGCAAGAAACACCACGTTGGGTTTGATATGATTCATATAAGGCCCAAAATGAGATTTCTGACTGGTTTTTCCTTCTTAAATTTTAACACCTCAAGAAAATCGAAATAAGCAATGAAGATGACCATTAGACTCCGTGTTGTTGGGACCTTGACGCCGCTAGAGGGAGGGTGAATAGCGTCTCACCTAAATCATTACTTCCTACACTTGTTAGTACGCAACGGAAAACAAAATACAAACTAACAACAAGAAAACTAAATCCTATAAACAATAAGGAAAGACAATAAACCAAAAACAAACCGTAACACAAGGCATTTACGTGGTTCGGAGATTAGGACTCCTACTCCACGACTGTCCGTAAGGTGGACGATCTCAATCCGTCGGTGAATGACTCCCCAGAAACCTCCGGCTAGCTTAAACCTCCTTCTCGGTGGAGAAACCTCACAACAACCTTGATCCAAACACTCTTAGATCACAAGAAGAGCTAGGAGGATTTGGAAAACCACTAATAGGGGTTAACCACCTCTATTTCGTCAACAATGCCCAAGCACCCTGAGCTCTATTAAATAGAGCTCGAGAGGAAAACACTAAGCTGTTTTCCCGCTACCAGTCGACTGGTATATGTACCAGTCGACTGGTCCTTTAAGTGGTGACCGTTGCCAGCGATCGACTATCAGTTCGGCGCTACGGTCTTATGATCGAAACGCTGGTAACTAGTCAAGTGCTACAGTGCTGCTACAATGCCACAACATTGCTGCTGCAATGTCGCTACAGTACTGCTACAGTAAATCCTAAAACTATAGGATTTTGCCCCGAGTACAATCAATCAGCACTCGTCCTCGCCTGACCAACCTAGACCTAGCCTTCTAGCCTCCTCCATCAGCCTCGCGTCCCTCGGATGTCTCCCCATCCTTTACGTCTTGCCTTCTAGTCCTTCCTTCGGCCTTGTCCTTATTGTCGGGTCTTCCTTTGCCAAGAGGCTCCTCACCTCCGGGACTTCATCCATTGTCAAGTCACACTTGAATTTACGTTGTCAAGACTACATACTTGGGCTTACACCGCCAAGACTCATCCTTAGATTTTTCTCCTCTGTCAAGATTACACTTGGACTTTCCTTGTTGTACCTGTATCCAACACACTCACAATGCATATTAAATACAACAATAAACCTAACTTAAACCTTTGCCCAAACATCAAAATCTAAGGCACCTAGATTGCTCCAACACTTGTAACCGCAAATATTCATAGGACATGAAATGGTTGCAATATGAGATCTCCAGGTCAATTAGTGGGTTTTAGTCAAAATTCGTTGATCAATGTAGAGACCTCATATTGCAACAATTTCAAGTCTTGTAAATTTTTGATATTACAAGGATTTCAATGGTGCCCTTCATTGTTTATTTCATTTTAGCTGGATGTGTTAAAATCTTATCGAATGAATTAGTTAAACCCTAAACGCTAAGAGTCTGATATGATTTGCATATTAGACTCACGTTATGCATGCAAAAAATAGAAACAGAGAATAGAGAGAAAAAAAGAGACTTTGTACGTATAGGAGAGAAAAAAGATAAGAGAAAAAGTTAGTTTTAGCATAGGGGTAGAATGAGAAAATCACATAATTGAGTGTGCATTTTGGTAAATATTAAAATAATTATGTCTTTTGGTCAATTCAGAAATTTACTTACGGCCTTGGTAAATTGTTGAATTTTTTACTATATCCATTTAAGTTGTCGAATTCAAATATAAGAATATATATAGTAAGGATGGAATCAAGAATTTCATATCAGAGGGAGGAAAAAGTTTGTATGTTTACGCTGAGGGGAAGGTTTGGCTGTGTTATTATTCGACCTTCACTTTATAACTCTAATACTTTTTTACTATAAAACGAAATCCATCAATTATTTTAGATAAAATTGGCTGATGGGCTTAATTTTTTTTTTGAATTACTTCGTATTAAAATTAATGTATTCTTGCAACCCTCCTTAATATATCTATGTCATCATATTTAAATTTGGAGAACTATGGTTCAGGAGATGTGTCACTCGTATTTACGGGTGGATCGTGGTCGCGATCCGGCTGTAATTAGTTGTGATTTCTTCTTGAGTTCATCGTCCTCATCAGGTTATAATTTGATTTGGAGCGGGCAGCCGGAGGCCCCCCGAAGGCCTCCGGTGGTGGATAAGTGTCCAGGTTTCTGGACGCCGAGCGAGGGTGTCCTTCGGGCAGCCTCTGACAGTATGCTCCGAACCAAACTATAATTTGATGGGGGCGATGAACCCAGGAAGGAATCACAACCAATTGCGGTTGGATCGGGACCACGATCCTACCATAAATACGAGTGACACATCCCCTGGACCACAAAAAGTAATCCAGGAGATCCTGTCTCTTAAATTTGATAGTGTAAATTGAGAGTAATGAATTTTGAATTTATAAAAATTTAATTAAATTTGTCACACACTCCTAATAAGTTTTTATGACAATGATAATCAATGGGTTTATAGACTCTCTAATTTAAAAAATATTAAATTTTTAAATTTTTAAATGAGTTTGAGAAAAAATTTATTGATAAATATAGAAAATATTAAATTATTTTCAATCAAAATTAATGTAGTTTTAATTTTTTTTTTAATGTATCTATACTTTCAGATTTAGATTCGATAGCTTAACTTATGGCGATCCTGAGAGGGTTGGAGTTGTGCGTGGATAGGCAGCTTTCCCCGATTTGGCTGGAGTCTGATTCTCTGGTGGCATTGCATATCATCAGGTCTCCTGGTATTTCCTGGGAGTTTCGGGAGGAGATCTTACGGATCAGAAGGCTTGTACGACAGCATGGGGTCAGATGTACACACATATATAGAGAGGGGAACGCGGCTGCAGACTTCCTCGCCAACCAGGCATATCAGGTGGAGGGGGAGAGGGTGATGGAGGGGCAGGAGATTGATGGGTTGCTACTTGGTATCTGCAGGATGGACAGATTGGGCTTGCCGTATATCAGGAGCTCTTGCAAGCCAGGATAGCACACTCGATGTAGGGTGAATAGCTCCACCTTAGAGCTATCTAGCCCGCAGCAAACGGCTGCGGTAAAGGCATCCTAAATCCGTTGATAGCTGTGGCTTTGCTAAAAAGCCAAATAGGGTGACTAGATCCACCTATGGTCTAGCTAGCCCGTAGCAAACGGCTGCGGTAAAGGCGTGCCAAATCCGTTGAGGGCTGTGGCTTTGCCAAAAAGCCAAAGAGGGTGTGTAGGCCCACCATTGGCCTACCTAGTCCGTAGCAAACGGCTGCGGTAAGGACACACTAAATCCGTTGATAGCTGTGGCTTTGCTAAAAAGCCAAATAGGGTGACTAGATCCACCTACGGTCTAGCTAGCCCGTAGCAAACGGCTGCGGTAAAGGCGTGACAAATCCGTTGAGGGCTGTGGCTTTGCCTAAAAGCCAAAGAGGGTGAGTAGGCCCACCATTGGCCTGCCTAGTCCGTAGCAAACGGCTGCGGTAAGGACACACTAAATCCGTTGAGGGCTGGTCACTTGCCAAAAGTGAACATCGGGTGTGCTGGAGGACTGTTTGGGAGCGGAGCAGGAAAGGACATCGGTTTTACCTCACTGATGTCTTTGATGGCGATTCATGGAGCTTGGGCAGCGGAGCAGGAAAGGACATCGGTTTTACCTCACTGATGTCTTTGATGGCGATTCATGGAGCTTGGGCTGGACTTTCTTGGGGGCGGCTCTAGGACTATGTTGGCACTATTATCATGGAGCGCGGATGACAGATATGGTGGATGATAGCGGGGCAGGAAAGGACATCGGTTTTCCCTCACTGATGTCTTTGATGGCGATTCATGGAGCTTGGGCTAGACTTTCTGGGGTGCTGCTCTAGGACTACGTTGGCATTACTATCATGGAGCGCAGAGGACAGCTATGGTGGGCGGCAGGTGAGAGACAGTGGTTGGTTGACCTATGTGGATCTGTAGGAGCTTGGAAGCCATTGGTTATCACATGTAAAGCTTTACTCTATCTGTTAGGTGTTGCAAAATCACATGTCCTCTCTTGCAAGAGAGAAACCCCTTGTACCCCTAGGCTAGCAGGTCAGGTTTGGTCCCCCTGATAGCCTGGGCTTTTCCTTGGTGGAATAAAGGTCTCTTTTATCAAAAAAAAAAAAAAAAAAAAAAAACCCTAAACCCTAAACCCTAAACCCTAAAACCCTAAAACCCTAAAACCCTAAAACCCTAAAACCCTAAAACCCTAAAACCCTAAACCCTAAACCCTAAACCCTAAACCCTAAACCCTAAACCCTAAACCCTAAACCCTAAACCCTAAACCCTAAACCCTAAACCCTAAACCCTAAACCAAAACCACCGCTCTCTCTCCACCCTCTCCACGCGGGCGGCGATTCTTGGGCGATCAGCCTTCTCGGGCGAGCGGCAATGGCTGCCGGCGCTTCCAAAGCGCCGGCGCCGGCCCCCCTGCCGCCTGAGCATGCTTCCGGCCCTTCCTCGGGGGCCCTCCATCAAAACCCGCGGCTCCACAATGGTGCAACGGGCGGGGAGGCGACGGCTCAAGGTGGCGAAGCCCTAGCGGCGGCGGCGGTGCGAGACGTTGGTGGCGATGATGGCAAGGCAGCGGCAGCGCAGGGTGGTGGTGGGGTAGACGACGGCAGGGTGGTGGTGCATGGAGTGGGTGGGGGTGAAAGTCGGGCGTCGGCGGCGCGTGGTTGTCGCGGCGGAGGTGCCTCCCCGACCGCGATGCAGGTGAAGACGAGCACCACCCCTCCGGCTGGTGCAAGCGAGATGAGGGAGGAAGGCATGCAGGTGTCGGAGGCGGTGAGGGTGTTGGTGCAATTGTTGGTGGCGGTTCTCGGCGGCTGTGGAGAAACGACGGCCTCGGGGACGACGGGGACGGCGGCCTCGAAGCTGCAGCAGGCACGCAGGCTCACGGCGCTGCCGGGGAGAGACGATCGGACGTGCGGCATGGGCGATGCACAGGGCAGGGACGCAGGGAGCCACCCCTGTCACCCTAACCCTAACCCTAACCCTACCTGGGGGGCGCCGGAGAAAGTGAAGACGCAGCAGGCAGTAACAGCGGCGGCGATCCCGACCACGCGCCTGCCCGAGGAGATGCAGCAGAGGCTGCTGCCTGCCCTGTCGCCGGCGTCCTCGCCGGAGCTGGTAGCGGCGATCATGGAGGCCTTGACGGGGAAGACCTCGGGGACGACGGGGGAGGCAGCCTCGGCGCTGCAGCAGGCGTGCACCCTCCCTGTGCTTTCGGGGAGAGCGGCTGGGACGTGCTGCATGGGAGAGACACAGGCCCGGGCGGCCGGCGCAGCAGGGAACCGCCCCCGCAACCCTAACCCTAACCCTAAACCGGGGGCGCTGGCGGAAACGTGGACGCAGCAGGAAGCTGGGGCGGCGATCCCAAACAGGCGCACGACCTTGGAGGTGCAGCAGAGGTGGCTACCTGCCCTGTCGCCGGCGTCCGCGCCGGAGCTAGCAGCGGCGATCGTGGAAACGGGGATGCAGCAGGAAGCGGTGGCTGGGGCGGTGATCTCGACGGCGCGCACGACCTCGGAGACGCGCACGACCTCGGAGATGCAGCAGCGGCCGCTGCCTACCCTGTCGCCGGCGCCTTCGCCGGAGCTAGTAGCGGCGATCGTGGAGGCTTTGGCGGAGGTGATGCGGGTATGGGACGCATCTTTGGCGCCAGCCGGGGCAGCAGGCGGGGTCCCGACGGCGATGACATGCCATGCAGTGGCCGGAGAGGGTGGTGCGCCGGCAACCGGTGGAGTTGGGGCGATTTGCATGGGTTCGGATCCAGCGCCGGCGCCTCCTTCTTCGCGTGGGAAATTGTACGTGGAGGCTCTCGCTCCAAGGTCGCCAAGGGCGGCCAAGAAAAGTTTTGAGGAGGTGGGAGCCAACTTCAAGGAGATTTCGATGTGTAACAACGTGCCAGGGGTTTTCTACAACGACGAGGAGGTAAAAGCTTTGTCTGATACATATAAGTTTTCCCTGATAGGCAAGTTCTCTGGCAGGAGACCTCCCCCTCAGATTGTGTACCAAGGTTTCAAGGGGCTGGGATTATCAAGCCCCTACAACATTCGGTTTCTACGTGCTGGGCATATCTTTTTGCACCTTACTTCAAATGAGGACATGGCCAGGATATGGACTAGGGGAGTCTGGCGCATTGGGGGCTCAATACTCAGAATCTTCAAGTGGACACCGCACTTTTCTTATGAGGCTGAGTCATCCTTGGTCCCAGTTTGGGTACAGTTTCCTGATCTTCCAGTTCATATGTTCAATAAAAATTGTGTGTTTTCGATGGCTCGGATTGTAGGGTTCCCTATCAAGATAGATGAAGCCACAGCAGATGGCTCTAGACTCTTTATGGCCAGAGCATGTGTGGAGATTGATCTCTTGAAGCCCAGGGTGGAGCAGTTCTTGATCGGAATTGGAGATGAGCACAGGCTACAGAGAGTTGTGTATGAGAGGACACCAGAGTACTGCCAGTATTGTAGGCACCTGGGACATGCAGAGGCGGATTGTTATGTGGCAGGGAACAAGCCACGACCTGAGTGGCACAGAGACAGAGTGGATCCGATTTCCCCAGGCGCAGACCTGAGAGACAGACTTAATCAGAGGGAACGAGACAGGAAAGGCAAGGCAGTGGTGGTGGAGGCCTCAGAGGCACAGGATTTTCAGAGGGTTGGTGGCAGGAGGACTGGACAGACATGGGCACGTAAGCAGCTACCTTGCAGGATGGGCCAGGAAGCTGCACAGGGGTTACATACTCAGGTGAATTCTTTTGAGGTGCTGAAGGATACCGGAGAGGAGGAGGTGGCAGGGGATGACATGATGGAGGTGGCTGGTGGTAAGGGGGCGCTGGGAGACACTCCACAGGTGGGAACAGAGACAGATGACGGTGTGGGGGGAGAAGAGGACAGGGTGGTTGAGACTCAGTTGGTGGAGGTGGAAGACCGAATGCCAGTGCAGTTGGGACAGCAGCAGACATTGAGGCAGACATCTCAGGTTTTGGGTCAGCAGGACAGTGCCTCAGTGGAGGGAGGAGAGCAACAGGTGGGGGACCAGTCATCCCAGAGTTTCGGCCAGGGGGAGCAGGCTTCTCAGACAGTACAGAGGTCAGGTATAGGGGCACAGCAGAAGAACACAGATGGAGCACAAGGACAGGGGGGAGTCTCCAGGGGGTTGCAGGATGTCAGCTTGATCAGTGGCGAGGAGCCCAAGGTACTGGAGACATCGGGGGAGCTGCAAGAGGATGATTGTCTAGACAGATATTCCAGCTCCTCAGCGGATCAGGGAGTCTCAGAAGATTTGGGTCAGAAAGAGCTGGCTAGGCTCATACAGGTTATCCCAGAGAGCTCAGAGGATCCAGACTTTCAGAAGACCTTTGAGGAGTATGAGGAGGCAGATACTAGCTCTTCATCACGTGGGGGACACAGCCTAGCATCCGTGGTCAGTCCACCTAGAGGAAGGAGAGCAGGGATGCCTAAGGTATTCAAGGCGCAGTGGCCGAAGGTGGGTTTGGAGCCACGAATGACTAGGAGCCAGACTTCAAAGCAGGCTCGCACCCCCTCCCATTAGTCATGTCTGGCATCATATGGAACGTGAGGGGGTTTGGGAATTTGGCGACGCAGAGGAGGGCTTTGTTTCTGAGGCGACATCATCATCTGAGTTTCTTAGCAGTGTTGGAGCCTATGGTTGATTTGGACTGCAGGTACATGGCTCGGCGCATGGGGTTTGAGGAGGTAGTCTCTAATAAATCAGGGAAGGTTTGGTTTTTCTGGGATTCTACTATTGCTTGTAAAGTTTTGTTTGACCATGACCAGTTTCTACACTTGGAGCTTTCTTCGCAGCTGTTCCCTTCTTCTATGATTGTGACAGTGGTCTATGCCAAGTGTACGAGGTTGGAGAGGAGCTTACTATGGGAGAGCTTGGAGGAGCTGAGGCCAGAGGGAGACAGATTGTGGCTAGTGGGAGGAGACTTCAATGTCATATCTAGCATGGAGGAGCACTCAGCAGGAGTTCTGGCTAGGCCAGGGGCCATGGAGGATTTCAATAATTTTATCATGCTTGCTGGACTGGTGGATGCAGGTTTTGTTGGGGACAGGTATACATGGACGAATAACAGGGTGTGGAAGAGGCTGGATAGGGTCCTATTGTCCCCCTCCTGGGGAAGTCTGGATATCACAGTCAGAGTGGAGCATTTGAGCAGGGCAGCGTCAGATCACTGTCCCCTACTTGTGGAGTTCCCAGGCTTCCAGAAGCCGAGGGCCTCCTTCAGATTTCAGAGGATGTGGGTGCGGCACAAGGACTTTATGCAGACAGTGAGGCTGAATTGGTGCCTACCTAGTGTGGCACAGGGACTGCAGAGGCTACAGATGAAGCTGAGGCTGAAGGAGCATCTGAAGTGGTGGAACATGGAGGTGTTTGGTAACATACATGACAGGGTTTTGCAGGCTGAGGAGAGTATGGCTGCAGCTGAGCAGGCATATGACAGGGACCCCACAGAGCGGAGCAGGATTCACAGGTCAGAGTGTCAGGCTCACCTATTCAGAGTGCTAGACATGGAGGAGGACTTCTGGAAGCAGAGAGCTGCTATCAGATGGATGGGAGAGGGGGAGAGGAATACGAAGTTCTTTCACTCCACAGTGCAGAAGAAGAGGTCTGCTAGCAGACTTTTCAGAGTTTGGGAGGAGGGGCAGTGCCTGGACCAGCCTGAGAGGATCAGAGAGTCAGGAGTCAGATATTTTCAGGAGCTGCTGACAGGGGAGATAGTGGATAGTACGGTGGTGGACACTGAGTTGATACCCTCCTTGGTTAGTACAGAGGATAATTTGATGCTTGAGGGGCTCCCATCAGCAGAGGAGGTGAAGCAGGTGGTCTGGTGCATGTGTCAGGACAGTGCAGCGGGTCCAGATGGCTTCTCAGTGGCCTTCTACAGAGCTTGCTGGGAGATTGTGGGGGAGGATGTCTTTCAGGCAGTACTGGATTTCTTTCGAGGGGCAGAGCTTCCACGGGGTATGGCGTCTACGACTATAGTGTTGATCCCCAAGGTGGACAGTGCGCAGAGGTGGCAGGATTTCAGACCCATCAGCTTATGTAATGTGTCCTATAAGATCATCTCTAAGCTGATGGCGCAGAGGATGGCTTCGGTGATAGGGAAGGTAATATCCCCAGCTCAGAGTGGTTTTGTTCCAGGGAGACTGATTTCAGACAATATCTTGATGGCTCAGGAGCTTGACCACAAGCTCAACTATCACACCAGAGGAGGGAACCTTATACTGAAGCTGGACATGGCCAAGGCATATGACAGAGTGCAGTGGGGCGTCCTTTTCAGAGTCATGGCAGCATTTGGGTTCTCAGAGTCAGTGATTGCTTTCATCAGGAGGTGTGTGACTTCTTCTTGGTTTTCGGTCCTGGTGAATGGACAGCTGTCAGGCTTCTTTAGATCACAGCGAGGCTTGAGGCAGGGCGACCCCATCTCCCCTTTCCTCTTAATTTTGGCGGCGGAGCTTTTCTCCAGAGGGATAGAGGCCTTATTTGCAGCGTACCCAGGGATGGCCTATGCGACAGGATGCGATATGATGGTGTCTCACCTGGCCTATGCGGATGACGTGGTCATTTTCCTGAATGGGTCTCTGGACTGTGTGAGGAGGGGGAAGGGATTTTTGGACAGGTATGAGGCCCAGACAGGACAGGCGATCAATGCAGGGAAGAGCTCCTTCTTCCCTTCGAGGTGCATATCAGACAGGAGGAGGCAGCAGATAGCAGCGGTTACAGGCTTTGGTTTGGGGGAGAGGCCTATGCTTTATCTGGGGGTTCCAATCATCTCAGGGAACAAGAGGACAGTCCACTTTGCGCCACTGCTGGCAAAGATTCAGAGGAAGTTTCAGGGTTGGAACCTCTCACGCCTTTCACATGGGGGTCGCCTGATGCTGATCCAGAGTGTCTTGAGTTCTCTGCCTGTCTATCTCCTCCAGGTGACCCAGCCTCCTTTGGAGGTCCTGAAGAAGCTGGAGGGGGTGTTTGCATCTTTTTTCTGGAGCTCAGTGGGGCATGATAGGAAGGTGCATTGGGTGGCCTGGAAGGACATTTGCAGGCCGAAGCAAGAGGGAGGGCTGGGGATTAGACGGCTGTCAGAGGTGGGGGCGGCCTTATCTATGAAGCTGTGGTTCAGATTCAGAGAGCAGAGCACACAGTGGGCCAGATTCTTGAGGAGATCTTATTGTGGGGCGGTGGACCCAGGTGTGGTGACTCTGAGGAGCAATGCTTCCCCCAGTTGGCGCAGGATGATTCAGACTAGAGCTGTGGCAGAGAGACAGATTGGGTGGATTATTGGGCAGGGGCACCTCAGCTTTTGGCATGACAGGTGGATGGAGAGGGGACCGTTGTCGGAGTGGTGCACAGTGCAGGGGCCTCCGGATGTCAGAGTGGGCCGGTTTTTAGCAGATGGCAGCTGGAGTCAGGAGATACTTCAGAGGGTGCTGCCCTCATCAGTGGCGGAGGAGGTGACAGAGGTTCAGCTGAGGCCCGAGGAGGAGGATGTTATGCTGTGGCGACCCACCAGAGATGGGCGATTTACTACGAGGTCTGCTTGGGAGGCCTACAGGACACCGCACCAGAGGGAGGATGTAGCGATAGTGACCTGGAGCAGACTTCTCCTCCCCACCATTTCCGTGTTCAGTTGGAGGTTCTTTCGGAGACGACTGCCAGTGGACGAGATCTTACAGCAGCGTGGTGTATGCTTGGTGTCCAGATGCCAGTGCTGTGCGGCAGTGGAGTCATGGGAGCATCTGTTCTATGGGAGCCGGGTGGCAGGAGATGTCTGGGGGTACTTTGGACATTTATTCGGGGTTGGCAGTTGGAGGGCGATGGAGAGCTGGAGGGCAGGCACAGCTTGGAGCAGCACTGGTTCGGTGAGGGAGATCATCCCCCTCTTGATTTTTTGGTTCCTGTGGACGGCCAGGAACGACTCCAAGCACAGGGGGCTGAGGCCAGAGGGACAGAAGATTATCAGGCAGATCACACAGTACTTGAGGGTCGGGATGGCATCTAGTATCATCAAGCCCAGGCACTGGAGGGGAGCTATCTCGGCAGCCCAGGCTATGGTGATTCAGGTGAGGATACGGACATTGCACACGATCTCAGTAGTACACTGGAGGAGGCCTGATGATGGATGGTTCAAGCTCAACACAGATGGTAGTTCTAGAGGGAACCCAGGTGAGTCTGCTTACGGTGCTATTGTTCGAGATCACAGTGGACAGGTGGTGGTGGCCAGGCAGGGAGTCCTTGGAGAGGGCTCCAATATTAGAGCAGAGCTTATGGCGATCCTGAGAGGGTTGGAGTTGTGCGTGGATAGGCAGCTTTCCCCGATTTGGCTGGAGTCTGATTCTCTGGTGGCATTGCATATCATCAGGTCTCCTGGTATTTCCTGGGAGTTTCGGGAGGAGATCTTACGGATCAGAAGGCTTGTACGACAGCATGGGGTCAGATGTACACACATATATAGAGAGGGGAACGCGGCTGCAGACTTCCTCGCCAACCAGGCATATCAGGTGGAGGGGGAGAGGGTGATGGAGGGGCAGGAGATTGATGGGTTGCTACTTGGTATCTGCAGGATGGACAGATTGGGCTTGCCGTATATCAGGAGCTCTTGCAAGCCAGGATAGCACACTCGATGTAGGGTGAATAGCTCCACCTTAGAGCTATCTAGCCCGCAGCAAACGGCTGCGGTAAAGGCATCCTAAATCCGTTGATAGCTGTGGCTTTGCTAAAAAGCCAAATAGGGTGACTAGATCCACCTATGGTCTAGCTAGCCCGTAGCAAACGGCTGCGGTAAAGGCGTGCCAAATCCGTTGAGGGCTGTGGCTTTGCCAAAAAGCCAAAGAGGGTGTGTAGGCCCACCATTGGCCTACCTAGTCCGTAGCAAACGGCTGCGGTAAGGACACACTAAATCCGTTGATAGCTGTGGCTTTGCTAAAAAGCCAAATAGGGTGACTAGATCCACCTACGGTCTAGCTAGCCCGTAGCAAACGGCTGCGGTAAAGGCGTGACAAATCCGTTGAGGGCTGTGGCTTTGCCTAAAAGCCAAAGAGGGTGAGTAGGCCCACCATTGGCCTGCCTAGTCCGTAGCAAACGGCTGCGGTAAGGACACACTAAATCCGTTGAGGGCTGGTCACTTGCCAAAAGTGAACATCGGGTGTGCTGGAGGACTGTTTGGGAGCGGAGCAGGAAAGGACATCGGTTTTACCTCACTGATGTCTTTGATGGCGATTCATGGAGCTTGGGCAGCGGAGCAGGAAAGGACATCGGTTTTACCTCACTGATGTCTTTGATGGCGATTCATGGAGCTTGGGCTGGACTTTCTTGGGGGCGGCTCTAGGACTATGTTGGCACTATTATCATGGAGCGCGGATGACAGATATGGTGGATGATAGCGGGGCAGGAAAGGACATCGGTTTTCCCTCACTGATGTCTTTGATGGCGATTCATGGAGCTTGGGCTGGACTTTCTGGGGTGCTGCTCTAGGACTACGTTGGCATTACTATCATGGAGCGCAGAGGACAGCTATGGTGGGCGGCAGGTGAGAGACAGTGGTTGGTTGACCTATGTGGATCTGTAGGAGCTTGGAAGCCATTGGTTATCACATGTAAAGCTTTACTCTATCTGTTAGGTGTTGCAAAATCACATGTACTCTCTTGCAAGAGAGAAACCCCTTGTACCCCTAGGCTAGCAGGTCAGGTTTGGTCCCCCTGATAGCCTGGGCTTTTCCTTGGTGGAATAAAGGTCTCTTTTATCAAAAAAAAAAAAAAAAAAAAACCCCTAAACCCTAAACCCTAAACCCCAAACCCCAAACCCCAAACCCCAAACCCCAAACCCTAAACCCTAAACCCCAAACCCTAAACCCTAGGGAAAAAACAGAATACAAGTTAATAGACAAATAAAATGATGAAAAACCGTAAGAGGTAAAAAAAAAAACAAATTATAACTCAAATTATATTAATCCAATCTGTGAGAAAAAGATATGAGTAATGTTAAATAGTCGATCAGTTAAAATATATACATATATATACATGAATATTTTATTTATATATATATATATATATATATATATATATATATATAAATCATTTCTAATTAGTCAGATTTTAATAAAAAAGATTAAATCGGATCGAATCCGAATGCAAGGATCGCTAAGAAGAATAATGTTTAATGATAATTTTAGTTTTTTAGTCTGACATTAAGAAAGTCGTTATTACAATTGATTTATATATATTTTTTATTAACTTTTTTTTCTCGTCCTCTCCCATCTCTCCTTTCACTTTGCGACATGGGTGTTGTCAAGATGGAAGAGGAGGAAACAGATGTGACAGGACGTGAGACGTGACATCTCAATGGAAAATCATGTCACAATATTTCAGAGGAATGAATAAAGTAGAAGGTAAACCGTTTTTCTTACCTCGGTGAGCGCAAATGACAGTCAATGACAGCCGTCAGCGGTTGCTGTGATTTTTGGTATTTTTTTATTATATTTTTATTCCTCATTTAGGGTCCGTAGCTACTGTGTCGTATGACGATGACCACTATGACATCTCAATCGATTAATTGAATAATTAATTAAAACGGCATGCATAAATTAAATATGCGAGCATGTAATCCTATTCGATTAATTGAATTGTATTTACGTTAAAAATGATAATAATTAATTGATTGAGGGTAACTGGCAGGATCGTTGCATAAAAATCCCTTCTCCATATTATCCATCCAAATCCTTTGACCCAAAAAAATACGTGTCCTCGGCGTTTCACCAATCACTCACCCTTGCAGCAGCAAAAGATCTGGCGGCCATCTACCCCTTCCTCCTCCGGCGGTCATCCACTCCTTCCTCCGGCGGTAGATTGAAAGGACCACAAGATCGGTTTCGGATTCGGAATTCGGACAATGGCCCCATCCGAATTTTGGACCGACCAACCCCAAGCTAGTTAGCTGCATTTCGGAATAGCTCAGCTTCCCCAGTCGCTCAACTCCGTCCTCGACTAACCTCCTCTCCGTGCGTAGGAGTGAAGAATCAAAGCTTAAACCTAGAATGAAGAAGGAACCACAGCAACCCCCGGAGGAGCTGGGTTTCCCTATCCCCTTCTCCGACATTCTCCATCCCTCCCCTCCCTTTGCAGATGGGAAGGAGATTCCTATCCGGGGCCGTTAGATACGCAAATAGAGATTATAGTGTCGGTGGTCACATTTTTTCAGTGTTTTCAATGTTTACAGAGACTAAGATTGCAAAAACTTGATAGTAACTACAAATACCCATGTAATTAACTTAATAATATTAACTTCAATATTGAATTTAAAAGAAACGATGAACAATAAATTAAACTTATGGTATTTCTAAATTGTAAGCTATTTCAACCAAATACCAAACATAAGTAATGATTAAAAGACACTAAAAGTTACCTGATAGATGACTGATTTATAACAATATTGAGAACGGAGCTTGAAAGGAAAAATGAATCGCTTTATCAACAAAAGAAAGAACCATACATGGGTATAGGGGAGGAAGGAGAAGAATGGAACGACTGTGACGATGCCGGTTTTTGCTTGCATCTGCCCTTCTATTTAGGACAAGCGAACTAAAAACATGAGTATCGCGTGAATCGATGCTAAGAAAAAATGCGGCTCAAATTTGAAATCAAGCCGCTCAAGGTTTTCGACCTGACAACGCCTCGGCAGATTGCGTGCAACACAAGTATCAAGTCGCGTCCATCAGACGCTATTGTACCGTTATATGCTACTGCACCAAGTCATTGACAAAACGTCAACATACACCGTTTAACGTTACTGCACTATACGCTACTAATCGAAGTTAGTGTATTCGAATTTCATGATCTTGTCACGATCATTTTATATATAAAAAAAAAATTAATAATAATAATAATAATTAAATAAAAACTTTATATATCCTCTATGGAAAAAATTATCGTACAAATATTTTTTTTTAGGTCTCATATTTTTTTTTAAATATATATTGTTATCTCTCATTCATATTCTATATTATATATAATTAAATTTGTATAAAATTTAATTTCATAAATTATTAATTTAAATAACATTAATAATTTAAAAAAGTTAATACTTTGAAATAACATTAATAATTAAAAAAGTTAGTATTTGTATTACAATTAATAAATTATTTTTTTATTAATTATAATTATAACGTATTCAAATTTATTCAATCAAGTCGACTTGAAGTTGATAATACAATTAATTATCACATAGCTGTCAATTTCTCTAAAAATATTTTTAAAATTCTTAGGTGAAATCTTGAAATATTTATAATAAAGAATCTCTTTTATCATCAGACTAATGGATTACATATCACTTATTTTCAATAATCATGTTGTGCAAAATAATACATGTATATATAATGTCCTTTAAATTATCCCTATACAAAAATTATCCTGAACCTCTGATCATTTTTCATCGAGATTGGAATACCCCAAATGCCCATTCTACATCCTTTCTCGCTGTCTCTTATCGTTCCTTAAAAATTTTTCTCTTGGGATCCTTGGAGTATGGAAAGCTCTTGACAAAAGTAATCCATTTTTTCTAATTCTCATTAGTCAAATAGTATCTGATCCTGTCCGAGCGCTGAGTCGACGGACGCTGGGGACGTGGCACGCTCCGCTGTCTCGGCCTGTCGGTGTAGATCTCCGGCGAACATGCAAAGAAGCCGAGCCGGGAGAGGTTTCCCAGCAGCGGCCCTCCGACGCTCAAGTCAGGCATCAAGAAATGAGAGAGGTAGCGTAACTGTGGCTACAGTGAGATCGCGCATACCTTCGTCGACGTTTGGGGGTCCTTATATAGGACACCGGGGAGGCGCGGGCACGCTTCTCTATGCGTGCACGCTTCCCCAAACATACCTTAACGAGTCCCTGTCAGAAAAGTACCTCTGGCACCATTCCGCAATCATCCGAGCATATCCCGGATGTGACGGTGGAAGCTTCCACCGTATGATCCTGTGTACGGCTCGACCGCCAACCCCGCTCCCTGTCAGCGGCAGACGTCTCGAGGATGATGTTATCCCCTGTCTCCTTTGTCCTCTTGCGCTTCCTGTCTGTTCCAGGGCCGAGCGATTCGGTCCCTCGGCTAGCATATCACTTCTGCCTCGGTCGTATACTCGGATAAGACTGCTCCTGCCTGTCTTTGTTGCCTTGTGCACCGGCCGAACGGACAGCCCGCTCGGCCCTGAAACCTTTTTACCTTGAGCATCGGAAACCCGACCCTTAGTCGGGTTGTCTGTCATTCGGCTCAGGGGATTCCTGGCCCGTCGGCCCTCTCAGTCCGGTCAGTCGGGTCTCGGGGTTGAATCTCTTAACCTTTGACACCCATGTGCCGTTGACCTTCCGCCAGCGAGGGTCCCCCGTCTTTACCACCGAATCAGTATCCTTCTGTATATTTTGTATTGCTAACCATAAAATTAACCTCATATGTATTTTCTTGCAAGATGTTATTGAATAATCGTAATTTGTTAAGCACGTTGATATCATTATACAACTCTGCAATCCCAAAAAAGTATATCACATCTATAAATCTACAAATGTGACTACTTGAAGCACAATTATTGGACATCATGAACTCTCTGAGTAAATTGACATTTCCAAGTAACGGGACAATTTTTTCACTATTCATGCATACAATTAATATTACCCAACATGCTAGGGATGTCGTGTCTCTGCTCATGCATTTCAAGCAACATTGGATTTTCTCAAATATTGGGTCCAAAATACTTCAATTATATGTCAATAAGAGTTCATAACCATTGAAAGATAGTTGTTTTAGTAATTTGTAGGTGCTCATTATAATGATCAGCATGGATTCTATATGTCAATTGATAAATAGTTATCGTGCATTTTTGAAATGATAATAAACATTTTCTTCTCGTCGCATTAACCTTCCATTGAAAAAATTCTCAATGATTTTTTATATCGACTATATGAAAGATTAGTCTTTTTTACATTCGAAATCAACATTAGAATATATCATTAGTATATATTGGCTCATCAGATAAGTAATCAGTGAAAAAATGAGCAATTCGACTTCATGAATTCAAATATCTTCTTCTCTGTGTTCTATTAGAAGAATTTGAAGTTCTCTGATGTACCGTTTGTTATTGTTTATATAGCCGAAACATTCTTTATTCATCTATATCTTTTATATCTTCCTTCAATTCATTTCACTTGAATTTAAGGAGCATGATTGATTTGAGTTTTCAGTCATTTGAAATAAATCAGATATCTCCATGGTTGAAAGACGTTGAACATTAAGAAAATAATAAAAAGAATGAAAGGTTGAAAATATATTTATAGATAATCCTTTAAATAAAAAAAACTTTTGACGGTTGAACAACCATAAAAAAATTAGTAATGATTCCATGGCTAAAAATTTACATTCATTTTTTTTATTATTTTATTTCATTTTTTAAAATAGAAATAAAAAATATTTAATAAAAAATTAAGACACGACTCCATGAGCCGCATCCTCAAAATTAACAGAGGAACTCCCTCTACTATGGCAGGGAGCTCCGGTGCATCATAGTTAATCATTTTTATCCTTGGGTTTATACTGCAGTGGAATGGCATCCATTTGTCACCTAGATATCAACAGTTCGATTCTCATTTACAGTGTATTTATAGAAATTTTTTTACCAAATAGAAGATACAATTAAGAGACACTGGATTTTTGGACCGTCCGTTATAATTTATCCTCATGGATGATGGGAAACTACATTACATTATTTTTTTTATGCTTAATTTGTATAATTTATTTTCATAATTAAAAAGTTAAATATATTTAATAATTAAATGAAAAAAAAAACAAACCAATCCATATTTAAAATTTTAAAAGTTCAAAAATTTTAGTAATAAATTATAAACCTCAGCTTATGTGTTTATAAGATTTCAAAATCAATTCCTTGCCATATTTTTTAATCCAATTCGTGATTATTCGAATAGTTATATTATAATTATATTTAATATACATTTATAATTATTCTATGTAAAGTGCATCATTTATTATTTTTTTTTAAATTATAATTAAAACAATAAATCATAATTTTATCATCCATCCCTTAATCTTATGAATTGGCAAATAAAATGAACTATTAGCGATGTGTAAATAAAATAAAATTGTAAATATTTTTCATAAATAAAATTTGATTAATATAAATTTTAAGTTAATTCGTAATATGACATGATATGCTTTACAGACAATAACGTCCCCCTCTCCTTCTTCTCCACCACCCCCTATATCTGGGGTAATTGATCGAACTAATCCTTCCATGGGCAAGATACCTTGAAAAGACACCACTAACATATATATAAATACGCTCTAGAAATTCTCTTAATATTTTAGCACTCAGTACCTGTTTTAAAAGATGTGTCAGGATTACCGGTGAATTCAAGGTTTGTTTGTGAATAAGTTAGGTAGAAATTTATTTGTAATTAATTTAATATACATAATATTAATTAAATAAATAAATTTAAATATATATTTACTTAGCTCGTTAAAATTTATAAATAAAATAATTTTTATGAATAATATTTATTAATAATTTTTTTTTCAACGCATTAAATAAATAAAATACATTTTTAAATAAATAAACATGTTTAAATTATCAAATCTAATAACCAATCAAATAAATAAAATTTTCAAACAATCAAATAAATTTAAATTAAAACTTGATAATATTTAAATGAATCAAGTTTAAGCCAAACTTAATTAAAAATTCAATAATATCTAAATAAAGTAAGTTCAAGTCAAACTCAAAGTTCGTCAAAAATAAAACAAGTCAAGCTTATATAACTATTTTAAATGTTTAATTTATTTTAGACTCAATAATTATCTTATTAAATAAATTTAAATATTCTAAAGCATAACTCAACTTGACTTATTTAAATATCCCTGATGCTTTTAGATACCATATTTTAATAAATACAATTTTAAAATGATAACAGATAATTTATCGATAAATTTTATTTTTAAATTTTAAATTTATTTACAATGTAAATTTTAAATACATTGATATACTTAAATTAATTTCCAAATTTTATACTAGGACAATTATGTATTATTAGCTATTTTATGATAGATTAAAAAAGTAATTAGCCAAAAACTTATTTTAAAATAATTATTTTACAAATTTAAAATTTTTTTTTACAGTTTGTAATATCTATCAACAAATTATTTTTGTTGATAATTTAAAAGATTAAAATTATTCTGAATCAGTCAATAACTGATAGACTGATTTTGAATTCAACTGCACGTATTTCATTATATTTGACGGTACTTTACACCTTTAGATCGTGATGTAATCCAACTCGCATGGGCTAAATGAATTCAGGCTACAATCTTATCGGTTGTCTGACCAAATCCAAATCTTGTCAACTTAATGAGCTGAAACTGCTTGTGTGGCATCTCCCTGGATTGCGGGATAATATTTTAGAAAATTTATTTTTTACTTTTAAATTTTGTGAGCATGTTCTAAAAGGTGACATTTAGGACCATCAAAGCACTCAAGGTGATGTCAGTAGGCATCGCCGCATTAGGCGGTCGCCCAGGCAGCTGGGCGTTGCATAGGCACGGGGTGTCAATTTTTTTTTTTTTTTTTAAGTTTGTCGAATCAATTGGCCAGTCGATTGAATACTTCTAATCGTTTGAGATTTTGTTTGTAATCTTACAACTCAACAATTCCCTCTCAAAAGGATAAAATCTATCGGATGGAAGACGTCTTCAAACTGCGGATAATATTTTTCAAGGACTATAAAAAGATCCCTGGAGGTAGAAAATATTCAATAACTTTTATATTCATTTCCTAATATATTTCTGAGCATTCAATGAGTGTAAGAAACTTCTCTGCCTTCAATGAAGGAGACTTTATAGTACTTTCATTTGTCTTGAATTAACAATCACCTATATTGTAACTAAATAATTCTTCTACCTCTTTTATTTTTAGTTGTTAAATTAATTTATTATAGTTCTGCTACTAATCTGAGTTGAAAGATCTGGAAAGGATTATTTTTATTTTACAGATAATTCACCTCCCTTATGTCGGCCTACCTATGCCAACAAGTGGTATTAGAGTCCAACCGCTTCAGAAGGACTAACCGCCAACTAAAGTACAAAAACAATGGTTAGACCCAGCATTTACCTACCTAAGTTCGAGGGGGAGTTCGCAATATAGAAGAAACACATGGAGGTATTTTTTAAAATTGATTTTGAATTATTTTTAATAATTAAATATGATTTTGTAACCCCATGAACCAACAATGAGCTGAAAAGGAGGAATATTAATGGACAAAATAAATAAGCCGACTTCGTAGAGAATGAACGAGCAGAGTTCCAACTATTGAGCGTACTTCCACCCTAGGAAGTCAGTTGAATCGAAGCTTACGAATCAGCAAAAGATCTTTGGGAGAAGTTCTTAGAGCTACATGAAGGAACGTCCGAAGCAAAGCTCACGAGATGAGACTTGCTCTAGAACCAAATTAGCAACCTCTGGATGGAAGAAGGCAAATCGGTTGCTTATCTACACGGAAGAATCAAGGAGGTAGTCACCGGATTAACGAACCTCAGAGAAATGGTAACTAATCGGGACACACAAAGGTATGCTTTAAATGCGTTCCCGAGAATATCGGAATGAACATCTATAATAGACTCTTATTATATCTCCAAAGACCCTAAGGTAAGTACAGTAGAAAATCTTTTTTCTACTTTCAAATTACACGAGTCTCGTGCAGAACAAAGAAAGAGACCAAATTAGAACCTAACACTGCAAGTCCAGAAGAATGAACCAGATTCAGACTTAACAATTGACGAATATGAAACAACCTTGATGGTAAGAAAATTCTCAAAGTTTTTTAAATCTAACAAATTTAAAAAGTCGCTGGCCAAGAAGTTTGTTCCGGAAAAACGGAAAGTAAGATGATATAATTGTCAAGAAGAATGACACATCAAGGATGACTACCCAAAACTGAAAAAGAAGGAGAAAAACAAAGGGTCAAGCAAACCAAAGTACAAAAATCTAAAGACAACGTGAGATGAGTCATCATCGAAGTCCGAATTGGAGGAGTATGTCGGACTATCACTCATGGCAAGTCACCAAGAGGAGAGTATCGATGAAGGGAAAGCAACATCTGAGGAAAATAGAAGCGAAGGGAGAGCATCCAACTTCGAACATGATATGATAAGTGATGTATGTCTTCTTCCTCTTGATCAACTTTATTCTTAAATAACATTAATAACTAAATCTTTATGTAAACTAAAATTTAATAATAATAATTTAAAGAAGGAAAATGTTAATTTGAAAAGAAAATTAACAAATGCATGCCCACTTAATAAACTTAAAAATGAAAATGATAAATTAAAATAACATATAGAATCTTTGAAAAGTGACTATACATGTTCAATTTCAAAACATTTATAAAATTTTAGAAATTAAAGATGACTCATTTAGTATATCAAGAACCATAGGGGTAAAATTAAAAAAATCCTTAAAAATTATGTTCTACTAAAATTACTGATTAATCCAGTAGAAAATAATTTATAGTATATCCCCAAATAATGCTTAGTATAATTTAAATTGATCTTATGCATACTTTAAAATTTAATATATTTTTCCACATTATTTAAATAAATTATTTAAATGTCTACTACTTATATTTGGAGTTTGAAATTTTTGGTATGATATCTAATGATTTGATGAACAAGCAAAAAAAAAAAATTAAATTTTTTTTACTATTAAGTTATTTTCTATGTTTTTTTTAAAAAAATGATATTTTAAAAATTAAAAATATTTTATAGATTTTTTTAAAAACTTTTATTTTCTGTGACAAAACATGATTTCTCCTATTATAATAAAATTTTGTTTGACATTTTTCAAAATTTAGCTGAATTATTACAAATTATTTTCTTAAAATTTAATTTTTAATATTAAAAATTCAAGAAAATAGAAATTCAAGAACTTTAGGATTTTTTAGACCCTAAACCCTAAACCGTAAATCTTAAACCCTAAACTCTTAAACCCTAAACTCTGAAACCCTAAACCCTCTTCGCTTGGATGATTTGGAGAAGAAAGGAAAGGAGTCGAGGGCTGGAACGGAGAAACCCCTAACGAGAAGATGACATATCTTGAAATAAGGCGAGCCGAGATCCTACTTGGCAACAAATTCAAAACTAAGATCGTTTATCTAGGGCCCACTCACTTTAAAAAAATTGGTAACCTTTCGGGTACTGGAAATTGTTTATGAAATCATTTCTAAACCAAAAGAACGCGTATCATAGGGAAAATGTCAAAATGTCCCCCGAAAGTTTATTTATTATTCGAGTTATTGGTAAACTTTCAAAGCCATTTCAAAATTTACCAAATATTATTCTTCAATTTCAAGTTTGATCGCAACCATGAACTTGCTATTGGTGTTATTTATGTGAAATGTGGTGGCTATCTAGCAAGAAACATACTAATGTAAAATGATTTTTGAAGAGTAATTTTTTTTCAAAAATAGAAGATTGTCTTTTTTTTCCTTTTTTTTTTACATAATAGGTACATATGCATAAAAATTGATTTGAAAGATAAAAATGATCAAACTAAATGTCAAAACAGTACAAGATAACTAGCTAGGAGTTCTTCTTCTAGGTAAACTCCTTGATCAATACTTGCATGCACTCAAAAATCATCACATCATCATGGATCACATGGGCACAATCCATGCATTGTGATGTATCATATTACAAGTATAAAACACATTTAAAACCTGCTAAAAACAGTACCAAAACATCACACAAGTAATTCAATCACAAAGATAAAGGTGTGAGTATCCATCAAGCAAAATTTGATTTGGTAAAGAATTGACACCGAGTCATTCTTAAGTTCAACAGACCGACTGTAAAAATTAATACAATATCCTAAATCAAGAAGACATGAAACGGAAACAAGATTCCGTCGAATTTCAAGAGTATACAGGACATCATGTAGAAACAAAACTCTACCACCACGGAGGTTGAGTTTGCAAGTGCTGACTCCTTTGACTTCAACTCTTGTATTGTTTCCCACATAGCTCCACTTGTTGCCAGCTAGTACTTGACGGTACTCAACAAATGTAACTCGTTCCCGAGCTACATGGTTGATTGCTCCCGAATCTATAATCCACAAAGGATAAGAATCAGCTAACAACACTGAACTAGTAACAAAATACTCTTGAAAAAAATACACACTTGGATTTACCTTTTTCGGCTCAGTGCAATCCCGAGTGAAGTGACCCTTCTTACCGCAGTTAAAACAAGTCAACTTGTTTTTAGGTTTCTTTCCAGTCTTCTTTACTATCTTCTTGATTGACCCCTGTCCCACAGCAGCAACTTCCCTCTTCTTTCCCTTCCCTTTCTTGAACCACTTCTTTTTCTTGGATCCAGATGATCCAACAGAACCTATAGCCACATAGGCTTGTCCAGAAATCCTTGTGAATTCAACTCTCTCCGCCTCCAATTCTACATGGCGTGAGACGTCAATGAAAGTTTTGATACTCACTGTGTGTAACGACCCGACCCCTCAACCCCTTGGCCGGCCACAATGGCGGCCCATTAGGCGGCCCCTTGCCGGTCCCTTGGGCGGTCACAATAGAGGCCCAACTGGCGACCTCTTATGTCGTCGACCGACGACCCTCGGGCGTGTGCCGTTACTCACAAGGTCTTCCCACCCCTGGCCGGTGGATTTTTGCCTTCCCCAGGATTCGAACTCCAGACCTCCAGGTTAAGTACTAGAGTTTATGAATCCTGATAGCCAAGTGAGTAGGGGAACCCTAAACCCTAAATCCAGACTTCCACTAACAACTGTTGGATTGAGTCGCACGTGAGAGGGGGGGGGTGTGAATCATGTGGTTTTCAGAAACTTAATTTTTTGGATTTGAAATCAAAGTAAAGACGCAGTGGAAAAGATGAAAGTGAAAAGCAAGTAAAAGACACGAACATAAGCAATTTTTACTTGGTTTGAAGCCTTCGACGACTCTTACTCAAGACTCAGGTCCCGCAGACCTATTGACGGATAATCCACTAAATACCTCTTATAGAACCGCCGGAAGAGGAGATCAAGTACAAAAAGATCGAAGAAGTCTAACATATATGCTACACTTCCCATTTGTAGAAATTAAATGTTATATAAAACTTTAGTTACCAAATAATGTCTGAAGTTGGTTGGCTCGAGCTCGGTATTTGGTCATCTTCTCAGTGACAGTTGGGCATAGTAGAGTCGTAACAGAGCAACAGTAGAAAGCCAGAGCAGTTGGAAAGTCGTTTGGACGCGCAAAAACTTGTATATCAGCTGTGTATAAAGCTTGGGTCGAGAAGCCCTTATAAGGGCTATGGAAGGCCTCTTCAAGGACCTTGAAGGCACCTCCAACCTGAGAAATATGATCCAGATTTTGTCGTGCCTTATCTGGGACAAGGTCCAAAATCTATCATATGGAAGGCACCTTCCACAACACTAAAGGTACCTTCCTTCACCTAGAAGGTGCCCCGGGCACTATTTACCCAAGACCTTTGTGCTCCTTTTACCTAACAAAACATGTTAGTCTAATAATACAAGGTGTACCCTACAAAATAAATTTAGCACAATCATAGTAAAGAGTAGTAATTAGATATTGTCTCCACGAGACCAGGATCTAGTCAAGGTCTCGATTTAGGTTTTCTAAATGAATTTAAATTGGATCGACGCCTACTGTCCTTTCGAACGGGGACGCTCCTCACTTAGTCACTCTCCTCAAGTGACTTACCTTTGAAGACACTGGAATTCCATTCTGTTTAAATTTTCCTGTACAAAAAAATTATACAAGAACAGAACTTTTCCTAGCAACCCGCATGTTCGATCAAACATGTGTTTGATCAATCAAGCAAGTTCTTGAATGATCAAAGCACACCTTGATTGAAGTACAAGATCGCTGACCTCTTGTGTTGGTATTCAAAATCGATACGAAGAAAACAAAACTAGTTACGTAGTGGAATTAAAGAACTAGTTGTACCTTTCTTCGTAGCCAAAGACCTCTTGATCTTCTATCATATTCCTCTCCTCTTCTTGGATGTCGTGTGAGTGACGATCTATCAAGACAACACCACCCTCCTTCTCTTCTCGATTTCCAAACCGCCGGCTACGAAAGGAGGCTCTTAGGATGGGGCACCTTCTAATCTTCTTCCTTTTCACTACAAGAAAAAAGCTAAACAACAACGCTTTTTTGGCGTTGTCGTATGTACTTAAAAAGTGATGTTGTAGATGGTGTTGTAGAAAGTCATATCAAAGACAACGCTTTAAAAGCGTTGTGGTTGGTCACAAAGACAACGCTTTTTAAGCGTTGTCTTTTCGTTCTTAAAAAGCGTTGTTATAGATGCTGTTGTAAAAATGCACATATCAAAGACAACGCTTTAAAAGCGTTGTGGTTGGTCACAAAGACAACGCTTTTTAAGCGTTGTCTATTCGTTCTTAAAATGCGTTGTTAAAGATGCTGTTGTAAAAATGCACATATCAAAGACAACGCTTTAAAAGCGTTGTGGTTGGTCTCAAAGACATTGTTTTTTAAGCGTTGTCTTTTATTACTTAAAAACGTTGTCTTTTTAAATTTATAAAAAATAGTGTTTTTCTTAATTAAATAGCAAAAATTATAAAAAATACTCAAAATTTACATATAATTGAATATCCACAACCACAATCATTTTTATAATAAGACTATTTAACAAATAAATAAAACTTTATATTATACAAACAAAATGTATACATATTGATCCACAAATTAAATTTGTATCATACAAGTTATCCTTAACTTCATGACAATAATTTTTCAAACACACAAGTTTTACAAAACCTCATCATTGACTAACCGCTGTTGTTGGTGTCCATCGCATGGAATTGCTTCTTTAAGTCCAGCAATCTCTTCTTCTGAAAGGCTTTCAGCTATCACTCTTAGAGCCATCTTCTTCAACTTGTCATCAGCACACCTGGGGTTGTAGGCAATCAAGAAATTTTGTATGAAAACTTTCATACATGTAAATCTCGTACTAAATAATATGTCAATGTTATATATACATGTAATTCATACCGTAAGTGTGTTTATATCGTAACTGACAAGTTTTCTTTATATATTGAACAAAATCAATAGGACAAAAAATCCAATTCCTTGAACAAAAGACCCTTCAACCTGCAGAAACACTCAGATATAAGTATATGAACATACGGCTGATTGTGATTTAGGATTATAAAATCAATAGGACAGATGAAAAAAAAAAAACCTGTCCTAGATCCACGGCAGGACTCAAGCTCTGTCCGCAGTCATATGTAAGGTCTGCTCTCAATATCGTAGTAGCTCCAGTGAGAACATCAATTTCTACCTAGAATGCACACAATTTTCAAAATCAAGAAAACAGACTAGCAATGTGATTACAAGCCAATCATATGAATGATCTACAAAGGAGGTTACCTCGCTTATAGCAGCCCCATAATTTAGATATGATGAAGTATCGTCAGCAACCCAAAATGTACTCGCTGATAAGTTCACATATTGCAAATTTGCCTGTATATTGTAAGGTAACTAGTTCATAATGGATGAAAGGAAGTAACTGCTTTGATTTCCAAAATATAAAAAAGCCCAGGAAATCCCTAAAAGTGAATGCATATAAGCTATCCTGTCCTTCACTTGCATAAGCTAGCTAACACATACAGACTACAGAAATAAGCTTAGCTTCTTGCCAATAAATAAACAGTAGTACATTTGATTAATGACGTAATTACACACCTGGGTAATAAGGGTGTCCCATGAAATTGATCCCATTTGCTCTTCCAAACTTTGCTTAAGAGGCTTTAATCTGCTGACTAGAATAGAGCATGCTAGACGAACTGCTTCGCAGCTTGCTTCAGATTTGGTGCTTCCAGCAGTTAAACCTCCCTGAACCAAACTCAGAGTATCTGCTTGAATGATTCTAACCCTATCCAAAAGATATTTTTTCTCTTCATCCCATAGCTGTTCAAGACCGAATGCAGCCATTTGCTTCACCTTTGTCCACAGTCCCTGGCCTATTTCAATTCCTCCGACTTCAACAACAATTGAACCATCATTTAGAATGGATACTTTCCCTGGTGTTGGCATTGGTTCCACTTCATATACAATTGGTACCCAAGAAATCCCTCGTTTTTTCCATTTGTTGCAACTATTGAAATGCAATACCATTTCAAGACGATTGAAGTAGCTTGCAGATGTAAACAACTCATCAACTATAGCAGGTAAAGTATATTCCGGAGCTTCTCCACTGCTACTTCCATAAAAAAACTTCAGGCTTTCATATGTATGCAAATTTCTTTTTCTCACAACATCGACATCCAAGGACAGGAAAGATGCTACACGCTCAATAATAGCTTCAGCAATGTAAGATCCCTGTACCTGCCCTGGTGCTCGCATCGATGATTTACTTGTAAGATTCGTCTTGCATAGTTTAATATCAAAAGCGAGAGCACCCCAGTTGTATTTTTTTAGACAAGTTATAATGGCATGTGAAATAAGTGGACTATAATCCTCTGATATGCCTGCATTTACCAACAAATTCAAGTACAAGGCCGTAATCTTTCCATCGGATTTAAAACCCACAGAATAGGTTATTTTCATTGGATGCCTTCCTCCTACCATTACCATATCCGTGCTACGATCAAGGTACATCTTTATTGGATGACGCAACTTAAAGGCTGTGAGAGCACATGCTGTTGCAATCTGTGAGCATCAGGGAAAAACCATAGTCTAACGGTTTATTAGCTAAATCATAAACATTCCAAAGCCAGAGAGGGAGAGATAGAGAATGACATCACACATTATTATTTTGTCTAAAATGTAGCAAAATGATATGATTGAACGATTTTGAGATTTTGAGACATTTTGACTGGATGTACAATGGACTAAAAATATAAATTACATCTATCAACAAGAAAAATCACAAGTAACTGCATTAAGGGATGACTTCTTTAAAAATTTTAACATGATTTACCAAACCAATATAAACTAATTCTTTTATTGAGCATAACTTTATTACATACTGCCAAGTTTGATATTTTTTATTTCATGTAAGAATTCCATAACTCAACTTTGTTTCAATAATAGAGAAAGTTAACTAAGGAACTGGTTAAGAAATCCAAACATTGGTAGCAAAAATAAATATTAAGAACATCATGAAACAAGTTCCTACCATTAATATTTTTCTAAGGGATCCCCTATAATGATGCTAGTTTATGTGCTATGCAAAGAGTTCTGTAATCTGTATTCTACACTTATTATGCACTTCATACCGTAAGTGTGTTTATATATTGATGTTTGACCTGTCTTTATTAGATTTTGCGGCCCCGGTCTTCTTGTAGCCAGGCACAATGTAATACTTGATGTTGACTCTACCTTTGCAGTTGTTTCGGCTTGAGGAGTGGCAAAGAATGGTGGAGTAGAGGATGGATTTCAGGTATTCATCCGTGCCATCGAGGAAATGACTCCAGTAGGTGACTAGCATGTTGACCAGGGCATGCTTGGAGAAGATGACTTGTTTCAGAAGATTTTTAGATCAAAGATACGAAGTGCATTGTTATAAAACTAGATGCACGAACACTTGCTTATACGGTTCTTGAAATAAAATACATTCGTAACCGTCACTAGCCCAAGCTCAATAAGGAAAATTCACGGTAAATGTGCATAGTATACCTCAGATACTGCAGATGATAGGGAAGGCCAGAAGACAGTTTGACGCAAATATTGAGATTGCCCAAGCCAATCCATGGTACTAATCCTGACAGCTCCTCCAAATCGCACTGACTTGATTGTGTCCACCCATCCTTGTTCATCAGCTTGGAACCTTTGAAATGAAAACTGCATTGGGTACATGGAAAAAACAACAAAAAGGGAGGATAAATGATAGCCACCAACCTAATTGTTCACAAATATCTGTATAAGTTATTAAGGGTGTTCATAGAAGTTGATCCTTTAGCCGTGTCTGTTAGATGGTCAAATCTAGGCGCCAACTCAAAAATGTTGGCGTCCAAGTGTTAGTGTTCAACTACTTCTGATTTTCTTCATCTTTGAATTGTTAAATACATAGGGTATTTATAGGGAATACTCAAGATGTATCTAAATAAATACATGAACCAATATTAAATGACATACATTCATCATCCGAAGAGTCATTCATGAATCCTCCAATATTCATGCTCCAGATGACCATACATTAGATTATAAGTCCAATTAATTTGATTGCAAGGTTGTAAACAGTCCTTGAGGGCTATTGATAGTGATTCCAGTACGTACTGGAAAATAATGGAACAAACCTATGAAACAGCTATCAAGGGATTCACTTCAACTTTCCTAAACCAAAGAAGAAACAGATGGATTACAAAAGAAAACAATTTGCACCATCAAACTGAAACTTATAATAAGCCTTAATAAATTAATGAAAAAAGAATTGTTTAGAAGTTCACTGAGAAACATATGAAAATACAACAAATGCAACTGCAAAAAAAAATAAAAAACTAGTATCCAATTAACTTTTTTTTATACTTTCAGATCAAAAGGTCAAATTTATATACTTTGGTTCATGTTCAAGCAAGAGGATAACAATCTCATCGACAGTTAGTATTTCCTTTTAATATAGAACACTAAAAAGAAGGAATATCAATGATGAAACAAACCTGAAAATGCGAGCTACTGAGGCAGCGAGCAATCTGCTTGAACAAGGTAATCATGCAGCGTTGGAACTCTGTCGTGAGCATCAAAGACCAAATATTACCAAATATTAAGATCACTGACAAACCAAATAATACCTTATTTTTAACAGCTATCTAGAGGATCTGGCTTTTTGACTTGAAGCTGGTTCAAAGAAGACAAATCAAATATACAAATACTAAGATGAAAGCATAATGAAGTAGTTAACTTTTTCTACTTTACCTGATTATAAGATCTACAGCTTCTTGCTCAGTATTTTGCTGCACGAGTAATTATTAGAAAAACAAACCCAATAGTGGAACAAAAGCTAGATAAAGAAACTAGATAATTTACACTGACAGAACTTTACAGAATAACATATAATACAGTGCTTTGTGCTTGCATATTAATCCAGAAAACATCCTTTCACCTAAGTGACAATTTTTCCAAAACATCATCATTCACAAAACATCATCATTCACTAAAAATTTTCACAAGTTTTTAAACTTCAGTGACAACTTTTCTTTGGGGTCAACTGCTCAAGGTCGATCTGGTAACTATGCACTGCATCAAAAAAATTGGCATTAACTATGATTCCATTACCAAAAAAAACCACCATTCCATGAACTTAAATCTAAATAGAATTATGGCAACTATCATTCCATACCTATTCATAAATATGATCTTGTATGCACTCCGCCAACTCGGACCGAACCTCATCAATTTGTTCACGAGAGTACCCTATTTTTGTGAACTGTGAGCATACACAATTTATGTTAATGGAAAAAATAATCAACACTGATCACTTTGCAATTTTAAATAGTTTATGTCAAATAATTTGAGATAAGCTAAATAATGTTACTATTGATTGCAGCGAATCTCTCTCAATAGTCTCAACTTCTTCAATAATTTCTCTCATAAATCGCATCACAAAAAAACCACATTGTTTCGCAGGAGAGGAGATTGAGGAGCCTATATATAGTAATTAGAGTCAAATTGTTAATGAAAATTATACACATTACAATATATGTTAAACAAAAGTACACATACCTTAACTACTTCCCACTTAACATTTTTCCTACCTTTCCTTCCCTTGGTTGAATTAAACAATTTTAAGGCCCTTCATACGTTAAGAATATTTGTTAAATAAGATTTTTATTATAATAAATATTTACTAAAAGAAATCTGAACTCACATTTCCATTACGTATTTTGAATCATCATCGCGAATGCGGCAACTTAGGGAATCCAGCAGGTAAATAGCATCCTTGTAAGGTTCAATAACACTAAGATTCCAATGGAAATTAACTAGGCAAATACATAGGATTATACCGATTACGATCCAATGTATGAAGGGCCAAAATTGCATTGATTCCAATGCAGCAACCAAAATTGCATTGATATAGATTAATTAACCTTAATTGCAATTTTAATTTGCTACAAAAATTTGATTCAACAATCATCAGATCTTCACCTGGCTAGGCTACCAATATCTAATCCCATCGGATTTCATCCTAAAAAAATAGAACCATTACTTATCAACCGATATCGATTAAATCGGCTCATCTAATCTGCATCTACCTTAAAAGATATTCTAATTAATGAAAATATTTATGTATTAATTGCTAGTGATATCAGAACACCTGAGATTCTCAAGGACTTGATGAACAGGCCAGAGGTATAAATAATCATAGAATTATATCGTGGATTAAAAATGCCTTTTCTCTAATATCATACAGCTAACCAACTTCAATACATACTACCAAAGAAGCATAGGACTTTCATTCAATTATGTATAATCAAACAAATTTCCTTTAAAATTTTATAAGTTAAAAATGGATGTTATGCATTTGCAATAGCAATCAGAGAAATCCGTGTTAAAATTTCACTCTCAATATTAATTGATAAAAAAAATGCTGCATTTAACATCACTAAGTATATTTAACCGCATATTAACTATGGAAACAAAATCCATAATTATTTTACCGGTATCAAGTAGTCCATTAGCTCTTATGGTACTAGAGTGTAGACCCTTGATACAAATATTTAGAAAAATCTCCACTAATTCAATTCTGGATGGTCCTATATGATGTACTTTTATAAGTAAACTAAGTTTCAAATAAAGAACAAACATCATAGGAACATAAATCACTAAACTAACAAGCATTACATGGAATTAAACTAAAGAAAATGTATCAACTAAAATCTATATAATGGAAGAGACATTTAATCAAACACTTGATGGGCATGAGTCAATGAAATCATAATGTGTACAAATTGAAACATAGGATGTGTACACTTGATGGGCTGAACGAGAATATTAAGATCCAAAGAAGCCGATTACGATGAGATCTTCATAATTAAACTTAAAAATTGATTTGCAGCTTGAATCATCAAGGCCACGATGCTTAATGTTCTTTGGAAATGGTGGTAGAAAGTAGTGTTCAGCAGCCCCTGCTTTCGAGATAAGATACAGACAATTCTCAGAAAGTAACAAAAACACTCACCGTTCAGCTTGTATCTGGCATCTAAGCTAAAGTTTTCAGTGGACCTTTTGCAAGTGAGTAAGAGTAATAAAATTAACTCGGACGAACTTTTGATCTGCTTTAATGCATCACCCGGGCTCTCCTTCCAGGGGGAAAAAAATGGCTTGAACTAATTCCCCCTCTTGCTCCAGCTACATATATATAACTGCAAAACCAGTGAAGTGTCATGCACAGGTTTCAAAATCAAGTCTAGGACTGTGCCTTCATTCATGTGATGCTGCTTCACCTTTTTACCAGGTAAACATAAAAATGCTCTGCTAAAAAAGATCAACACATGCTCTGATAAGCAAGCACTTCGCATACTGTTAGCAAACCTGAAGAATATCACGGACAGAAAAGTTAATGCATATAACTTTCTGAATACAGACCAACAACGTTACAATCTGCGATCTTACTGAAAGCTCAATGACACTCTAGTTTTATATATATATATATATATATATATATATATATATATATATCCCATGCAGAGGTGGGTACTGAATTAGAAATTAAAGCATCAGTCAATGGAGAAACAGATCATAGGAATCAGGGGAGGGGGAAAATTGATGCAGTATGAATCCGGCAAAATGGCTAGTTCGGAAAATAATCAAAAATAAACAAAATCTTATTCTAGAGGGATGGAAGAAATTTTACCTTTCTTTCTTCCGTTCCTCCTACTCTCGAATCTGCTCTGCGAGGAAGGAACTAAGATCGAAGGGTTCAGAGGAGTTGAGGAGCCGTGAGAAGATTAGGAAGGGTAAGCTGACTTTGATTGAGGAGATGGGGAAATGCGAGATTAGGGATCTCGACTTGGAGGAGTTGGGCCGGCGTGAGGAGTTTTGCGTGAGGAGTTTGGGTCGAGATTAGGGTTCAGAGGAGATCACGCGGCAAGGAGAGGAGAAGGCGCTCGTGGAGAGGAGAAGGCGCTCGTGGAGAGGAGAAGGAGAGGAGAAGGCACTCGTGGAGAGGAGAAGGAGAGGAGAAGGCACTCGTGGAGAGGAGTGGTGAGGAGAAGGCGCGCGCGCGTTGAGGGTTTAGAGTTTAGCAAAGCGAGGGCTGCGAATTTATTTTAAGTGAGTTTAGGGGAAACATACACAACACTTTAAAAAACGTTTTTTAAAAAAATGTTGTCTTTGACCATAAACAACAACACTAAAGACAACACTTCATTAAAAACTGTTGTCTTTAGTAAAAAGTAAATACCATAGACAACGCTTTTCACTAAAAGCGTTGTAAAACAACGAACGACAACATTTTTATTAAAAAGCGTTGTCTATTGGGTGTTGTTGAATGCAAAAATTCTTGTAGTGTTTCTTCCTCTTCTTCAACTTCTTCCTCTTCTCTAAGCCACCGGCCACCAAGTGATCTAGCAAGGAGGGGCGTCGACCCTAGTAGGAGGGGCGCCGACCCTAGTAGGAGGGGCGCCGACCCTCAAGGGTGAGGAGAGGGGTGCCGACCCTAGCTTGGGAAGATGTGGGTGGCACCGACCACCAAGGAGGAAGAGGGGAGATGAGGGGCGACGGCCACAAAGGGAAGGATGTGTGTCGTCGGCCTTAGGTAGAGAAGGGGCTTGAGGAAGATTAGAAAGTTAGGTTTTGGGTCCACCACCTACTACTTTTTTTTATAGGTTTGTCGTTGGTTACAAAGAAAGAAAAATTAACAGAATTTTGTTTAGAAAAAATCTCTTTTTTATTTTTTTTTTCTAAAACTAATTTTGTTAATAAAAAAATCTCCCTTTCTTTAACCAAGTTAAACCAAACCAAGTTAAGTTAAACCAAACCAAGTTAAATTAAATCAAATCAAGTTAAGTTAAACCAAACCAAGTTAAACCAAACTGGATGGGTGGATGCGAGGCTTTATATAAAGGCTACAACAAGGACCTAGAGGAGGAATTGGTTTAGGTCAGCCGATAGGCTTGGGTTTCCCGTGTTCGCCCCGAACACCCAACTCAAGTCCATCAATAATAACTCATACCACTAAAGGGTTATTATTGAACTACCGCATCAATCTCATATTACAATGTGGGCTCTTTCTTATTATGAGTACGTTAAACTCCCTGTGTTTAAGATATCGTATGTCCGTTAATTAAATGAGTTACTGATAACTCAATTAATTCATCTAATTCCAAGAGTAGTACCACTCAACTTTATTATCATGCCAGACTAAGTCCACCTGCAGGGTTTATTTGATAATCCTTATGAGCTCCTCAAGGGGACATCATCAGCTTAAATAATTAAGACACGGATTCCTTTTATAATCAACAACACACCATATAAATATGGGATTTCCTAACTCATCGGGCCTATTGATTTAACGGATAAATCTCACCCATTGATAAGTTAAAGCAATAAATACTAAATATACGTGCTTGTTATTATATAGGGATTAAGAGGATGAACATCCATAATAACAGAGGTTCTGTTCTTTTATATAGTCAGTATAAATCGAACAACCTCAAATGGTCCTGCTCAATACACACATAGTGTACTAGTGTAATTTTATAGCTAAGACAGACTAATACCAAATTACACTACAACCGTTCCAATGGTTTGCCCCAATCCATCTTGGTTGTAAGTTACTATTTATAATTTATAAGGAACCGATAACATGAGCTTCTGTGTGACACCACACGCTATGTTATCTACAATATAAATTAAATGGACAACTGTATTGACATATATATAAATATAAAATGTAAACATTTAACCAAAGTGATTCTCATTTCAAAATAATTCAAAACAAATGTTCATACAAAAGCTAGGCTTATAGTATACATCCCAACAACCTCTACGTACTAGATGTAGAGTTACCTTCGGAATCACACATCTGGACTTTGAGAATCGCACATCCAGATCTACCGGAATCGCACATCCGGTCTTCTCCAATCGAGAATCACACGTCCGGTCTTCTCTAACCAGGAATCGCACATTCCAATCTACCTGAATCGCGCATCTGGTCTTCTTCCATTGGGAATCGAACATCCCGACTTTCAATCAGGAATCGAACATCCCGATTGGATTTTCTTCCAATTAGGAATCAAATATTCCGACTGCCAATCAGGAATCAAACATAATGCATTAGATCAAGATAACACCTAACTTAAACTCAGTTGTCATTCATCAAAACCTGAGTTACACCGTTAGTGCAAATTACACTAACAATAACATCATAATATATATCATTTATAGCTTCATTTGATAACCTCACTAAGTCCCCCCCCCCCTCTACAGCAGGTTGAAACACTTGTGCAACTCGATCTGTCATATCATCATGTTAAAAAAATTATTAGTATTATCTAATAAACAATTAATAAAACTGATCATTTTTAAAGATGGGTAGTAATAAAGTTTATATTCTTACATTTTTGTCTTTGATCTCGCATCTATAAATGTGTCATCATTTTTCTTGTGGGTATTGCGAAATATCTCTCAACAAGTACCGAGTCTATGTAAAGTATTTACCTGCAAAGATAAAATATTTTAAAAAATTAAAATAAGTACATCACCAATTATAAAATTTTAAAAAAATGTTATTGTAAACTCATAAAGTCTATTGCATGCTCTACAATAGATTGTGATACAACCATATGCTTTGATAATCTTATGCTTATGCCACCGACATCAACATTTCTTGTCACGCCCCGGGGAGTCCCTGTCCGAAGAAATTTCTGCAGCACCTCCCCTGTACGGCTGACAATCTGAATCATTTCTACATGCACAATATACCTCAGTCACAGATGGATGGAATAAACACACAACCACGCAGTTTATATGCAGCATACTCGGTTGATACAATAAAAACACCACCACACAGTTATATGTAAAACTAATAGGCCACTTGGATGTACCAGAATCAAACACAGCGGAAATACAACGGACACACATACAAACTATAAACGAAGACTGCTAGCCGGCTAGGCTTACACAACCAACAAACAATACAAAATACCATGTAACAACAACAACACTCCAGAAATAAAATCGGAGCACAAAGATAAATACACTGACACATAAAACAAATAAAATATAAAGGGGCCTCCATTTCCCGCTCATCCAACCTCTCTCCCATTCACACTCTCTATCTCCATTTCCCGCTCATAATCTCTCTCCCTAGAGAGAGAGAAAATGTGCGGGAAAAAACAATATAATAATAATAATATAATTAATATTAAAAAAATAATAAGTAAATAATGATAAATAGTTATTGATTTAATAATTTAATAATGATAAGGTCGGTTCCCCTCTCTCTAATTCCGGCCTATCTTCTCTCTTTCATCCATCGAGGGAGAGAGAGAGAGGTGCGGGAGATAATAATAAAATAATATGTCGAACACTCTCTCTCCTCGGAGAGATAAGAGAGAGAAGGGGATAATAAAATTATTATTTATTAAATAATAATAATAATATGAATAATATTATTAAAAAATTAGTTTAATATTCTTCCGGAGGGAGAGAGAGTGAGAGGGAAATGAGAGGGAGGGAAGAGAGAGAATATAATAATAAAATAGTAGTTATAATAATTAGGTAAATTTTATTACATACATAATAATAGTATAGAAAAATTATGGGGTCAGTGTGAGAGGGAGGGGGCGGAGAGATAGAGATGGTGATAATAATTTCCCACCTCTGTATTATCTCTTCCAATCATTGCCTCATTTAATTACCCTAACTCCTAGGCACAATCTTTCTCTCCCAATCATTGTCCGCATTAATTTCCCAATCACCCAACCTCTCTCCCAATCATTGCGGCATTTAATATTTCCCGCTCACCCAACCTCTCTCCCATTCACACTCTCTGCCTCCATTTCCCACTCATAATTTCTTTCCCCGGAGAGTAGGGGTGAGCAAAAATTTGAAAAAACCGAATTAACCGAACCAAACCAACCGAATTTAGAAGTTCGGTTCGGTTAATTCGGTTTTCATTTTTTTTGTGAAAATTCGGTTTGGTTTCGGTTTTGAATTTTGTAATTCGGTTAAACCGAATAAGAATATTATTTTAATTAATTTTTATTTTAAAATATAATTAATTAAATAAAATCTTTATTTTTAAAGGTAAAACCGAATAACGTTTTAAAATTTGGTTAATTCGGTCAATTCGGTCGAAAATCGAATTAACCGATATTTTATCAGTTCGGTCGGTTCGGTTTCATAGGGAAATTCGGTCGATTTGGTTGGTGAAAAAGAAATTCGGTTTATTCGATTTTCGATTTATTCGGTTCGGTCGGTTCGGTTTTGACCGAATGCTCACCCCTATCGGAGAGAGAGAAAATGTGCAAGAAAAAAAATATAATAATAATAATAATATAATTAATATTAAAAAAAAAGTAACTAATGATAAATAGTTAGTTGATTTAATAATTTATTAATGATAAGGTCGAATAATATTTAATAAAAATAAAAGAGATAATAATAATAATAATAATTTAATATTATTTTAGCAAGCGGTTCTCTCTCTCCCCGCTGACACTCTCCCTCCTCGGAGGAGAGAGGAGAGAGGAGAGAGGAGAGAGAAGGGGACAATAAAATTATTATTTATTAAATAATAATAATAATATGAGTAATATTATTAAAAAATTAGTTTAATATTCTTCAGGGGAGACAGAGAGTGAGAGGGAGGGGAGAGAGAGAATATAATAATAAATAATAGTTATAATAATAAAGTAAATTTTATTACATACATAATAATAGTATAAAAAAAATTATGAGGTCAGTGTGAGAGGGAGGGGGCGGAGAGATAAAGATGATGATAATAATTTCCCATCTCAGCATTAAGGCCCCTCGACGAAATGTAGATCTTTGAATTCCGGACATTTTGACATATCATATGACTCACTCTGACTTCAATTTTAGTATCATATTAAAATAATAGATATATATTTACTGCGGGTGTTAATCTCTCTCTCCCAGAGAGAGAGAGAGAGAGAGAGAGAGAGAGAGGAGGAGGAGGAGGAGGAGGGAGGAGGGGCTGGGAGAGGGAAAGTTGTAGAGATAATTATAAAAATAATAGATTTAGTAATAATAATAATAATAAGTAAATGATAGTAATAATAATTTAATATTGATAAGGCACGTCGTACACTTTCTCTCTCGCCTCAATTGACATTCTCTCTCCTTGAGGGAGGGAAAAAGGAGAGAAAAGGTAAAAATAAAATAATAATAATAATAATAATAATAATCCAATGAGAGAGAGGGGGAACGAAGGGAGGGGGGAGAGAGAATAAATAATAAAATAATATGGATATTAATAAGGTAATATTATTATTACATATATAATAATAGTATTTAAAAAATTATGGGGTCAGTGTGAGTGGGAATGAGCAGTTCGGATCCTCTGTCCCCAAATTTCTCTGTCCCCGTGTTCCCTTGTCGATCGGACGGACCATATTACATCTCAAGGATTCCTTACACATCACGAGGATACTGCACACATCTTAAGGATGTCATGATGTCTTAAGATGTAATTTGGTCCGTCCGATCGGCAAGGGATACATGGACAGAGAAATTTGGGGACAGAAGATTTGATCTCGGGAATAAGAGGAAGAGGAGAGAGACGATAATAATAATTTCCTACCTAACCACACTCTCTCTTTGTCTCAATCATTGTCTCATTTAATTACCCTGACTTCTAGGCACCCTCTCTCCAAAGCATTGCCCGTATTAATTTCTCACTCACCAACCTCTCACCCAATCATTATCTTATTTAATTTCCCACTCACCCAATCTCTCTGTCCCTCTTCCCCTTCCCCCCACTCTCTCTCTCTCTCTCCCTCTCTCTCTCCGCTTACAATTTTTTTAATTTATAATTCTTTTTTTCATCTTTATATATATATATATATATATATAGATATATATATATATATAACGCACTACTATATCTCATCTTCGGAACGACACTAGACGAGAGAATTTGGCGATGACAATGAAGGGACCCGGATGAAACTTTTTATGAGGCACGCGATGGTATGCTCAGATAGCGAGTCCGTTTTGCGTGCCAGAGGAAAGTATCTCGGAACTACAAGAAAATAGATATTTTGCGACGATTTTTATCGTCGCTAATAAATATTCGAGACGATAAAATTTCGTCGCTAGTGTCGTCGTTATAAGCTTGTCGTAAATATATATTAGCGACGAAATATGCTTAATTTGCGACGTTAGACTATTGTCGCTAAAGTAAATTATTTCACCGTAAAATATTTAGCAACGATTTAATGAATATCGTTGCTATAGTTATTTTTAACGATGAATTTATTTATTACGTCACTAAAATATTCGCTACGTTTTATATATATTCGTTGCTAAAAACTACGTCCCCCAGTTTCGATATTTACGGAATACAGACAAGTTAGCGACGAAGCAGATAAATTCGTCGCTAATATTCATCATTAGAGACGAAAACAGATAAAATCGTCGCTAATAATCATCATTAGCGACGAATTTAAACAAAATTCGTCGCTAATGATGAATATTAGCGACGAAAACAGATAAAATCGTCGCTAATATCTGGTTTAAGAACTTACAGATCCTCATTTACATCCTCTGCACATATTTATATACAAATTCATAACTATAACAACAAATTCACAAATACTCTAACATTTAACTCATACTTCAACACAAATATAATAACAATATTCACAATCCAAATTCAAAACATATTCACAACCAACAATCCAACCAAGTTCACAACCAAAAATCCAAACAAGCTCAAAACAATTCCAGAACATCATGTTTCTATACAAAAGTCTACAACATCAAGGAATCTAAGATGGAGGAGGAGGAGGTGGAGCTGAAGATGAAGATGAATTCTGGATCAAGGAATCTAATGCTCCAGGTGCCAATCGGTTAAGTATTTGTTCAAACATATTTTGTCTTGATTTAATTGATGCTAACTCATCTTGGGTGTTTGCTAGCTGAATTTTGGTGTTCGCTAACTCATCTTGGGTCGATTCAAGTCTTTCACGCAATGCAACATTAGTTGATCTGGATGTGGATGTAGCATCTGAAGAAGTAGACCTAACTGGCTTCGGCCCACTTCCAAGTCCTCTGATGTATCCAGACCGAGTACCGAGAACCTAATACAAAATTTTGAAGATAATAAAACATATGAGATAATATGATGATATATTGAGTATGTGGATAAGAGTTAAACTCAACAGTAAATAACAACCAAATCAGATATTTATCAATCAAAATTATATGCTGAGTGTAGAAGCAAAGAAGCATATCAACAAATGTTTATCAATCAAAATTATATCTTGATGAATGAGAATGACCAAGCACGAGTAAAGGCACTTTAGTGGTAGAGTAGCTAGATGTATGAGAATCATAAAAACACAATTACTATATCAAGGTAATGATCAAATTATCCCAGAGAATCATCTGGTGCGTGGTGTGCCTAAACCCATTTTAAATTGACACTTTCAGAACTAATGCATAACACAAAGATATGTCCTATCTAATCTCACAAACATCTAATAACTAGGATTAAAGTCCTTCAACAGATACCAAGCACTGTTTCTAATAAGACTCCAAGTCTCCAACAATGAACCCAACAAATGACTTATTGTCAGAAATATACATTTGATAATAAAATCGGTATATGTTAGACAACAATTTAAGGATTTAGAGAGAGTGCCAATAGATAATAAATTCGTAGAAAAATTGAATATAATGGACTTTGTCTAAGACTAACAAGGGGTATGTAAAGAGCCTTGTCTTTTGACAGGAACCCATGTCTTTTGACAGGAGCCTTGTCTAAGACTAACAAGGGGTATGTAAGACTCCAACTCCTTTTTAAATGAATGAACTGACAATATAAGCTAAGCTAGAACTGCTAAATTTAAAGAGCTTTGTCGAGCAATATTCTCCCTTATAATCATAGTTTCAAGCTTTTTTTAGACTGATGGGAGAGTCATAAGCTTACTAGGCTGAAAAAAGAAACCTCTTTAGAGCTCAATAAACTTGTAGAATATTGTGGCAGATTTGACAGCAGAATCATAGTGCACATGCATTTTGATTTTGTTTTAACATTGACATATAATTAATCTAATATGACATGCATTTTGTAACTAATATTCTTGTAGAATGAATGAATTAATAAGATGAAGCCCTCCTTTATAAAAATATAAATTGATAGAAAAAAAAATTGTAAACGAAAGGAATGATTAATTTGTTCAAAGTCATATATAATCCTCCAACTTCTCATGCATGACATCTCAAGTTGGTGGATTATAAGACTTCGAAATTAATAAGAAGTGTTGACACATGAATGCGAGCTGGTTTAGAAATAACTCCATGGTAATTTATTCTTCTTAGCGACTGGCACAGAGTGGTAGACCTTGTGCATGACAATTGACATCGTCATATATCCAAGATATGATACGGTTCCATCCCCCCTCTGCTGCAACTTCTTTGCGGATAAAGCTTGAAAGATTTGGTGAAGGTGGCATTAATTCACATTAAGGTGAAGAAGGTGGTAAAGTTTCATTCTCTTAGAGGATTGGATAAGCTCCAATATGTTGCAATCTGATCATGAACGCACCTATATGCTCTCCCCTCCAACCTGCACTACACTGCTACCTCTACCTCATCAGCATGCATCAAACAAGAAGGCAGAAGATCAAATCTAACAACATGACAGGATATGTATAGCAAGCAAACAAGATTGCATATTACTGCCTATTCAACTGTAGTCACAGATTGCCTTAATCAATTAACTCAGCTGGAAAAAAAATATTTTTAATCCATAGAGATATTCAGCTAAATGTATCGGCAGTTATAAAATAATATTCTCACGGACCTGATCACAAACTGTATCTGCAATTTGGAGTACATCGATGTCATCTTCTGGATTTTGTGATAGAATACACTCATCACGTTGTCTCACCATATCATCATAGAAAAAGTAAATATGTCAAAAATAGTGTAAAAAATAATTATGCATGGTTAAGAACAAATTCACTAAATAAGATCATAATATACATATGCAGTTTTTGCCGTGTCCCCAATCCACCCTTTCTTCGAGCTATAATGAGTTTTATTAAAGACAGTAATCCGATCTTTTCTTTGTGACTGATCGGTCTAAAAAAAATAATGCGTTAATATTTTAATCAACAAACAGTATAAGATAATTATAAAATTAATACTTACACCATCGTAACTATACTGAATGAATGATTTAGAACCTCCGCGATGGTTATATGGGAGTTTTCCTCAATTTTCGACATTTATTGCAGATCGTTTCTACAACACAAAATTTTGTATAAACAAAACAATAGTTATAGAACAAATAGTTAAATTTTTATATAAATAAGACGTTTGTTATAGAATGAGTTACCTGAAATGCCTCAGATTCAAATAGAGTACACATGTAGTCCCAATCATCTTGAGTCTCACAGAACTCAATCGGAATATGCTGTCGGCGCTCAGCAGGAGGAAGGTGCGATAGCTTCTTATAATGGTTATGCATTTTAGATCTATTGTCTCTATATCGTGCACTCATCAATCGGTCGGTCTCCTTCATGACCGACGATGAACCCTCCTGAAAACTTATATCAAAAGCAGCCTGAAAAAAATAAATTTATTTTGCACATGGTTAGTAATAAAGGAGTGGTTATAAATATGTTAAATTACTTATACTTACTGATATTCGATCGTATATCATCCTTTTATTCTCAGCGGGGATGTGCTTCCAGCTCTTAGCTTGTAAGGGAGCAAACTTCTTTACTGAGAAGCCTAATTCGGTCATAAATGAAGCTGCATTAGGGCCAATGGGATGCCCATCGCTCTGACGGAAAGTAACGGGCAATCTACCCCGATCACTTATCTGGCGTCGTAGCCGATCAGAATGTGTGTCACGTGTCTCCCTATGTATCGGCCGACCTGTAAATGTAATAGTGTTAACAATTAACAGATGAAATATTTAAATAAAATTTTTGTAAATTAAATACAAAACAACTAACCACTAGAAGAACTATCATCTATAGGTGTCTCCAAAACTGGTAAATGCTCAATCCTCTTAGGCGGCATGGCTGTCGCATATTCATCATATATAGATCAACAAATATGCATCAACATATATAGATATCTACAAGTAATGAATTAAAAATAAAGAAAAACATATATACCATGTTCATAAAAATTAATCACCACTATCATCTGAAAGAGATATTTGATCATCTGTGTCACTATCAATTTCAATATCTTCATCCTCATCGTTAAGAAAACTTTGAGCATCCCTAGCAAGCTCCACTTGCACATTTGACATATTTATATGTTGATGCTCAACATCTAATCTACAAAGTTGGGATATCTCTGATTCTTCACCAACTACTAAAGTTGCTTCATTAGAAGAATTATCTTGGTTAGTCTCAATATTGAAATTATTTTTGGATTCAATTTCTTCTGATACTTCATCAACTTCAGTTACTTCGTATATTTCTCGGTCACTACAACAAAAACTGCAAACAACAACACCCCTACGACAACGGTTTTAAGAGAAAGCGTTGCATATTTGCTCAAAGACAACGGTTTTTGCCAAAACCGTTGTCTTTGAACTCCCTATTAAATATAAAAGACAACGGTTTTGGCAAAAATGTTGTCATTGAGCGTTTTTTTAAAACGACAACACTTTTTACAACGGTTTTATAAACCGTTGTCTTTATCCGCGTTTTTAGTAAATTTGGTCATTTTCCCGCTCGCTGTTTTCCTTTCCCTCGCTGTTTTGTTTTCGGCGCAGTGTTTTTCCCTTCGCGCTCACGAACCTAGCCACTTTACTTTCTCCTTCGTCGCGATGGAATCAACGAACTGGTGGGAGGTGACTCCGGCCTCCGCTCCCTCCCTCCCTTCTTCCTCCACGACCTCAACACTATCCATAGCTCCAATCGTCTTTTTGTAATAGAAACTTCTCGATATCTCTCAAATCCCTTCCGCCTCCGCATTTTTTGTCACATTCCCATTCCCACAGCCACGACCATCTCCCCCTCTCCCAGCCTCCATCGTTTTCCTCTCATCGTGCTCCGAAAGATGGCCGATCTGACCCCAGCTATGGTCCGACCCCAACCTCTTCTCTCACCTCCTGAACGCCTGCTGCCTACTCCCTTCGCCGCGCTCCCTCCGCCTAGGCTGTCAGCTCCACACAATCATAGCCATCGTCGGCGCTGCCTCTTTCCACCGCTTCACTGGAAACCACCTTTTCCACATGTACCTCAAACTTGGCCGGGTCCCCGCCGCCCGCGCCGTGTTTGACGCAATGGCATGTCGAAACGTGATGTCCTTCAACATCCTCATCGGCGGCCTCATCCACAACGGGGACATCAACGCTGCCCGCAAGCTGTTCGATGAAATGCCAGAGAGGAACCTCGCCACCTGGAACGCCATGATTGCCGGGCTGGCTCACTTCGAGCTCGACGAGGAGGGACTCGAGTGCTTCCTGAGGTCGAGGAGGGAGGGCCTGCGTCCCGATGAGTTTGGTTTGGGAAGCACCTTGTGATGCTGCGCTGGATTGAAGGATGCAGGTTCTGGTCGCCAAATCCATGCCTTCGTGGTTATCAATGGGTTTGAGCAGGACATGTGTGTTGGGAGCTCTCTAGCTCACATGTACATGAGAAGTGGTCATCTTAAAGAAGGAGAAAGGGTTCTGAGAGGATTGCCTTTCCTCAATGTGGTCTCTTGCCATACTGTGATTGCAGGAAGAGCACAAAATGGGGACCCTGAAGGGGCCTTCCACCATTTCATCCTCATGAAGAATGTCGGATTGTTGCCAGACCATGTAACCTTTGTTAGCACCATTTCATCCTCTGTTCTCTTTTACAATTTTCATGTTTTCTTTTTCACATTTTGTCAATCTTTAATCAGATTTCTTTAATGGAGAAGTTAATATACAATCTTTGACACCGAAAGCGAAGGTATGATACTCTTCTTACCAGTTCTTTTCGAATCTTATGGCTATCTATGCTGCTTGTTCATATTAAATCACTGTTACAGTTGCTATTTTTATGCCTCTGAATCCAGGAAATTAGAAGAACAGCAGCAACAGGAAGGTCCTGACTTCTCCCATTACAATTAGAGATTACGTACAATCTTGAAACCCCATACGAGTTGATGGATTCGCCGGGTGCTGATTGGAGTTCGGAATCCGAGTTAGAGCTTCAGGAGATGTTATTGGGTACTTTATATTCAATCTTAATTAGAGCAGCAATTAGATCTAGCCTTCATATCCCATGATTATCCTGACAAAAATGATTATCTGCAGGTCTGGCATCTTCTGACGAATTCAAGAAGAACACGAGAATCATGAAAGAAATGATCAATGATGTGATCAGCAAGGTAAACAAGCCACTCAGTAAAGGCGAGGTCTTGTGGCGCTTGATGATGCAGCTCAACCTTGATGTTGGTCGTGATTGTTCTAGGATTTTTGCTATAGGGACGCATGTTGCTTGGCCTACACGTTGGGTAGTGATGAAAAATGAGGTAAATTTCTGACTCATTCGGCCACCACACTGTGAGTACAAATTTAATTCTTCATTGGGAATTTTTGAGGACTTGTTTCAGCAACCACAAATTTTCAGCTTCTGATTTGGTCAGTGTATGTTTTCCTGGTTTTTTTTCTCATTTGCTTGGCATAGTTGTTTAGCTGGATTTTTCCAACCAAACCTTCTTAGATTTTGATTGAAGGTTGTACGTATTTGTTGGATAAAATTTAGTAATACAAGATATATAAGATCTAGCACACCCATGTAATCTGTACATTGAGGTTACATGCGTGAACAAGAACATTGATGGTAATTGAAACCCAATTAAAGGGTTGTTCAGAAAGATGCTGAACATAAGTGATAGAACTTTCCACTAACATTTTTATATTTGCAATTTGTAGAAGCCTCAAAGGAAGAAAAGTATTGCAAAAAGAAGTAATCCTGTCTTGCCATCAAATGTGCCACGGTCATTACATTTATTGTATTGTTACTCTATGCGTGTTTTGGACAGCCTTGAAAAAACTATATCAATTATTTTTTATCATGATTTCTTTGACCATGAGTACGAACTGCTAGTGAACATTGAAGATATCACACCTTTTTATGAGTTGGAGTCAATATCTGCTAATTGTCTGGTTGCTTACATGTGGTAAGTTTTCGCATCACTCATTTTTTTCATTTTATTTGTATTAACAAACTAACATTTTTTTGCTTGAATGGAAGGTTTCTCTTCAAAAAGATGAAAAAAGAAAACAAGGTTGATAAGTTCAGATTTGTGGATCCACAAACACTTCCAGTACATGTGGTAAGTTTTCGCATCACTCATTTAATCTATATGCCTGTTAGTGATTGCTTGAGAATAATGAAATGAAGAGCTTGTAAAGGCATTTTGTGTATGATCCATAGTATATTGATATACAAAACATCTATATACTGCAGTTTGATTTCTTAATAGTTTGCTCTATATACTTTTGCTTGGATGAGCAGTGCAAATTACCCGTGAATTGCATGTGCATTGCAGCTAAATTTGTTAGATTTTCTTTTTGTATTGATGAAATGGAATGAAAAATCTATTTTTCCAGCTAGAATGTAGTGAATGTTATAGCTCTTAATCTACGCTTATTTGATTGACACTTTGGTTCTTTTAAGTGTCCTATGTAATAATTAAAGCTGTGCGTATGTGATTTCTATTTTGAGGAATTTGTGGAATTGTTTTAGCTCTACAAACAATTCACCCTACCATAACTCATCATGATGATCCAATTCTTTTTGTTCAAGTTTTAATTGGAAGATTTTGAACCCATGTTTTTTACTTTCACTTATGCGGCTTTTGTCATGGGTCTGTTTATTGCAATTCAATTTGCAGCTCCTAGCAACTTGTTACTTGCAAAATGGAAAAGCATATTGTGCATACCAAATTCTCAAAGGTAATGCAGTCTGGAAAATGGCACAGAAAATTACATGAATATTTTGTTTCAAGATGTTAATGGATGTAATGCACTTTGCATGGATTCTATTGATCTTGGATCATAGTTCACTTAAATAATGTTAGCTGCATGTAGTGCTAATTATTTAGTAAACTATGCTAAGCTAGGTATCACTGCTCCTAGTAGATTCCATGTACTGTTATTCTCTAATAAACACCTCTTTTTGTTTCCTTCATTTGGTTTGTTTTTGCCTTCTATGCACTACAGATTGGTGAATTACATTCTCCTTTTGGAATTCTGGAATTTGATAAATTTTGTTAAATTATTCTCTTGCAGGTCGGGCAATACGTGAGGCTTGAGTTTTTTTTATGCAAGAAGTGAGCTTTGTTAGGATGTAGCTTGCCTTGCTAATTTGTAAATTAAAAGCCATATGGAGAACAGCAAATGGAAAACATGTGATTTAATGTATATGGAGAACAGTAATGAAAAACATGTGTATTTTGATGAGTAACAACTCATTTTGTATATTTTTGTATATGTGGCTACAAGATGAATTATATATGGATGTTTATTTTGGATTTAATGTAGTAAATATTTAGTTTTGTATTGGTGGTTTGCTTATAGTAAAATAAGATTGGTTGTTTGGTATTAATGAACATTAAAGACAACAGTTAAAAATGTTGTAAAAACAAGGTAAACCACAACGATTTTTTTTTTTGTAAAAAGTGATAAAAGACAACGGTTTTATCCGTTGTAAAATATATTAAAACTATTGTAAAAAAAAACAAAATGTGTCAAATATTATCTACCATAACCGTTTATATCTGTTGTAAAAAAAGTCTACCACAACGGTTTATTTTTGTTGTTGAAATTATCTACCACAACGGTTTTAAAACGTTGTCGTATCCTTCGTAGCCAAATTTTGAGCATATATACAACAACGGATAAAAACCGTTGTTAAATGTCTACAAAGACAACGGATTCAAAACCGTTGTCGTAGGGCCATACATTCTACAACACCCTCAGTTACAACGGTTTTTTCACCCTACGACAACGGATAATATCCGTTGTCGTTTGCAGTTTTTGTTGTAGTGGGTGTTGAACCTTCTGCACTACCATCCAATGACCTCCACACTTTATATCATTTAAATAATAAACTTGGTTTGCTTGGTTGGCCAAAATGAATGGGTCATCAACGTACCATGTTTTAGAAGTGTCAATAAATAACAACCCAAACTCTTCAATTATTGATTTCTTTTTCGGATTACATTGGAACCATTCGCACCAAAATAATTGTACTTTATATCTGAAAGAGTAAAATAGTTGAACAACATCCTTCAACACTCCAAAAAAAATCTAAATTGTCCCCGTCATCAGATGATGGTACGCTAACCCCGCTGTTCTGAGTAGTTCTGTGAGCATCACGAGATCTTGTATGGTATCGAATACCATTTACAATGCATGCATCATACAATTGAACTTCAAGATCAGGTCCCATTGCTAAATAATATAACTCATTTGTGATTTCTGAATTTGTTAAATTCTTTAACTTTATCATTCTATCCCTAAACCATTGTGGGAAATCTCGCTCATGGTATTGGAGAAGTTGATTTGAATGAACTTTATGTGATAGAAGTTGTAGATGTTCACTGTAGAAAAAAATAATTATTTTACAATTGTATAATGAAGTATAAACAATAAAATTACATAATGTAAAAACTTACTTTCTATATTGGTCAACTTCCTTACAATTGTTGAGAATATACCAATGTGCTTTCTTATACAAAGTCAAAGGCAATTTCAGATTATGTGGATTGCCAAATACTCTTGTTTGTTGTGAGAAAACACTTAAATTGCATGTTACTGGTTGAACATCTTGGTTTCGTTCTGGCCTACTAAATCTTGTCTCAATTTGACTCATATATAATGAACTGAAAGTCAATGCCTCATTTACAATATACCCTTCTGCAATAGATCCTTCAGGCCTTGCTTTATTACGAACATACTTTTTTAGTCTGCCCAAATATCGTTCAAAAGGATACATCCATCGTGAAGAAACAGGTCCAGCTAACATGGCTTCACGAGGTAAATGAACTGCCAAATGAACCATAATGTCAAAAAATGCTGGAGGAAATATTTGTTCCATCTTACATAATATGAAGATTATTTCCTCCTCCATTTTACATAAGTCCGCTAAGTGTAAAGATCTTGCAGTTAGCTTTTTGAAAAAATCACATAACTCAATTAGTGTGCCGCATATGTCTTTTGGAAAGAATTTCCGTACGGCCACTGGAAGTATTCTTTGCAACAAAACATGGCAGTCATGTGATTTTAGTCCATGTAACTTTCCATCATTTGCATTTACATTTCTAGATATATTAGCAGCATATCCATCAGGAAACTTCACGGATTTTAAAAATTGACAAAATTCACTTCTTTCTTCTAATGTCAATGTGTAACTTGCATATGGTTTACTAAATTTGTCTCCAACTTTCTTTAAATGCAATTCACTTCTAATTCCCATATCTTGCAAGTCTAGCCTTGCTTTAAATGTATCCTTTGACTTTCCATCTATATTAAATAATGTGCCAACCAAAGCATCGCAAATGTTTTTTTCTATGTGCATCACATCTAAATTGTGTCTCAACTTTAAATCTGGCCAATACTTTAACTCAAAAAATATAGACTTTTTTACCCAATTGGTTTCATCCAAAGATCGCTGCCGCTTTTTACTTAATGTAGGATCCTTACTGAATGTCACTTGGGGTAATGCATTTAACTGTGCTAAAATCTCATAACCATTAAGTCTTCGTGGTGGTCCTTCTTGTTCAACCTTTCCATTGAAATTCTTATTTCTACGCCATGGGTGTTGCACATTCAAGAATCGACGGTGGCATGTATAGCATATTTTACTCCGTAATCTTTGGGATTTAGTTTCATCAAGACATACTGGACATGCTTTATAACCTTTTGTGCTCCATCTAGATATTGTTCCATATGCTGGAAAGTCATGAATAGTCCACATCACAGCAACATGTAATTGAAATACTTGTTCAGTCGATGCATCATATGTTTCCACCCCATCATCCCATAGCTCCTTCAATTCGTTGATCAAAGGTCGTAAGTACACATTTATCTCTTTCCCAGGTGATTTAGGACCAGGAATTAAAAGAGACATTATCAAATATGATGGCTTCATCATTTTCCAAGGTGGTAAATTATAATTTACAAGTATAACAGGCCACATACTATAAGCATTTGACATGTTTCCAAATGGATTAAAACCATCAGTAGCCAACCCTAAGCAAATATTTCGTGGATCACTAGCAAATATTTCATGTGATGTGTCAAAATCTTTCCATGATTCGCTATCTGCTGGATGCCTTAATACACCGTCTGTTTCAACCCGTTTTTCTTTATGCCATCTCATATCTTTTGCTGTATGTTTGGCAATAAACAACCGCTTAAGTCTGACCTTCAAAGGAAAATATCGAAGAATTTTCTGAGCATTCTTTTTCTTATTCATCCCATCATACTTGTATTTGGGCTCCTTGCACACTGGACATATATCTTTATTCTCGTGCTCACCCCAAAATAATATACAATCATTCTTACATGCATGTATCTTCTCATATGTCAATCCTAAATCTTTGAACATTTTTTTTGCTTCATAATGAGAGTTTGGAATCACATTCGGTTTTGGAAATGCCTCTTGCAATAACTGAAGTAACATATCAAAAGATTTATTGCTCCACCCATTTAACACCTTCACATGCATTAACTTGACCAAAAAACTGAATGCAGAAAAATTAGTACAATTGTGATACAACTCTTTTTGTGCTTCGTCAAACATTGAGGTATAACTTCCTCTAATATCATCTGCATTAATATCATCTGATTGAGGTCCACTGGTATTGATATTTTCTGCATTTCTTAAATCAGTAAATATATCTTCAAAATCATCTTCTTCAAAACCACAATCATCTTCCTCTTCATTGACAATATTTATATTAACAGATGATGTAGTAGCTTCTCCGTGAAAGTTCCAAACTTTATATAATTTATCAAATCCCCACCTATAAAGATGTCCTCAAACATAATTCAACTCATATTTAAACAAATTGCCACACCTTCTACATGGACAACGAATTTTATATAAATTCAAACTTATCATATAATTCTCTGCCACCTTTAAAAACTGATTTAGCCCATTTATATATTCAGGCTCAATCCGATTCTCAATCATTATCCAACTTTTATCCATATTTATAACCTGAATAAATATATAAAAAATTTCATATTTTCAATAAAATAATTCTAAAATTAATTAATAACATCAAAATAACCCTAAAATTATCATCTAAGCATTAAAATAATCATAAAATTATCATCTAAGCGTTGAGGTTAACAAAGGGAAAAAATAAATTGGACTCAAAGATTTGAATTCCGAAGGAAAAAAGAGTACCTAAGCCAAACTGACATAAGTGAACATGAAGACTTGAAGTCCGAAATGTCATATTAAACAAATAAAAAACTAAAGTATGACCAGAATACATCACAAAAGGATAGACACAAAATATTACAATTCTAAATTAGGTATAACTACTATAATCACCTAGAGACAAGGTTACCAGTGGTTTTATCTGAGACAAAAGTTGGTAACATAGAGATTATTTTTTTTCTATGTTTCTATATGTTTGTGTGGTGAAAAGATTTATATTTTGTATGTCATTTGTTCTAAATGATGGTGAAACTATCTTCTTTTGTTTTGACTGGATTTGTTGTTTTTTGTATGATTTTCAAGTCTGGAAATGTGTCTAAATTCAATATTTTCAATTTTTGATATTATGTTGTTATCAACCACTGGTATTATTTGCTCATGGGCACATTAGCTTTGGATGGTCAGTATGTTCATTTTATGAATATAAGAGATTTTATTTTACAATGATTGCACAGAGCTTATTTGAACGGATTTTTACATGTGACCTATTTTCAGTGACCTATTTGACATGGATTATTAGAGATTTTCAGTGACATATTTTTTGACATGGATTATTTACATGTGACCTATTTTCAGTGACCTTATTTGAACGGATTAATTAACAAAGCTTCACGGATTTTTACATGTGACCTATTTTCAGTATTAATCATTATTGAACGATGAGTACTATAAACATTTTCAATAAATCAAATCTACAACTAGATTCTGTGGTTTCAGATGGTTAAATTAAAAGAGAGTGAATATACCTTACTCACAAGTAGCAGATTTCCAGATGGGGTAGTGTCGGTTGCCAAATCGCCAGAAATAAGAGGGAAGATGAACCTAGATGTGGTGCTTCCGTAAACAATAAACAGATGGGGTACTGTCGGTTGCCCGCTGGAAAGTAAAAAAGCAAGGGAAAGACGTCGGAGTCGTCGGAGTCGCCGGAGGAGAAGTGCGGTGTAGGATGGCGCAGGAGAAGGGAGCAGGAGGATTCCGTAAGAGTCGCTGGAGTCGCCGGAGAAGAGGAAGGGGTGGAGAAGAAGAGAAGTTGTGGTGCGAGGAGAAAGGCCGCGGCGTGGAGAAGAAGAGAAGTCGGGTCGGGGAAATTAGGGATTTTTAGTGACTTTTAGTAGCGAGTTACTCGATTTCGTCGCTAACGTTATGTTACGAATATATTAGCGACGATTTTAGTATATTTCGTTGCTAATATACGAATATTAGTGATATTTTTTCCCACCTTTATCGACAAACTCCATATTTCGCCATTAAATAAATAGTGACGATTTATTTTCCACATATTCGTCGCTAAAAAATTTTTTTATCAAAAAAAATAATTAAAAAAAAATATTTGCGACAAATTAAAATGTCGTCACAAATTGCGATGATTTGCTTCGAAATTTAATTTCGTCGTTAAAAATTCCTCTCTATTTTACTAATTTTTTGTAGTGTAGGAGGAGGAAGGGCGGACGTGGGGGCGGTGTTGCATGTCGCATCCGCGGGCCGGACGAAGCTTTAGAGCGATTTTTACTTCCGGACCCTTTTAAAGCACCAAATGACGATTTTTGGGCCTCGAAGTAGGGTCAGTCAGGAGGCCTAAAGGCCCCGTGTCAAAGTGTAGGTCTCTGAATTTCGGACATTTCGACATATCATATGACTTAATCTGACTTCAAACTACTAAGATTGGTAAGGTAGGTCGTACACTCTCTCTCCCGCACCCGTTGAATTTCTCTCTCATGTGGTGGAGAGAAAGTGGAGAGAGACGATAAAACTAATATAATAGGAATAGCAATAAATAAAATTAATAATAATAATAATCTATCCGGTGAGAGAGAGGGGGAATGAGATGGAGGGGAGAGAGAATATAATAATAAAATAATAAGGATAATAGTAAGGTAAATATTATTATTACATAAATAATAATAGTATTTAAAAAATGGGTAATGTTAAATGATCAAATCTGGCCAGCTAGAATACATACATGCATGTGTATGCATGAGCATTTTAGTAATATCATATGTCTATATTAATTACATGCATGTACATGCATGCATTATAATTGGGAGATAAAAATTTCTAGCTGGTCAGATTCTGGCCAGCAAGATTTATTGTTAAAAAATTATGGGGTCAGTGTGAGTCGGAAGGAGAGGGAGAGGAGCGAGACGATAATAATAATTTCTCACCTAACCAATCTCTCTCTCTCTGTCTAAATCATTGTCTCATTTAATTACCCTAACTCCTAGGCACCCTCTCTCCCAATCATTACCCGCATTAATTTTACACTCACTAACCTTTCACCCAATCATTGCCTCATTTAATTTTCCGTTCACCCAATCTCTCTCTCCCTCTCCCTCTCCCCCTCCCCCCTCTATCTCTGTCTCCCCCCCCCCCCTCTCTCTCTCTCCCTTCTCTCTGTCCCCCTTACAATTTTTTTAAATTATTATTCTTTTCTTCATGTTTTTTACATTTTCTTATATATATATATATATTATAATGCACTACTCTCTCTCGTTTTCGGAACGACATTAGACGAGAGAATTTGGAGATGACATTGAAGGGATCCGGATGAAACTTTTTACGAGGCACGCGATGGTATGTTCGGATAGCGAGTCCGTTTTGCGTGGCCGAGGAAAGTATCTTGGAACGAGGCAAAAACGGACGGGGAGGTAGATACTTTAGAGTGAGTCTTCTTAGTAGATGCGTACTACATCTCTAAGAACTTCAAGGTAAGTTCTTTAGAAAATTTATTTTCTACTTTTGAACTTCACGAATCTCGAGTTGCAGAGCCCAATGGAATAGAGAAGACTAGTTAGAACATTGCCTTAAAGGTAAAAACAAACGCTTCTGACTCTGACGCATCGATTGACGAAAATGAAGCTGCGTTAATGGTAAGACATTTTAATAAGTTTTTCAAATCTAACAAATTTAGATCGCAGTCGAGTAAACGTCATCAAAAGACAAGGACAGTCCGTTGCTATAATTGCAACAAAGAAGGGCACATCAAGGATGACTGTTCGAAATTGAAGAGCAAACAGAAAGAGAAGGAAAAGGTAAAGTACAAGAAGCCAGAATGCTCCAAATACAAAAACCTGAAAGCGACATGGTCAGACTCATCCTCCGAATTAGACCTCGAAGAATTCTCGGGGTTAGCGCTAATGGCCAACCATCTATTCGAAGACGACTCAAGCTCAGAGATGACCATAGATGAAGGGGGAGGAACCTCAGAAGAAGAAAGTAGCGATGAAGGGGGAGCATCACCGAGTCAGGTAAGTAAGGTACGCGCTCTAACCCCTACTCAGTCATTTAAATTTATCAAATCACTTTCTAAAGATTTGTTTAAATTAGAAAAAGAAAATACTGAATTGAAAATGAAATTAGCAAAAGCATGTCCACTTGAGATGTACGATAATCTAAAATCAGAAAATGAAAAATTAAAAATTGAAGTTGAAAAATTTAAAAATAATGCATGTTTAAATAAATTTCCAAAATAAAAAATTAGAATTTATGAAAAATTGAATTGGTACATTAGAAACCATCAGGGTCAACTTAGAAGAGTGCCCAAGAAATATGTACCCCCTAAATTTTTGAATAATCCTGTAGGAAGGAACCTCTATTGGGTTCCAAAATCTGTGCTAAATTAATTTATTTAATTAAGGCTTTCAAAAGAGAAAATTAAACAAAGAATTTCTTTATGAAGCTTTGTCTAAGGAAGTGGTTGTTGCTCCAATAACCAAGAAGGCGTAATGCCTCGCCACGACCTGGAAGCTGAAATATTAAAATAAAATGTTTAATTAACTTTCTGAAAAAGCATTAAACTAGTATTAAATAATGCTTTGAAAGTTTTTTTTTTACATTTTTGAAAAATTCAGTTTACTTAGAAATTTTTTGAAAATTCTAAAAAATTAATTTTGTCTTAGAAATTATTTTGAAAATTTTTGGAAAATTCATCTTACTAAAAATTCTTCTAACTTAAAAATTCTGCTAAATAATTTTTAATATCATACTCTTACCCCGTTTTGTTGTGATCAAAAGGGGAGAGATTAGTACAAGTCTAGGGGGAGATAATTTTTCCAAAAAATTTTTTTACTCTTAAACTACTTTTATTTTAATTTTTTCAAAAAAATTTTTCTTAAACTTTTATTTAGTTGCAATTTTACTTATTACAAATTTATGCTTACAATGTTAGTTTAGTAATTCTCTTTAAAATTACTATTTGTCTATTTTTTACCCTAACTTGAACTTGGGTTGATGCACATCAAAAAGGGGGAGATTGTTGGACCCCGCGGGTGTTTTGATGTGATCAACCAAGTTGGTTAGGTCCTGCTTTGTGTTTAACCCCTGTGTCTAAGTGTACAGGAACTTAGGAGTGCAGGAAGTCGAGCGGAAGACGCAGCTAACGAGAAGGACGGCACGGGAAGGGAGCCGACGGGCTCGGTGCGTCCGAAGGACGAGAGAGTTGCGGAAGAGTACACCGGTGGGCGAGAAGAACGTGCGCGACGTTCGAGGGATGTTAAGCCGGGGAGGAAGGCTGCTCGAGGAGAAGGCCGAAAATTGGGTTCGGGTGAGCCCTATTTCGATTGGCCGGAATCACCCAAAAGAACGGGACTTTGGAAGATGAAGCAAAGAAGCAAGCAACCTGGAAAAAACTGCCAGCCAGCTTGGAGGCGCCTCCATCAGGCTTGGAGGCACCTCCAGCTTGAAGGCGCCTTCAATGCATGTTGGAGGCGCCTCGTGTTGGATTTTTCGGGCTGCGAAAACAGCTTTTTCACGTCGCGAAAACCTTGAAACTCCCTAGCCAATGGATCCGTGCGAAGAGTATAGAACAAAATTTTACATGTATGAGTTTACTAACTAGATCTACTCTTAGATCTATATGTTTAGAAAATTACCCTTGATGCGTGCCCTTTTCGAATCCCGCTCATCCAAGGAAGTGCCGGATCTCAAGATTGTCAACGTAGACAATCCTCTAGAAGTATCCACACGAACAAGATGTGTTCTCTAACACACAAGGATGGAGAAGAGAACACCACAAGTGTGCTAGCACTTCTTGATGCTCTCGGATGGGATTGGAAGAAGAAGAAAAGAAAAGAAGAGAGCACACTCCTCTAAAAAAATCTCTATGTGACTTTCACTAACCTTTCTTCTTGGATTAGATTCACTCTCCTTTCTTCTCCCTTGCTTGAAACCCACGACCAAGAGAAGAGAAGGAGCAAGAAGAGAGCTTAAGGAAGAAGATGATGTGAATGTGAGTGAATGAAAAATTCATTCTCATTCAAAACCAAAAAGGTAACCCCCATTCTCATTAAATGTGGCCATTAAAGAGAATAGATTTGTAACCCCCATGAGGTGGCACACTTTGATGATGTGGCACATCATCATTAGTCCTCCTAATGCCAAATCATTAATGATGTGGCAAATAGTCAAGTCAAACTTGACTCTTCCTCTTCCTTTCAAGTCAAGTCAAACTTGACTTAATCTCTCTCATGGTTGATCTAATCCAACCATTTAATTCAAGCCAATTTAATATAATGAATCTAATTCATTTAATTAAATTGATTCAATGAGTCATAATCTAAATTAGACTCATTGAACACATGAATCAACTTGAGTCCAACTCAATTAGCCCAATTAGGATTACTCTTAATCCAATTTGATTCATCACATGAATCTAATCCTCTTGGTTCATCATATGAACCTAATCTCCATCCACTTGTTCTTTGTGTGTGACCCAATAGGTTCTTGTAACGTTGGCAATGCCCCTAAACCCATTTAGGACCATAAGTAATGAGCGGTATCTAGCAATACATCATTACTACCCAATGTTACAAGAATGTTGAGATCCAACATCACCTTGTGACTACTAATTGTGACTCCTCACAAAATATGACAAGAATCCTTCTATCCTAGACATCTAGATTGATCAATGTGAGGCATAGACTGTGTCATCCTCTGATCAATCTAAATCCTGAACTCCAAGTAGACTCACTAAATCAAATGAGCTCAATATCTCATATTGACTCATTTGGGCATGGTCATGCACTTCGTGGTCTCACTCTATCAAGAATACCGATGTCTCTCCCGTCATATAGGAGGGATAGATCCCATCTACATCACTCACATCCCTCCGCATAATTTGTTACATACCCAGTAATCGCCTTTATAGTCCACCCAGTTACGGGTGACGTTTGACGAAATCAAAGTACATAACTCCTTATGTAGGGAACCATGGTGACTTCAGGTCTAAGGACTAGTAGTCATACTAATAGCCACATGAGAAAGTATATGACACTCATATAACGATCCATAATACTTTCTCATGGCGGGTCATTCAGTATACATTCTCTAATGCATACCCATGTGTCAACTTGATATCTCTATATCCATGACTTGTGAGATCAAGTCATCGAGTTGACCTACATGCTAGTCTTATTGCATTAACATTGTCCCTGAATGTTAATACTCGACTAGGAATGATTAAAAGTAGTGTTCCCTATATCATCTCACTATCGGTTCAACTAACCGATTGATATAGGTGAGAACCTTCTACTCAAGGACGTTATTATACTTAGTTTATTTGGCACCAATACAAGTAAGTATAATAACCAAAACAAAATGCCTTTATATAAAAGAATATGATACAATGAGTCCATAATACAATCATCAAATGATTGGCTCTAGGGCTCTAACTAACACCTCAGACCTGGCAGAAGTGAATGTTGAGCTTTCGGATAAAGTTTTATCCACTCTCTCGATGGAGGCACCTTGGACCTCTATGTTGGGGATCGGACGGCCGGCTTGAAGGGGGATTGGATAGACGGCACCCCCAAATACTCGCCTTCTACACTATTGTTAGTATACGCAGCGGAAATCTAATACTAACTACAAATATGAATACAAAGAAAGCTTAAGACAAGAATAAGAAATGCAAACCAAGCTAACACGTTGTTTAACGTGGTTCGGAGATTAGGGCTCCTACTCCACGGCTGTCCGTAAGGTGGACGATCCCGATCCTTCGGTGGATTACTCCCCGGAAAACTTCCGGCTAGCTCAAACCTCCTTGTGGGTGGAGAAACCTCACCACAACCCTCACAAGAGCTCCTTTGACGCTAGGGCACAGGTAGACTACTAATAGAGATTGACCACCTCTATTTCGTCAACTCAAACCAAGCTCCCAAGCTTTGGTTTTATAGGCCACGGGTTGGAAAACCCCGCCTACCAGTCGACTGCTAAAACAAGCAGTCGACTGCCCTCTGTGGAAATTCGACCGTTACATCCCAACGGCTCGATTCCACACATTCTGTTCGCTGCCAGTCGACTGCCCCAGTCGACTGCTAACACATGCAGTCGACTGCTACAGTGCTGCTACAGGAGCGTTCCAGGACTGCTACAGTACCTGGCAAACCCAAAACTAGGATTTTACTTCGAGTACAATCTCTCGTGCACTCGTACCCTCACCCTTATGACTCACTTGATTCTTCCTTTGCAGCTTTGACCTTTTGCCTTCAAGCCTACTTCCTTTGGCTCTCGTCCCTCGGATGCATTCAAGCCCGCGGCTCGTACCCAATGCCATCCTTCGCGTATGCCTCGAAGTCGCTTCCCTCGGCCCTTGTCCTCACTGCCTTGTCCACGGTCCCTCGGATGCTCCATCCTTCACCGGACTCGAAGCCATCAACCTGAGTCATATGTGTATCCTGCAAACCTGCACAGCTCAAATACACATATCAAATACAAGGGTGAACCTAACTTAAACCCTTTGCCCAAACACCAAAACACATGGTCCCGCGGACCATTGGGATTGCTCCAACAATCTCCCCCTTTTTGGTGTTTGGCAATACGTTTAAGTTAGGGAAAACATATAGCAAATAAACATGCTAAAACAAATGGACTTACGTTGCCAAGGCTACACACTTGGACTTACACCGCCGAATGGACTTACGATGCCAAGGCTACACACTTGGACTTACAACGCCGAATGGACTTACGTTGCCAAGGTTACACACTTGGCAACCGCCAAAACAATGCACAGGGCTTTTTAAGAACCTATCCCAAGGCTCCCCCTACACCTAAGCTCCCATTGAGCTAGGATTTTCCACATAAGGCTTTTTAAGGACCTATCCCAAGGCTCCCCCTTTACCTAAGCTCTCCATTGAGCTAGGATTTTTACAACGGGCTTTTTAAGAACCTATCCCAAGGCTCCCCCTACACAAAGGTACTTTCAGGTTTTCCTAACTAAACCTTACTTCTCCCCCTTTGCCTAACATCCAAAAAGTTCTCCAACAATATCCCAATTATTGAAAACTTGTCATTCCAATTGACCCTAAACTCATGTGTTTATCCCCCATGGATTTCATACACTTGTATGAGTTGACTTGGTCAAAATTCAGTGCTGAAGACAATTTCAGACTGGTATCAGTCGACTGCAAGAAGTACCAGTCGACTGGTCGCTACTGGTCGAGCGAACAGAATGCTTCTGTTTCCAGCCAGTCGACTGCAACTTTTAGCAGTCGACTGGTGCAGTCGACTGCTAAAAGTTGCAGTCGACTGGCACAGTTTTTCAGCCTTTTTCAGCATTTCTGACCCAATTTCAGAAATGCACCAATAATTCCACAGACCTCCAAAAATCCCCAAATTTTGTGGAGAGGTCTGTTTTACCCGTGTCTACTTGGGAAAAATATATTACAAAATATATCTATCACCAATCCCAAGATTGACACAAAATCCAAAACTAGCTAAATGGTTCAATTGAACCTTGACCTAAAGTCCTAGTTTTGGCTTCCTTTTGATGTATTTGCCCATACCATCCCACAATGCATCCCTAGCATTGGTTTATATGGCATCTATACATTCAAAACCAATTATCATGCTATATGACCCCAAATGTCATATTTCTTGCATGAAACACAATCCATGTGTGCCAAATCCCTAGGTTTGAGACTCAAATCCGTCTCTAAACCATTTGGCACACTCCATGGCTCCTCTAGACCCCCAAGTAGAACCCACCTGAGATCCATTGGCCATGGGTCCCAAATTGACTCTTTGAGCTCCCCCTAGAGCTCTTAACATTAGTCACCTCCCTAGGTGACTCATCCACAATGGCTAGGCCGCATCGGTCCACCCCCGGTGACACTTGGCCTACAAACCTAACTTTCTTAACCTTGGACACCTTGTCCTTGGTTAATTTCTCCTTACCTTTAAATGTCTTTCCCTTGCCATTTATTGACTTCTCCTTGCTATAGTCATATGCAACCCTAGCATAAGACTTTCCCTTAGCCTTGGAGGACTCTCCCTTGCCATGATCATTTGCCACCCTAGCATATGATCTCTCCTTGGCCATGGAGGGACTAGATCGGTATCCCAAACCCGATCTATCATTGTTGGGTTTTTGACTACCCAACACCATGTTTAATCCCTTAGATCCAATAGTGAATCTCTTAAGGAATTGTTCCAAACCATCAAGCTTTGCCTTCAAAGCTTGGTTCTCCCTTTCTAGGTTCCTAAACCTAGAGTCAACATGTCCACCTTGGACATTCCTAGACCTACCCTTTCTAGGCATATGTCTCCCCTTCTTGGGATTAATGCCTTGGGTCTCCTTAGGTCTACCATTTCTAGGTTTATCATGAATTGGTCTCCTAGGGTTATGATCTACAATTACCCTATTCCTATCATGATATTTAAATCCGAAATTATGCATGGGTAAATAATTGTAATTATTTCTAGCATGCATGGAGGAATTTAAATTTGAATTAACCTTCAAGTTAGGGTATACCTCCCTTACCCTTGAAGCTCCCCCTTGATTTGAGCTCTTCTTCTTCTTCTCCCACTTCTTTAGATGCGCAAGCTTCTTGATTTCCCCCTTCTTGGGGCATTTGGTGTGGAAGTGACCCTTCATTCCACATGTGAAGCACACAATGCGCATCCTCCTCCTTTGGGCTTCTTCATTCCTACAACCCACATTAGTGTTTAAAATAACTTGATTGGGTTTAGGATTTACCTTTTTCTTACCCAAAGGACATCTATTCTTGTAGTGTCCCTTCTCATTGCACCCGAAGCAAATGGTGTGGTCCTTTGACTTTGCTTCGGTGGAGGTGCTTGCTAGGTTGACCACTTCCAAGACATCTTCTTCACTTGTCTTGGACTCCTCTTCAACCCTTGAGGATGTTTCCTCATCCACACTAGTGGATGGCATTTCTTCATCCTTCTCCTCCTCGGATGTTGAACATGGCTCAACTTCCGTTTGCTCCTCCTCAACTTGAGCAATTAAACCCATCTCCTTGGGTTCTACATCCAATTGGTCCTTCTTCTCCTCTTGGACCACTTCATCCTCTTCTTCGAATTTTTCTTCTTCTTTTTCTTCTTGTGGAGGCATAGGTTCTTCCCATTGAACCTTCTTTATCTTGCTCCACAAATCGTGGGCATTCTCATAGTCACCTACACGGCTCATCACGTCATTAGGCAAAATGTCAATTAAAATAGATATTACCTTTGAATTTGCCTTTGCACGTGTGGTTTGCTCCTCCGTCCAATGTCGTGGTCGGAGCTTCTTCCCTTTCTTGTCTCTTGGGACTTCAAACGCCTCCATGATCACCATCATGGTGTCCCAATCCGTATTGAAGAAGATCTCCATCCTCTTCTTCCACCAAGAGAAGTCACCTTCGAATTTGGGTGGATAAATGTTTGAGCCGGCCATTTTGATGAATGCTCTTCTCGGCGATTAGTCCGTTGAAGTGCGTCCTCGCTCTGATACCACTTGTTGGGGATCGGACGGCCGGCTTGAAGGGGGGTTGGATAGACGGCACCCCCAAATACTCGCCTTCTACACTATTGTTAGTATACGCAGCGGAAATCTAATACTAACTACAAATATGAATACAAAGAAAGCTTAAGACAAGAATAAGAAATGCAAACCAAGCTAACACGTTGTTTAACGTGGTTCGGAGATTAGGGCTCCTACTCCACGGCTGTCCGTAAGGTGGACGATCCCGATCCTTCGGTGGATTACTCCCCGGAAAACTTCCGGCTAGCTCAAACCTCCTTGTGGGTGGAGAAACCTCACCACAACCCTCACAAGAGCTCCTTTGACGCTAGGGCACAGGTAGACTACTAATAGAGATTAACCACCTCTATTTCGTCAACTCAAACCAAGCTCCCAAGCTTTGGTTTTATAGGCCACGGGTTGGAAAACCCCGCCTACCAGTCGACTGCTAAAACAAGCAGTCGACTGCCCTCTGTGGAAATTCGACCGTTACATCCCAACGGCTCGATTCCACACATTCTGTTCGCTGCCAGTCGACTGCACCAGTCGACTGCTAAAACATGCAGTCGACTGCTACAGTACTGCTACAGTAGCGCTACAGTACTGCTACAGTAAAACCCTAAAAACTAGGATTTTACTCCGAGTACAATCTCTCGTGCACTCGTACCCTCACCCTTATGACTCACTTGATTCTTCCTTTGCAGCTTTGACCTTTTGCCTTCAAGCCTACTTCCTTTGGCTCTCGTCCCTCGGATGCATTCAAGCCCGCGGCTCGTACCCAATGCCATCCTTCGCGTATGCCTCGAAGTCGCTTCCCTCGGCCCTTGTCCTCACTGCCTTGTCCACGGTCCCTCGGATGCTCCATCCTTCACCGGACCCGAAGCCATCAACCTGAGTCATATGTGTATCCTGCAAACCTGCACAGCTCAAATACACATATCAAATACAAGGGTGAACCTAACTTAAACCCTTTGCCCAAACACCAAAACACATGGTCCCGCGGACCATTGGGATTGCTCCAACACTCTATTCGAGGCACCTCGGACATCCGAGATAGAATTTCCAGAGGCTATATAAAGGCCTCTGGAACTAGGATTTAAAGATCAACTGTTCCATCAACTCTGTAATCAATTCCTAGCAATAGTTCTGAGCTGTAAGAGTGTAAAAGGTTTCTCCGCCTTCAGAGAAGGAGATTTTTCTAGTGCGCGCTTTTCATCACCTTGGATTAACAACCTTCTTGGTTGTAACCAGGTTAACTCTCGGTCTTCTCTGTCCTTCTGTTTAGCTTTATTGTTTTAAGTTACTTTTTATTATTGCTAGTGCACTTTCGAGTTGAAAGATCCGAGGAGGGTAGTTTTAATTTGTGAAGGCAATTCACCCCCTCTTGCCGGCCTTCGCTGCACCTACAAGACAAACAGGTAGACAGGCAGGGAGACAGACAAACAGGCACAGTTAGGTACAGGTAGGTAGACAGATAGATGTAGGACCGTTGGGCCGGCTAGAAGGGGGGGTTGAATAGCCCTGTAAAATCAAAAACAAAAGCAACCCTTCTCGAACTCTTAAACTAACACTTGTATAAAATTAGCTAAGCAGAAATACAAGAAAGAAACGAGGCACCGTGTTTGACTTGGTTACAACCGGGGAGGTTGTTAATCCAAGGAAAGTAATCACACTAAAAACTCCTTCGGGCGGAGAAGCCTCTTACACCGGTGAAAGCACAAAAACAGAAGCTAAACTAGAACAGTGAGCGCACATGTGTTTGGAATGCTAATTACTGAGTTGATTCAAAGTTTTTGGACCAAGGCTATATTTATAGCCTTGGTCGAGGCGACTGGAAGGGTTCCGGGCGCCCTGGTGGGGATAAAACTTATCCCCCAACGTTCAGATCGAATCAAAACTCGATCTGGTCAATTTTGCTGCTCAGGGCGCCCCGGAGGGCTCCGGGCACCCTGGACTGCTCCGGGTGCCCCGGAGCCCAAAGTCAACAGTTGTTGACTTTTTCGTCGGGGACTTCTTCTCTGGTTCAGTCCCGCCTCGGTCCGGTTCTTCTGCTCCGGATCCGCTCGCTTGGGTGATCTCTGCCATCCGGAAAAGGGCTCACCCGAACCCAACTTCCGGTCTTCTCGAGCGGGCTTCCCTTCGGCTTCTCGTCCCTCGGAATCGTCGCGTGTTCCCTTCTCGTCCGTCGGCGTACTCATCCGCAGTCTTCGTCCCTCGGACGCACCGCGTGTCGTCCTTCTCGCTAGCTGCGTCTCTTGCTCCCCGAGCAATCTTCCGCTTCGGCTTTCGTCCCTCGGAACCACCGTACGCTTCCTTCTCGTCCGCCGGTGTACTCTTCCGCAGCACCTCGTCCCTCGGACTGCCGTCCTTCTCGCTAGCTGCGTCTTCCGCTCGACTACCTGTGCTCCTAAGCTCCTGCACACTTAGACACAAGGTTAGAAACACACAGGACCTAACTTAACTTGTTGATCACACCAAAACAACCTTGGGGTTCCAACAATAGACAGATAAACAGACAGACAGACATACATATAGGTATAGGCAGGCATGCAGACAGACATGTACAGGTAGGCAAGCAACAGGTAGATAGATAGTTAGTTAGAAAGTAAGATAGTTAGGCTGGCAGACAGATAGATAGTTAGGTAGGCAGATTGGCAGATAGACAGATAGATAAATAGGTAGATAGTTAGGCAAGCAAGCAGACAGACAGATAGACAGATAGATAGATAGACATATAGGCAGATAGATAATTAAATAGGCAGTAAGAAGTAAGCAATAAGTAGTCAGAAGTAAGCAGTAAGCAGTAAGCAATAAGCAATAAACAGTAAGCAGTAAGTGTTGGATCGAGATGCGCTAGAGGGGGAGGGGGTGAATAGAGCTCAATGCTTTCACTCAGTTCGTTTCTCGGAATAGTAAAATCGTACGAGTAAAGCAGCGGAAAAGAAAAGTAACAAACACGCAGAATGAACACGAGGATTTACTTCGTTCGGAGCTTATCTCGACTCCTACTCGAAGGCACGCGGTCGTTGACCGCTTTCGGTGGGCAACAACTATAAGATCGAAAAGATTACAAGCTTAATACAATTTAGTGCAATAAGAAAAATATACCGAATGACAGAATCTAAAGAAATGGCGCTCTGGGTCGTCGGGATCTTGAAACAGCACGTCGAGGTCGTCACGTAAGCAGCGCACAGGAGAAAGAGCTCTAGAAGATTGATATTTTGAAGAGCTGCTCGTGACCTTCTTTTATAGCATGCTCAAGGCGCCTAAAATCCCATCCAAGGCGCCTTGAGTGAGCCGAATCAGCCGCGGAGATAAGAGCTGAACTGGTCGAACCTTATCACTTGAAGGAGCCTTCACTGATCTCCAAGGCGCCTTCAACCTCCATTTCAAGGCGCCTCCAACCCTTCTGGACAGCTGGCTTCGGCTTACACCCAAGGCGCCTTCAAGCTCCATGGAGGCGCCTCGGACACTGTTCATCCGAGGTTAACTTGTGCTCCTTTGGTCCTGCAAAAGTGTTAGTCCCAAACACTTACCCTGCAAAACAAAGTTAGCACAAAACAACAGTAATTACGATAATAGAATATAATGATAGTCTCCGGACTGTGCGAGTCTGACTTCGGATTTCCAACTGGAAATTCTAGGTCGACCCGACGCCTACTGTTCCCTCCACGGGGAACGCGTCCTCACCTACTCCACTCAGGAGATTTACCTGATGTCAGTGTCATCCTCCAGATCGATTAGACTTTTGCTCGGTGCTCGATGCTTCCGAACTTTCTGCTGGACTTCCGCTTCCCGGCTGGTCCAATCTTTCACCTGGTTCGCGACACCAGGACTTTCCACCTAGGGTTACCCCCCTAGGACTTTTGCTTGAAGCACTCGACCCACCAAGTCTTTCCGCATAGGGTTACCACCCCCTAGGATTTTTACCTTACCTAACCACAGTTAGGTCTTTTCCTGAAACACTCAACATACTTGTTAGATCACAACACACTTTAACTTTGAATCTTTTGCCATTATCAAAACTCAGGTTCGATCGTCGGATGCTTCCCGTACCAACAGTAAGCAGTAAGCAGTAAGCAGCAGCAGACAATAGGCAATAGGCAATAGGCAGTAGACAATAAGGAGTAAGCAACACAGGTAGTAGGCAGTAAGTAGACAGTAAGCAGCAGCAGACAGTAAACAGTAGACAATAGAAGATATGAAGGTAGGAAAAAAATCTTGTAGTAGGCAGTGGGCAGTAAGAAGTAAGAAGTAGGAATTAGGCAGTAAACTGGAGGTTGTAGGTACATAAGATTATTTTGTACGCTGGATATGGGAAACAGACAGATAGATCGGCAAGCAAGCAGGCAGTCAGATAGACAGATAGATAGGTAGACATACAGACAGACAGACAGACAGACAAATAAATAGGTAGGCAGATAGACAGAGAGATAAACAGATAGACAGGTAGATAGATAGTTAGGCAGGCAGGCAGGCAGACAGATAGACAGATAGGTAAATATGTAGGTAGATAGATAGATAGATAGATAGATAGATAGACATGTTTCAATGATTTATTAATGATTGTTTCTCGCTCGGAATCATATATCTCTCTCTCTACCTTTTGTTTCCCGCTCACACTTATCTTTCTCTTAATCATTGGTAATGATGTTTTCCCACTCACACCTCACTCTCTCACTTACACTCAATCTCTCTCTCTCTCTCTCTCTCTATCTCTCTATCTCTCTCTCTAACAATTATTGGGAATGATTGCTTCATTAAATTTTCCGCTCACTCCATCTCTCCCACACTCTCCCAAACAATAATTGGCAATGATTGTTTCCTTTAATTTCCCTCTCGAATTCTTTCTCAATGATTCTTCTATAAATTATTTTCCCCCTCATCTCCTTAATTTACGTATTATTGCATTGCAATTCAATATTCCGATCAATCCTAATGGCTTTTTAAATGTCCTGGCGAGCCATTCTCTCCCAATAAATATGTCAAATATGTTCCTTGTCTCATCCTCTTCCTTCCTCCTCCTTATATCGGTACGTTTGAAAGGAAAAAAAAAAATTAAGAAAAGAGGTTTTGGTTTTCCGCTAGTATACCAAATACAGATATCGAAAAACCCAAAATTTTGACATATTATATGACTGATTCCAACTTCAAACAATCGAAGTTAGGAAAAAATCATGTAGTAGTAGACAGTAGATGGTAAGTGGTAAGCAGTAGTTGGTAGGAAGATTCCCGTAATTTTTTTCAGATGGTAGGTATGAGAAAAGAAATGGGGGGAAAAATAATGCAATCCTATTTCCCTCCCCCCTCTCTCATGTACAGAATTCCCGCTCGTTTTTTTAATTTATTTATCTATATATATATATATATATATATATATATGCTAATACCATCTCTCCTCTTCGGAACTGTACTAGACACGAGAGAATTTGGAGATGAGACAGAAGGGGTCTGGATGAAACTTTTTATGAGGGAGCAATGGTATGCTCGGACAGGGAGTCCGTTTTGCGCGCCCGAGGGAAGTAGATCGGAATGAGGCGAAAACGGAGGGGGTAGTAAGAGTAGGGAGGGGAGACACGGTGGAGGCGTCGCATGTCGCATTTGAGTGGCGGATGAAAATTTGGGACGAAAATTACGCTCCGGGGCCCTTTCAGAGGGCCAAATCGTGTTTTCTTGGCCTCAAATTTTGTGCCAGTCCAATGTGCCTTCGACCATGGGACACGTCTAGGTCTCTCAATTCCGGACATTTCGACATATCATATGACTCATTCTGACTCCGGACAGTCAAGATATGATTTTTCAAAGGTGCCCCGAGTGTGTTTTCCCCGTTTCGGCCGTCGGGACGCCTTTGTCCTCAATTTCGCCCAACGCGGCTCTCGTAGCCCTCCCTCCCCTCTACGCGTCCCCGCAGACGGTTCCGCGTTCCAAGTCTCGGGTCAAAGTTATCACCGTAAACATATACCCTCTCTCCTCCTTTTTCTCTCTCTCCCACTAACTTTTCTTTTATTATTTTTTAATTCTTTTTTATTAATTAATTAATTAATTTATTTCTGTTAATGTTTAATTACTGATTTAAATTAAATAATTAAATTTATTGTTTATTAAAAAATTAAATAATTAAATAATTGTATTATTTATATTTTTGTATTATTTATTACTTTACCCGTCGGTTGTATACAGGCTGCGTTGCGTCGTGCCGCCTGCTCGCGTGCTCTTGACGTCACTTGTCACCTGTACGTTGCTGAACGGTCGCGTCGCGTTGCTTGCTTGTCCCGTCACGTCATGTGTCCGCGGTTGACAGGTCGCGTCGTCAACTCGCGTGCTTGTGCTGTCGGGTCACCTTTCGTCGCCTGCCTAGTCACGCCGCGTGGTGTCTCTTTGCGTGCTTCTCCCCGTTGTGTCACGTCGTCTGCAGCAGGGGTAATTAATATATATTTTTAATTATTTTTGTGAGCTTGAGTCACTTCCACTCCAACCCACTGCTATCATTCATTCACCATTATAAAGATCCCTCCCTTCCCATTGCGAACTGCATGCACCCTAGTCGCGCTCTGCTGCTTCCACTTCCTCTTCTTCTTCTTCTTCTTCTTCTTCTTCTTCACCCTAGTCGGTCTCTCATTTCTTCTCTTCGACTTATTCTTTTTCTTCTTCTTCATCTTCTTATTCTTCGTCTTCTATATACATGGCCAACAGCAACCGAAACGTAGCCGTATTTTGGCCAATTTGGGCATGTGATTTCTTGTCCCTTTCCATACACACCGAACCAAACTCTCCTCCGTCGTTCACCACCCGGAGACGTAGGCCGGTGAAACTGATTGAGATTGTGGGGAGAGTGGTAACTGTGCAGCGGACTGACGAGACTCTGACCCTCCATCTCTACGATGGCAACGACACCATTACTTGCATCCAATTCCTCCATCGACATCCCGAATCAGTTGTGCCCCGAGAAATTGTAATCAGGCAGGCCGAAATAGTTGACGCGGGGAAGGCTGTCCGAGTCCGAGGGAAGATCAGACTAAGTCCGGATGGGGAACTACAGCTTATTGGTTGTTCTGTTATGGTCAAAGAAGATCCCAACGTTGAAACCCTCCACATCCTTAAGTGCATGAGACTGGCAGCGCAAGAATATAGATCCTAACCCAAGCATGCGTTATGCCCATGTTATGCTAAGTAATGCTATGTCCGGCGTGTGGCCGATGCTGGTATCGTATGGTATGGTATTTAAGTTCATGTTATGTGTTGGTAAGACATCTCGTGTGATCGATCCTATGTCATTGTATGTAATGTTACACTGTTATTCTATGTGATGATGAGGCTAAAAAATAGAATAGCCAGTAGAGAGTATAGACAGTAGACATTATACCCAGGCTGGTAGGTAGGTAGTATTTTTTGGGTGCTGAGTGTGGAAAATAAAAGGAGAAAGAAAAAAAAATAAAATAAAAGGAAAAAAAATAAAAACAAATATTTTAATCTTTGCCGTAAAGGTTCCCGCTCACGATTTTTTGTTTTTTTGTTTTATTATATTTTTTAAAATTATATATATATATGCCAATACCATCTCTCCTCTTCGGAATTGTACTGGACGAGAGAATTTGGAGATGAGACAGAAGGGGTCCGGATGAAACTTTTTACGAGGGACGCGATGATATGCTCGGACAGGGAGTCCGTTTTGCGTGCCCGAGGGAAGTAGATCGGAATGAGGCGAAAATGGAGGGGGTAGTAAGAGGAGGGAGGGCGGATGCGGTGGAGGTGTCACATGTCGCGTTTGAGTGGCGGATGAAAATTTGGGACGAAAATTACGCTCCGGGCCCTTTCGGAGGGCCAAATCGCATTTTTTTGGTCTCAAATTTCATGCCAGTCTGATGTGCCTTTGGCCATGGGACACGACAAGGTCTCTCAATTCCGGACATTTCGACATATCATATGACTCATTCTGACTCCGAACGGCCAAGATATGATTTTTCAAAGGTGCCCTGAGTGTGTTTTTCTCCGTTTCGGCCGCCGGGACGCCTCCGTCCACGATTTCACCCAACGCGGCTCTCGTAGCCCTCCCTCCCCTCTACGTGTCGCCGCAGACGGTTCCGCGTTCCAAGTCCCGGGTCAAAAGTAATCACCATAAACGTACAACCTCTCTCCTCCTTTTTCTCTCTCTCCCACTAACTTTTCTTTTACTATTTTTAATTCTTTTTTATTTATTTATTAATTAATTCATTTCTGTTAATGTTTAATTACTGATTTAAATTAAATAATTAAATTTATTGTTTATTAAAAAAAATTAAATAATTAAATAATTGTATTATTTATATTTTTGTATTATTTTTTTCTTTACTCGTCGGCTGTATACAGGATGCGTCGCGTCGTGTCCCCTGTTCGCGTGCTCTTGACGTCACATGTCACCTGTACGTTGCTGAACGGTCGCGTCGCGTTGCTTGCTTGTTCCGTCACGTCATGTGTCCGTGGTTGACAGGTCGCGCAGTCCCCTCACGTGCTTGTGCCGTCGCGTCACCTTTCGGCGCTTGCCCAGTCATGTCACGTGGTGTCTCCTTGTGTGCTTCTCCCTGTTGTGTCACGTCGTCTGCAGCAGGGGTAATTAATATATATTTTTAATTATTTTTGTGAGCTTGAGTCACTTCCACTCCAACCCACTGCTATCATTCATTCACCATTATAAAGATCCCTCCCTTCCCATTGCGAACTGCACCCTAGTCGCGCTCTGCTGCTTCCACTTCCTCTTCTTCTTCTTCTTCTTCTTCTTCTTCTTCACCCTAGTCGGTCTCTCATTTCTTCTCTTCGACTTATTCTTTTTCTTCTTCTTCATCTTCTTATTCTTCATCTTCTATATACATGGCCAACGACAACCGAAACGTAGCCATATTCTGGCCAATTCGGGCATGTGATTTCCTGTCCCTTTCCATACACACCGAACCAAACTCTCCTCCGTCGTTCACCACCCGGAGACGTAGGCCGGTGACACTGAGTGAGATTGTGGGGAGAGTGGTAACTGTGCAGCGGACCGACGAGACTCTGACCCTCCGTCTCTATGATGGCAGCGACACCATTAGTTGCATCCAATTCCTCCATCAACATCCCGAATCAGTTGTGTCGTGAGAAATTGTAATCAGGCAGGCCGAAATAGTTGATGCGAGGAAGGTTGTCCGAGTCTGAGGGAAGATCGGACTGAGTCCGGATGGGGGACTACAGCTTATTGGTTGTTCTGTTATGGTCGAAGAAGATCCCAACGTCGAAACCCTCCACATCCTTAAGTGCATGAGACTGGCAGCGCAAGAATATAGACCCTAACCCAAGCATGCGTTATGTCTATGTTATGCTAAGTAATGCTATGTCCGGCGTGTGACCGATGCTGGTATCGTATGATATGGTATTTAAGTTCATGTTATGTGTTGCTAAGACATCATCTCGTGTGATCGATCCTATGTCATTGTATGTAATGTTATGGTGGTTTATGGAATATTATATTATCTTATGTGATACACTGTTATTCTATGTGATGATGAGGCTAAAAAATAGAATAGCCAGTAGAGTATAGACAGTAGACACTATACACAGGCTGGTAGGTAGGTAGTATTTTTTGGATGCTGAGTGTGGAAAAGAAAAGGAGAAAGAAAAAAGAAAAATAAAATAAAAGGAAAAAAATAAAAACAAATATTTTAATCTTTGCCGTAAAGGTTCCTCACGGTTTTTTGTTTTTTTATTATATTTTTTTAAATTATATATATATATATATATATGCCAAAACCATCTCTCCTCTTCGGAACTGGACGAGAGAATTTGGAGATGAGATAGAAGGGGCCCAGATTAAACTTTTTACGAGAGACGCGATGGTATGCTCAGACAGGGAGTCCGTTTTGCGTGCCCGAGGGAAGTAGATCGGAATGAGGCGAAAACGGAGGGGGTGGTAAGAGGAGGGAGGACGAACGCGGTGGAGGCGTCGCATGTCGCGTTTGAGTGGCGGATGAAAATTTGGGACGAAAATTACGCTTCGGGCCCTTTCGGAGGGCCAAATCGCATTTTTGGCCTCGAATTTTGTGCCAGTCAGATGTGCCTTCGGCCATATGACGCGTCTAGGTCTCTCAATTTCGGACATTTCGACATATCATATGACTCATTCTGACTCCGGACGGTCAAGATATGATTTTTCAAAGGTGCCCCGAGTGTGTTTTTCCCTGTTTCGGCCGTCGGGATGCCTCCGTCCGCGATTTCTCCCAACGTGGCTCTCGTAGCCCTCCCTCCCCTCTACGCGTCGCCACAGACAGTTCCGCGTTCCGAGTCCCGGGACGAAAGTTATCGCCGTAAACACACACCCTCTCTCCTCCTTTTTCTCTCTCCCACTAACTTTTCTTTTATTATTTTTAATTCTTTTTTATTTATTAATTATTTTTTATTTTATGTTAATTTGTTTTATTAATTAATTAATGATTTAATAAACCCTAAACCCTAAATAATTACTCCTAATTACTACTTCTCGTCGCCGGCTTTGTCGTCGTGTCGTGACGTCCGGTCCCCTCGCGTGCTGTCCAGTCATGTCCGCTCCTGTCTCCTCGCGTGCACTGCAGTCGCGTCCACTGCTGTCCTATCCCGTTAACATGTCGTCATGTCATCTCGTGTCTCAACGCGTGCTCACCGTCCTATCATCTCATGTCCGTCGCGTGCGTGCGTGCCTGCCTAATCTCGTATATTTTTGTTTAATCTCATCTATTCTCGTATCGTCTCACCTCGTCTCATCTCGGTTAGTATCATCTTGTATATTATCGTCTCGGCTCGTATCGTTTCATGGAGTCGGTAGGGAGTATATAGATAGTGTTATGATTGATTAAGGTTAGGGTTATGACAAAGGATAAGATTAAATAAGAGAGAGTGGTAGGATAATAGAAATTATATATATATATTTTTATTTTTTTCGTTTCCCGCTCATGCATGCATGCAGGCACGCACACTGGTGCGTCCAGGAGACAGGAGGGAGCAGGGAGGAGGGAGGAGAGGAGGTAAAATTTTTTTTTTTCTAACCCCTTCCCCCTTCTCGCTCGTTTTTTTTCTTTAATTTTTTTTCGATTTTATTTATTAAATTATATATATATATATATATAAATATAAAGTATAACTATATAAAAGGGTTACTCTTGGATATGATTTTTCAAAGGTGCCCCAAGTGTGTTTTTCCCCGTTTCGGCTGCCGGGATGTCACCGTCCGTGATTTCGCCCAATGCGGCTCTCATAGCCCTCCCTCCCCTCTACGCGTCGCCACAGACAGTTCCACGTTCTGAGTCCCGGGTCGAAAGTTATGGCCGTAAACGCACACCCTCTCTCCTCCTTTTTCTCTCTCCCAGTAACTTTTCTTTTATTATTTTTAATTCTTTTTTATTTATTAATTCTTTTTTATTTTATGTTAATTTGTTTTATTAATTAATGAATGATTTAATAAACCCTAAACCCTAAATAATTACTCCTAATTACTACTTCTCGTCACCGACTTTGTCGTCGTGTCGTGACGTCCGGTCCCTTCGCGTGCTGTCCGGTCCCTTCGCGTGCTGTCTCCTGTCTCCTCGCGTGCACTGCAGTCGCGTCCACTGCTGTCCTGTCCCGTTAACATGTTGTCATGTCATCTCGTGTCTCAACGCGTGCTCACCATCCTGTCATCTCATGTCCGTCGCGTGCGTGCGCGCCTGCCTAATCTCGTATATTTTTGTTTAATCTCGTCTATTCTCGTATCGTCTCACCTCGTCTCATCTCGGTTAGTATCATCTTGTATATTATCGTCTCGGCTCGTATCGTTTCGTGGAGTGGGTAGGGCGTATATAGATAGTGTTATGATTGATTAAGGTTAGGGTTATGACAAAGGGTAAGATTAAATAAGAGAGAGTGGCAGGATAATAGAAATTATATATATATATTTTTATTTTTTTCGTTTCCCGCTCATGCATGCATGCAGGCACGCACGCTGGTGCGTTCAGGAGACAGGAGGGAGGAGGGAGGAGGGAGGAGGGAGGAGGGAGGAGAGAGGTAAAATTTTTTTTTTCTAACCCCTTCCCCCCTCTCGCTCGTTTTTTTTTCTTTAATTTTTTTCGGTTATATATATATATATATATATATATATATATATATATATATATATATATAAAGTATAACTATATAAAAGGGTTACTCTTGGGAAGCGCTCGAGATGATTGTTTTTGACGGAGACGGAGACGGCGAAGGGAGATGTCGGAAACTGTTTACGACGGAACTGACGGTATAAAAAGAATGATTAATTAATTATTCAATTATTAATCAATCTTAACATATATAAATTAATATTATTTAATTAAATTTAACCTAACCTCTTCGTGTCTTCATCTCATGTCATTACCATCTAGTCAATTGCAATATTATCGTGTGTAGTGTCGTCTCGTCTCGTCTTGTTAGCCTGTCATGTCATCTGGGTGTGTCCCTTCGTGTTGTGTCGGGTGGTGTGGTGTCGTGCCCCGTCGTGTCGTGTCGTGTTGTGTCGCGTTTAGTGTCCCATCGTGTCGTGTCGTGTTGCATGCATTTAGAGTCCCGTCATGTCGCCTGCAGTGTCCCGTCGCGTCGCCTGCAGTGTCTCGTCATGTCGTGTCGGGTGCAGTGTCCCGTCGTGTCGTGTTGCAGGCATTGTCATCTTGTCCCGTCATGTATCGTCTTGTCACGTCTCGTCTTGTCGGCCCGTGATGCAGGTGGAGGTGGCAGATTATTAAGACCCCTCCCAAACCCCTCCCTCAGCTACTCACCGTCACCCTTCGCTCTCCCTCTCTTCTTAATTTCTGACCCTCATCCAATCCCTCAACCTGCTGCCTTCTCCACCCAAAAATTTCCCCTCGTCCGCCTTCAATCTCATCTTCAACAAGATGAACGTTTTTCGAGCCGTACATATGAAGCTTCTAGCAAGAGACTCCCTCTCCCTCACTATCCACAACCCCCAAAACTATGCTCCTACCTTTTTCAGGAGAGGTATGCAAGTTTGGCGAGTAGAGACGGTTGGTGTCGTGGTCAGCAAGGAGCGCACCGACGACTATCTCAGGTTCGTTGTCGACGATGGGACTGGATGCATTCCTTGCATCCTCAACCTCACTAACCGTTCGGATTTGGGCCTCGTTGCTGAAGTGGAGACAGAGATTGCTCTCAGGGAGGCTGCGACTGTGGAGCTGGGGAAGTTAGTGCGAGTCTGAGGCACGATCACGCTGGGGGCGGGGAATGGACTGTAGCTTACGGTGAGGGATGTGTTGGTCGAACGCGATCCCAATATGGAGATACTGCACTGGATGGATTGCATCCGCTTGGCGAGGAATTGTTATGATCGTGCAGCACGTCCTTGAACGCCGGCTCTCGCTATTCAATCTTATGCTATGCTTGCTTCTAGGATTCGAAGTATTGTACTGTGTTATGTTATTCTGTGTTATGGTTTGTTTGTTGATGTTATCGTAATCAGGTCAGTTCATTTTATGTTCTGTTATGTGATGTGCTTTTGCGATCTAAATTTGTTAGATTTAAAAAACTTATTAAATCATCTTACCATTAATGCAGCTTCGGATTGGTCGATCGAGGCTTCGGAGTCAGAATCGTTTGTTTTTGCCTTTAAGGCAATGTTTTGACTAGTCTTCTCTACTCCATTGGGCTCTGCAACTCGAGATTTGTGAAGTTCAAAAGTAGAAAACAAATTTTCTAAAGTAATTAGCTCGAAGTCCTTAGAGATGTAATATGCATCTACTAAGGACGCCCATTCTGGAGTTCTGGGGAAGGCGTTGAGCACGTACCGGATTGAGTCCCGGTTCGTTACTTCTTCTCCAAGATTAGTTAGTTACGTGATTAGCTCTTTGATCCTTGCTTGGAGTTGCGCTACCTTCTCGCCTTGGTTCATCCGAAGGTTCGTTAACTGGGTTCGGAGGATGTCGCGCCTCGCTAGCTTAGCTTTCGAGGTACCTTCGTGAAGCTCTAGGAATTTTTCCTAGAGGTTTTTCGCGGAGGAGTAGCTTCCGATTCGACTTACCTCTTGTGGTGGCAGCACGCTCAACAGGTGGAATTTTGCCTTTCCGTTGGCAATAAACTCGGCCTGCTCCTTCTTGCTCCATTGATGCTCTTCTTTGTCTTTCGGAACTTCAAAATCATATTTCATAGTTAGTAAAATAACGAAGTCGGTTTTAAAGAATACCTCCATCCGGCGTTTCCACGTCGCGAAGTCTCCGTCGAACTTCGGGCGATGAATATTCTCTCCGGCCATTGTCTTGATCGTTGTGCTTCAGTCGGCGGTTAGTCCTTCTGAGGCGGTCTGGCTTTGATACCAATTGTAGGTGTAGCGGAGGCCGACAAGAGGGGGGGGGGTGAATTGCTTCTGAAAAATTAAGACTATACCCTCCTCGTACTTTCAACTCAAATAGTGCAATAGTAAATAAAATAATGAAGAAATAAAGAAACAAGAAGACAGGAATTTAACCTAATTACAACCAAGAGGGTTGTTAATCCAGGGCAGTAAGAAAAGTACAGTAGAAGATCTCCTTTGCTGAAGGCGGAGAAGCCTTTTACACACTAACGGCTCAGAACTATTTCTAGGAAGTTGTTGCAGAGTTGAATACTCAATTGTTGTATATTTCCTAGCTCCAGGGGCCTTTATATAGCTCCTGGAAAGTCTATCCCGAGGGTCCAATGTGTTGGAGCAATCCTAATGGTCTGCGGGACCATGTGTTTTGGTGTTTGGGCAAAGGGTTTAAGTTAGGTTCACCCTTGTATTTGATATGTGTATTTGAGTTGTGCAGGTTTGTAGGATACACATGTGACTCAGGTTGATAGCTTCGGGTCCGGTGAAGGATGGAGCATCCGAGGGACCGTGGACAAGGCAGCGAGGACAAGGGCCGAGGGAAGCGACTTCGAGGCATACGCGAAGGATGACATTGGGGACGAGCCGCGGGCTTGAATGCATCCGAGGGACGAGAGCCAAAGGAAGTAGGCTTGAAGGCAAGAGGTCAAAGCTGCAAATGAAGTGTCAAATGAGTCATAAGGGCGAGGGTACGAGTGCATGAGAGATTGTACTCGGAGTAAAATCATAGTTTTAGGGTTTTACTGTAGCAGTACTGTAGCAGTACTGTAGCGTTACTGCAGCGCTACTGTAGCAGTTCTCTGTTCACTCGGCTAGTGTGGAATCGAGCCGTTGGGATGTAACGGTCGAATTTCCATAGACGGCAGTCGACTGCATATTTTAGCAGTCGACTGATAGGCGGGGTTTTCCAACCCGTGGCCTATAAAACCAAAGCTTGGGAGCTTGGTTTGAGTTGACGAAATAGAGGTGGTTAATCTCTATTAGTAGTCTACCTGTGCCCTAGCGTCAAAGGATCTCTTGTGAGGGTTGTGGTGAGGTTTCTCCACCCACAAGGAGGTTTGAGCTAGCCGGAAGTTTTCCGGGGAGTAATCCACCGAAGGATCGGGATCGTCCACCTTACGGACAGCCGTGGAGTAGGAGCCCTAATCTCCAAACCACGTTAAACAACGTGTTAGCTTGGTTTGCATTTCTTATTCTTGTCTTAAGCTTTCTTTGTATTCATATTTGTAGTTAGTATTAGATTTCCGCTGCGTATACTAACAATAGTGTAGAAGGCGAGTATTTGGGGGTGCCGTCTATCCAACCCCCCTTCAAGCCGGCCATCCGATCCCCAACAAGTGGTATCAGAGCGAGGACGCTCTCCGTTGGACTAACCGCCAAGGAAGCACAAGATGACCGGCTTGATAGATCCGCCAAAGTTCGAAGGAGGAAGCTTATGGGACATCACCTTTTGGATGGTGAAGATGAAGAACTTCTTCGAGACGGATTGGGACACAATGATGGTGGTGGAAGAGCCATTTGAAGTCCCTAAAGACAAGAAAGGAAAGAAGCTCCAACCACGACATTGGACGGAGGAGCAAATCTCACGATCAAAGGCAAATTCAAAGGTAATATCAATTTTAATTGATATGTTGCCTAATAATGTTGTGAGTCTTGTAGGTAAATATGAGAATGCCCATGAATTATGGAGCAAAGTGAAGAAACTTCCATGGGAGGAACTTTCGCCTACACAAGAAGAAGAAGAAGAAAAATCCGAAGAAAGTGATGAAGTGGTCCAAGAGGAGAAGAAGGACCAATCGGATGTGGAGCCCAAGGAGTTAGGCTTAGTAGCTCAAGAAGAGGAGGTGGAACAAACGGAAGTTGAGTCACACTCAATATCCGAGGAGGAGAAGGAAGATGAGGTATCATCTACATCCTCAAGAATTGAAGAAGATTCCAAGACAAGTGAAGAAGATGAAGTCTTGGAAGTCAACATAGCAAGCACCTCCACCGAAGTGAAGTCAAAGAACAACATAATTTGCTTCAGATGCAATGAGAAGGGACACTACAAGAGTAGGTGTCTAATGAGTAAGAAGAAGGTATCTCCTAAACTCAATTCAATTCCTTTAGAATCTAATTTGAGTTGTAGGAAGAAGAAGGAGAAGAATCACATTAGATGCTTCACGTGTGGAGAACTTGGACACTACCACACAAGATGTTCAAGGAAGGGAGAGTTCAAGAAGTTGGAGCATCTAAAGAAGTGGAAGAAGAAGAGGGGCTCATGTCAAGGGGGAGCTCCAAAGGTAAAGGGTAAGGTAAACCCAAATTTAAATTCGAAATCAAATTTAAATTCCTCCATGCATGCTAGGAATAATTGTTATTATTTACCCATGCAAAATTTTGGATTTAAATATCATGATAGGAATAGGGTTAACGTAGATCAAAACCCTAGGAAATCTATGCATGAAAAATCTAGAAACAATAGACCTAGGGAGACCCAAGGCATTAATCCCAAGAAGGGGAGACACATGCCTAGGAAGGGTAGGTCTAGGAATGTCCAATTTGGACAAATTAACTCTAGGGTTAGAAACCTAGAGAAGGAGAATCAAGCTTTAAGGGGAAAGCTTGATAAGTTGGAACAATTCCTTAAGAGATTCAATGTTGGATCTAAGGAATTAAGGATGATGTTGGGTAGCCAAAGACCCAATAATGATAGATCGGGTTTGGGATACCAATCTAGTCCCTTCAAGGCCAATAAGAGTTCATATGCTAGGGTGGAAAATGATCATGGCAAGGGAGAGGTCTCCAAGGCTAAGGGAAAGTCTTATGCTAGGGTTGCATACGACTATAGCAAGGAGAAGTCAATAAATGACAAGGGAAAGCCATTTAATGGTAAGAAGAAATTAACCAAGGACAAGGTGTCCAAGGTTAAGAAAGTTACGTTTGTAGGCCAAGTGTCACCGGGGGTGGACCGATGTGGCCTAGCCATTGTGGATGAGTCACCTAGGGAGGTGGCTAAGGCTAAGAGCTCTAGGGGGAGCTCTAAGAGTCGATTTGGGACCCATGGCCAATGGATCTCAGGTGGGTTTTACTTGGGAGTTTAGGTTGGGTCATGGACTGTGTCAAGTGGTTTGGAGACGGACTTGAGTCTCAAACCTAGGGATTTGGCACAAATGGGTTGTGTTTCATGCTTGAAAATATGACATTGGGGTCATATAGCATGATAATTGGTTTTGGATGTATAGATGACATATAAACCAATGCTAGGGATGCATTGTGGGTTAGTATGGGCAAATACATCAAGAGGAAGCCAAAACTAGGGCTTTAGGTCAAGGTTAAATTGAACCATTTAGCTAGTTTTGAGTTTTGTGTCAATCTTGGGATTTGTGATAGATACATTTTTGAATGTATTTTTCCCAAGTAGACATGGGTAAAACAGACCTCTCCACAAAATTTGGGGATTTTTGGAGGCCTGTGGAATTATTGGTGCATTTCTGAAATTGGGTCAGAAATGCTGAAAAGGCTGAAAAACTGTGCCAGTTGACTGCAACTTTTAGCAGTCGACTGCTAAAACATGCAGTCGACTGGCTGGAAATAGAAGCATTCTGTTCGCTCAACCAGTAGCGACCAGTCGACTGGTACTTCTTACAGTCGACTGATACCAGTCTGAAATTATTTTCAGCACTAGATTTTGACCAAGTCAACTCATACAAGTGTATGAAATCCATGGGGGATTAATATATGAGTTTAGGTCAATTTGGAGAACTTTTTGGATGTTAGGCAAAGGGGGAGAAGTAAGGTTTAGTTGGGAAAACCTAGTGCCTTTGCGAAGGGGGAGCCTTGGGATAGGTCCTTAAAAAGCCTTATGTGGAAAATGGAAAATCCTAGCTCAATGGGAGCTTAGGTGTAGGGGGAGCCTTGGGATAGGTTCTTAAAAAGCCCTGTGCATTGATACGGCGGTTGCCAAGTGTGTAGCCTTGGCAACGTAAGTCCATTCGGCGTTGTAAGTCCAAGTGTGTAGCCTTGGCATCGTAAGTCCATACGGCAGTTGCCAAGTGTGTAACCTTGGCAACATAAGTCCATTCGACGTTGTAAGTCCAAGTGTGTAGCCTTGGCATCGTAAGTCCATTGTTTTAGCATGTTTATTTGCTATATGTTTTCCCTAACTTAAACGTATTTCCAAACACCAAAAAGGGGGAGATTGTTGGAGCAATCCCAATGGTCTGCGGGCCCATGTGTTTTGGTGTTTGGGCAAAGGGTTTAAGTTAGGTTCACCCTTGTATTTGATATGTGTATTTGAGTTGTGCAGGTTTGTAGGATACACATGTGACTCAGGTTGATAGCTTCGGGTCCGGTGAAGGATGGAGCATCCGAGGGACCGTGGACAAGGCAGCGAGGACAAGGGCCGAGGGAAGCGACTTCGAGGCATACGCGAAGGATGACATTGGGCACGAGCCGCGGGCTTGAATGCATCCGAGGGACGAGAGCCAAAGGAAGTAGGCTTGAAGGCAAGAGGTCAAAGCTGCAAATGAAGTGTCAAATGAGTCATAAGGGCGAGGGTACGAGTGCATGAGAGATTGTACTCGGAGTAAAATCATAGTTTTAGGGTTTTACTGTAGCAGTACTGTAGTGTTACCGTAGCAGTACTGTAGCGCTACTGTAGCAGTACTGTAGCAGTCGACTACATGTTTTAGCAGTCGACTGGTGCAGTCGACTGGGGCAGTCGACTGGCAGTGGAATCGAGCCGTTGGGATGTAACGGTCGAATTTCCATAGAGGGCAGTCAACTGCATGTTTTAGCAGTCGACTGGTAGGCGGGGTTTTTCAACCCGTGACCTATAAAACCAAAGCTTGGGAGCTTGGTTTGAGTTGACGAAATAGAGGTGGTTAATCTCTATTAGTAGTCTACCTGTGCCCTAGCGTCAAAGGAGCTCTTGTGAGGGTTGTGGTGAGGTTTCTCCACCCATAAGGAGGTTTGAGCTAGCCGGAAGTTTTCCGGGGAGTAATCCACCGAAGGATCGGGATCGTCCACCTTACGGACAGCCGTGGAGTAGGAGCCCTAATCTCCGAACCACGTTAAACAACGTGTTAGCTTGGTTTGCATTTCTTATTCTTGTCTTAAGCTTTCTTTGTATTCATATTTGTAGTTAGTATTAGATTTCCGCTGCGTATACTAACAATAGTGTAGAAGGCGAGTATTTGGGGGTGCCGTCTATCCAACCCCCCTTCAAGCCGGCCATCAGATCCCCAACACAAGGTGCCTCCAATAAGGTCCAAGGTGCCTCCAACGAGAGAGGGGATAAAACTGTTGGACCCCGTGGTAGTTTTGATGTGATCAACCAAGTTGGTTAGGTCCTGCTTTGTGTTTGATCCCTGTGTCTGACTGTGCAGGAGCTTAGGAGCACAGGAAGTCGAGTGGAAGACGCAGCTAGCGAGAAGGACGGCACGGGAGGTGCGTCCGAAGGACGAGAGAGCTGCGGAAGAGTACTCCGGTGGGTGTGAAGAGCGTGCGCGGCGTTCAAGGGATGTTAAGCCGGGACGGAAGGCTGCTCGAGGAGAAGGCCGGGAATTGGGTTCGGGTGAGCCCTATTTCGGTTGGCCACAATCACCCAAAAGAATGGAGCTTCAGAAGCTAAAGCGAAGAAGAAAAGGAGTCAAAAGAGGCTGAAATTACTGTAGCAAAAATTACTGTAGTAGGAACCTTGAAGGTGCCTTAAACATATTGAAGGCGCCTTAAACATATTGAAGGCGCCTTCAACATTGAAGGCGCCTTGAAAGGCTTGTTTAAGGCGCCTTGAGCCAGGTCAGTTTGACCGTTTGCGCTACGGATAAAGTTTTATCCGCTGACCGAGCTAGATGTGCCTTGAACCTTGTTGGAGGCACCTTGGACTCTCGGGATAAGATTTCTAGGTCCTATATAAAGGTCCCTGGAGCTAGGAATTTAACAACAACTCAAGCAATCATTGTGTAGCCATTCCTAGCAATAGTTCTAAGCTTCCAAAGTGTAAAAGGCTTCTCCGCCTTCAGCAAAGGAGATTTTTCTACTGAGCTTTTTCTACTGCCCTGTATTAACAACCTCCTTGGTTGTAACCAGGTTAAATCCTGTCTACTACTTAATTTCTATTTCCTTGCTTGTTTTAATTTTACTATTGCTTTTCTTAGTTGAAATCCGAGGAGGGTAGTTTTATTTTTGTTATCAGCAATTCACCCCCCTCTTACCGGCCTCCGCTGCACCTACACTTGGTATCAGAGCCTGACCGCCTCAGAAGGACTGACCGCCGACTGAAGCACGAAGATCAAGATGATGGCCAGAACAAGCATTGACCCCCCGAAGCTCAATGGAGACTTCGCGACGTGGAAACACCGAACGGAGGTATATCTTAACACAGATTTCAATATTTTTTCAATAATGAAATTTGGATATGAAGCACCAAAGACAACGAGTGGAGAAGAACTCGAGATACATCTCTGGAACAATAAGCAATGTGACGAGTCTATGGCAAACACTCGAGCTGAATTTCACCTTCTAAGCGTAGTACCAGATGAAGATCTCGATAGAATTGGCGACTACCGAAGTGCAAAAGAACTTTGGGAAAAGTTCTTAAAACTCCACGAAGAACAAATTGAAGTTGAATCCGAATCCCCGATGGAAACTGATCCGACGTCAGAAGAGTCCGAACCCAAGGTAAGTACCGAGACAGAACAAGAAACATAACTCCAACTTAAAGACCTAGAATGCTCATCACAAATGAGCATCGATGAAGGGGGAGAATCTTCGGAAGAAAACAACTCAATAGTGGGAGAATCAACCGCCGATAAGGTAAGTCAGGTATGGTCTCCACCTCTAAGCAAATTAATTGATTCAATTGAAATCTTGCGGAAAGATTTTTATGAATTACAAATTATTTTGTCGAAAGAATATTTTGAATTAAAACTTGAACAACTATTAAAGGATATTGAGTTATAAGACACAATTTGTCAATTAAGAGATTTCGACAAATTAACAATAGAAAATATACAATTTTATGCATGCTCAATATTTTTCGCTACAATTATAAAAAACTGTGATTTGAGAAATTATGAGAAGCTAAAATGGAAATTTAAAAATCATAGAGAATTTTGATTTAAATTTAAATGTTAGTTAGACTTAGCACTTTTCAGAGAAGAAAATTAAACAGAAAATTTCCTTATGCGACTTTGACTAGAAAGTGGTTGTTGCTCCAATAACCAAGAAGGCCTAGTGCCTTGCCACTAACTGGAAGCCAAATATAGAAATGAAAGGTTTAATTAACTTTCTAGTAAAAGCATTAAAGTTATAATAGAATAATGCTTTGAAAGTTGGTTTTAAACATTTTCTTAGAAAATTCTAAAAAATCATTTACCTTAGAATTTTTTTTTAAAAATTCAAGAAATTCATTTTAGTTAGAAATTATTTGGAAAATTCATTTTACTCAGAAATTTTTTACCCCGTGTTTACCCTGTTTTTGCTAAATATTATTATTACCCCATTTTTGCTGTGATCAAAGGGGGACAGAAAGGTACAAGTTTAGGGGGAGTTAGGAAAATTAAAAATTAATTTTTTTTTAAAACTGTGTTGTAATTTTATTTATTGCAAACATATGTTTAATATGCTAGTTTAGTAATTTTTTCTTTAAAATTACTTTTTGTGTCTATATTTACCCTAACTTGAACTTGGATTGATGCACATCAAAAAGGGGGAGATTGTTGGACCCCGTGGTAGTTTTGGTGTGATCAACCAAGTTGGTTAGGTCCTGCTTTGTGTTTGATCCTTGTGTCTGAGTGTGCAGGAGCTTAAGAGCACAGGAAGTCGAGCGGAAGACGCAGCTAGCGAGAAGGATGACACGGGAAGGGAGTCGACGGGCTCGGTGCGTCCGAAGGACGAGAGAGTTGCGGAAGAGTACTCCGGTGGGCGTGAAGAGCGTGCGCGACGTTCGAGGGATGTTAAGCCTGGACGGAAGGCTGCTCGAGGAGAAGGCTGGGAATTGGGTTCGGGTGAGCCCTATTTCGGTTGGCCGCAATCACCCAAAAGAACGGAGCTTCAGAAGCCAAAGCGAAGAAGAAAAGGAGTCAAAAGAGGCTGAAATTACTGTAGCTGAAATTACTGTAGCAGGAACCTTGAAGGCGCCTTAAACATATTGAAGGCACCTTAAACATATTGAAGGCGCCTTAAACATATTCAAGGCACCTTCAACATTGAAGGCACCTTGAAAGGCTTGTTTAAGGCGCCTTGAGCCAGGTCAGTTTGACCGTTTGCGCTGCAGATAAAGTTTTATCCGCTGACTGAGTTGGAGGCGCCTTGAACCTTGTTGGAGGCGCCTTGGACTCTCGAGATAAGATTTCTAGGCCCTATATAAAGGCCCCTGGAGTTAGGAATTTAACAACAACTCAAGCAATCATTGTGTAGCCATTCCTAGCAATAGTTCTAAGCTTCCAAAGTGTAAAAGGCTTCTCTGCCTTCAGCAAAGGAGATTTTTCTACTGAGCTTTTTCTACTGCCCTGGATTAACAACCTCCTTGGTTGTAACCAGGTTAAATCCTGTCTACTACTTAATTTCTATTTCCTTGCTTGTTTTAATTTTACTATTACTTTTCTGAGTTGAAATCCGAGGAGGGTAGTTTTATTTTTGTTATCTCTTGCCGGCCTCCGCTGCACCTACAAAAACTTTATCCAAACAGCTCAACGTTCACTTCTGCCAGGTCTCAGGCACCTTCAACAGGGGTTGAAGGTGCCCTCAAGCTGGAGGCGCCTCCAAGCTGGTTGGCAGCTTTTCCAGCTTGGTTGCTTCTTTGCTTCGTCTTCCGAAGTCTCGTTCTTTTGGGTGATTCCGGCCAACCGAAATAGGGCTCACCCGAACCCAATTTTCGGCCTTCTCCTCGAGCAGTCTTCCTCCCGGCTTAATGTCCCTCGAACGCCGCGCATGTTCTTCTCATCCATCGGTGTACTCTTTCGCAGCTCTCTCGTCCTTCGGACGCACCGAGCCCGTCGGCTCCCATCCCGTGACGTCCTTCTCGCTAGCTGCGTCTTCCGCTCGACTTCCTGCGCTCCTAAGTGTAGGATTGGAAAGAATTTAGATATCTCCATAATAGCATGATATTATCCACTTTGGGCCTAAGCCCTCATGGTTTTGCTCTTGGGCTCTACCCAAAAGGCCACACACCAATGGAGATATCTTTCTCTTTATAAACCCATGATCTTTCCCATGTGTTTTCAATGTGGGACTATGTTTGCAACCTTACAACACCAACACTAAGCTCCTGCACACTTAGACACAGGGATCAAACACAAATTAGGACCTAACCAACTTGGTTGATTACATCAAAACACCCACGGGGACCAACAATATGTATATACCTCACATGTTACCCATGTAGTTATGAGCAGTACTGTAGCAGGTCTTTGTTACTCCTGACTTTCTATTACTAGCCTAGGATATTGTTTCAATTATGGACACATATTATGATATCACTGTAGTATATGCTATTTTCCTGACAAGACTGTATACCTTGTATCTCTAGTTCTTTATTATGTTCATGCACTATCTGTCTATTACCCGCTAAGTCCCAGCACTCACTACCCCATAAACTGGTTTATTTCGCCAGGTAGCAGATAAAGGAATTATGGAGTCGCCTGGAGATCCTATCCGCCAGTCCTATGTCACATCGAGCTTCTCCTACTGTTAGTGCTTCCATTCGCATTATTGGTTTTGCACTTATTATTGTATTTTTGTATTCTTTTATATGGAGTTTTGTTTTGTGGAATCTTGAATTTGGTTTGGTGATGATGTGTCCAGCCGAGCCGGCTTGCAGTTAGTTGTTTTGTTCATTTCATGTTCGTTATTTTGTGATTTCCGCTGTGCTATGTTTTAGCCTTGAGGGCTGACTATTAACTGCATTGGCGCTATTTATAAACTGCTGGTGTGTTTATATCCAGCCGTGTGGGCTAAAGTATATAGCTGATGAGTATGCTTGTGGATGTATGTATATATACTTCAGATTGTCATTGTTACAGGGGATGTGCTATCCGATTTTCGTCGGACTACCTTACTCTCGAGGCGTGACAGTTGTATCACATAAGTATTAAGCAACTACCTCTACACTTTTCCATATCATTGGGGGTCATCTACCTAAATATATCTACTAAGTTATCCAAACCATGTATATACAGTCCATCGTAAAAGTCCTCATGGAATAAGATACCTCGATCCTCTATTGACTAGTCAAGTTAACAATGGTATATATATAATTCAGTCCTTTCTACGTCTGTGCAAGTTATGTACTCAAGTATTCCTTCTAGGTTATCTAACTAGTCACAAGCTACTCAAAAGTCTGAAACTCCATGAAATAGGCTAAATTGGTCCTCTATTGATCGAGACAACATGAATCAATTGATCCTTTACTAATCAAGCCAATAATTGTATACAACTCTATCTTTCACCTAGATGGTAGTAGCAAGAGTTGGTACCATCGGTGGTAGGGTAGGATTAATTCTCTGAGACTATAATCTCTAATCTCCACTAGGTTGTTGATAGATTCGACCCTCACTTTCCAACTCGATATCAGTCGGTGCTACTAGAGAATCAACATTCTCTTCATCAAGGTAGAGTCTTCAACGTGTCAACTAGTCACTTCCATAGTCAACAATGACCACAATTGAAAATAGAGTTGATTGACTAAGTATCATCATGTTACACCAAGTTAATGAATACTTACTAGACAGGTATAGAAATAGATACACAATCCAACTAAATTGGAGAGTGTCTATCCACGACGTATAAAAGGTAGTCAACACAAAAGATAAGATTATCACCAGAAATATAACTTCATTTCCTATATCTTGGAGATGCCCTACAGTTGCCTAGTCCTAGAACTCAAAAGTCGCATCGAAAAAAATATACCATAAAATCAGAAACATGTATAATAGACCTCGTAAACCTGTGGCTCTGAAACCAGCATCAAGCAATCAAAAATTGGGATCAAGGACTAGAAATCCATGTGGAACGTGATCATGAGAGATAAGGGTTAATTTCTATAAAAAAATGGATTGTTTACAAGGAATCTAAGAAACAAAAGTCCTATCTTGGAGTATTTAATAGAAGTTATGAAATAAAAGGTTATTTTTAGGATAAGGGTTCGTATGGAGTAAATGGTGAGTCTATTCTGGTCAAATTTAATCTTTTCCCAAATAATTAACTCTTCCATATAGTATTTTAGAAAAGCAGACCATGTTGAATTTCAACCAATATCTTTCTATTATGGTTGTTGCTTTGATTTGCAAGGTTAGATTTGCATCATCACATAACAAAGTTTTGATACATTATTTATGTCTCACTCAAAATACAGGGCTGAACTTAATATTTGTATTGATACTCTTAAATTTCAAGTGAGATGGTAAGTTAATAAACTATAATTTATAATTTTTTTATTGAATCAAAAGTATCAAAATAGTAATCATTGATTAGCTCAGGAGAAGTTCAATGTATTGATAGGTTATATTTATATCAAATATCAAATATCAAAATTTAAAATTTTCTTTTAGTTTGCATTTAAAAGTAAGTTTTTTTCTTGTATTGATTCAAAACTAAGGCATTTAATGTTGAATTTAATGAAACTTATAGTCATCTTTCAACTTTGTATCATTTTTGAAAATTTTGATAATGTTCATGTAACTTTGTGATTTTTCAAGAAAACCTTTCTTTGAAACTTTAAAATTTTTAGTGATTTGTATATTTTTTTCAAGCAACATAGGGTTAAACTTATGTTTTCATTTAAATATATATGGATAATAATAAAAACATTTTTTTGATCAATTGTAATTTTGTAAAAAAACTTATGTTTTCATTTAAATATTTCATAGTATTGATAATTTTTTTGCTTATTATCATCAATATATTTTTTTCATTATATCTAATTATTTAAATTATCAATAAATTTTAGGATTTTTATAGTCAAAAAGTTGAATAATTACAATTTAAAGACTATTTTATATTAAAATTAATAATTTTAGTAAAAAAAACTATTGCTATTTTTATACTAAATTATATGTAACAAATATTTTTATTATAAAAGGTGATTACGCTCATCCTATGAGGCCCTTACAACCGGTCCCTAAGTTATATAAAGGGAGGTAAATCACGAGTTTAATTTATAGCCTACCGCCAAGTGGTTAGACGAGGGTGGAAGGGTTTTTTTTTCAAAAGGATATGCACCCTCGGAGAATTGGTCCTTTGCCCTGTACCTAGTCTGCCCCCCTTTAGCCAAATGGGAACCTCGTGGGAACTATAGTTACCAAATCTTGACACTTATAAGCATTGCTATAATTTGTTAATTGAATAGTTTTATATTCACTGTTCATTGCATCTTTTATTATAGCTTTATTTTAGTTAATATTAATATAAACTATAATATAGTTTAGTATATTCTTAAGATTACTAATAAAATTTTCAATAAAATTTTCCAAATGATAAATTTATTTTTAATTTAAATGCTTTTACAGAATGTATATTCATTTTTGATAGGCTCAATATTTCTATTAACTTTTTTAAAAATAATTTGAAGTATATTATCTTAGATCACTTAAATATGATTCATGCACATACCTCAATTAGATATTTTTAAAAGTAGTTTATTTAAGATATATTTATTTCTTATAGATATGACTAATCATACTGTCTAGGGGGATCTAAGCAAAGCCAACATTGCATGTTACGATTTCCAATTAATTGATTCCTTGGGAAAAATATGCCTTGTCCTTTTTCCGCAATTTCAACAAGTTGGTTAACTGCATATTAGTAAATAGAAATGAGTACTCTTAGTATTTGTAATTTGATAATCATACACACAAAAATAAATATTTTGTATAAAAACTTTGAGATTTAAATTTAGGAACAATAAAGATAAGTAGATTATCTAAATATGTAATGTCACTTAGTTTCATAGCATATTTCACTCCGATGCCTTGAGATTTATGCTTTCAAACAATGTATGTAAATAATATTAATAACTTACATAGTAATTCAAAAAAATCAATTCCTGTCGAAGATGGTGTAGGAGCAAGCTCTCTTGATGTTGTCGGAATAATAAAAATGGATAACATAAAGAGGATAGCTAAGCTAATTTTCCTTGTGTCCATTATCATGTCTTTAATATTAAGATGGATGTGAAACACAAACTTGATTAGCTTTTAAATTTAATTGAATAATATGTCCATTTGGATCTACTATTTATATGGTTAGAAACATATGTTACTTTTATGTGATAAGGATAACTCAAGATTTTATACTTTCAACGTAGGAAGTTATTTAAAGTATGTAAAGAAATGTTTATTTTGTATAAAGATAAATTGATAATTATAATATTTTTAAGTTACCTAAATGGTCTTGAAAATTATTATGCCAACAAAAAAACATGTAAGAAAATTTCACATTATCATTTAATTTTTTTAAAAATTATCATAACCATATTAGTGATCCATTTCTATCATGAGCGGAAAAATACTAGATCCTCTTATCCAGCGGATCCATGCGAAGGGAAGAAACAATTTTCATGGCAATAATCTATGCTAAGTTACATGATAGGATTATACCTTTGTTGCGTGCCCTTCCCAATCCCGACAGCAACCTTTTCTTTGGATCCAGATCTCAACGCGTTCAAGCGTTCGCGCCTCTACGGTATCCACATGAACATATCCTTCGTTCGTCGCACGAACGAAGCCTTCGGAGAAGAACCATCTTCTTGTGATAGCAAGAAGCATGGTTCGACCAAACAACAAGAATCGGCCATGGAAGGAGGAGGAAGAAGATGGAATCTCAAGAGTCACCTTTTTTTCATCTAATGAAAAATTAAATCCAAAAACCTATTTATCTAATGAATACCAAGGGTTTTTTTTGTCTCTTTGTATTCCTCTCAATGGGTTGGATTTATTATATTGGATTAACCATTAATCCAATAACCCAATAAGTCTAACCCATTGAGTCTAACCCATTAATCCAATGTGTCTAATTCGGATTGGACTCAATCCAATGAGTGAGCTCATTTGAATCTAACTCAATTACTAACCAAAAGGCCTAATCATCTCATGATTGGCTCTTAGGTCTAATTATTAACATGAAACTCCTCTAGCCATGAGTTGACAGAGGAGAAATCCAATTTGGGTGAGTTTTAGAGTTGAATTTCAATTCTGCTTTGATTTGATTTGTTAATTGATGATGTTGTTAAGTTTGGTTGTATATGGATGACTAAATATGGATGTGAATTGGAGGAGAAAATGTTTGTGTTGATTGAGGATTATTGGATTTGTTGGATGATATGATTAAACCTAAACTAATCATGTGGATGGACTATGTAGGTTGGGTTTATGATGCTTAATAGTTGACTCAAGTTAGCTTAATCCAGTGTAGTTGTGATTCTTTGTGGATGGGTTGATTCATTGATAATGATGTAACTGAGTTTTAGATTGATTATGCTTCTAGTATACTCTAATTGGAGGTTAAATGGTTAGGGTTGCTTAATCTCTTTAGTTATGAAATTAGAGCTTCATTTATAAGTTGATTTCTCTAGTTGAATTAATTCACCAAGATTTTATCTACGAAGAAGTATTGGATTACCAAACGGAATGGAAACATAGTTACCTATTCAAATTAGGATTGAGTTTTGGGGTTTAGCTAGTTGTTGTATATGTGATTAGCTAAACCATATATCATATTATTTGCAGGACGTTGATTCGAGATAAGTGTATCGAAGTGAGATTTTTTACCATGATCGACATATAAAGCAGGTATTTCTCGCTTTATCTCTTTAGTACATTGATCTTAGTGCATGAGCTAAATATTCAGATAGTTACTGTGTTTATCCTGACTCCACTCGTATTTTTCTTGTGCTTGATGCTTATCCACCCGATCTTTGAGCTACTCATTTCTATATATATACAGTCTTTCTTGTCATCTATGATATTTAGCAGATACTAGATACCACATTTACTTGCTTGAATGTTGTTTATTTACACACCTTACTAAGCATGCTGGCTTCATGTAGCATACCTGATTTCTGTTTATATATATATGATGACTGCTACATTTTATGCATCATGCCATTGCATGCATGGCGGCGACCATTTCACCCTTGTGGATGAGAGGGTCGTTGGCTAGGGCCACACACTTGGCCACTCTTGGGTAGTGGTAGCTGGAGCGTGCCGCTTGTCCTGTCGTGCTCCCACTCGCTTACTCATGGGTAGTGATAGCTAGAGTTGCGAGCAGCAAGGACCCCTGTCGCAGACGTAGCTACTTAGCTACTATGCAACTGTCTCCTCGGCCAATCGAGAGTAGTGGTAGATGGAGTGGTGTATAGTCCGTCACTGACCTGACCTCTCGACCATACAGGGGTCATGGTGCAGAGGGGTGGGCGGGAGTGACCATCCGTGCGTACGCTGTTATTATTATACCTACTAATGTTGTTGCTTACTTATGCTGATATGCTTACATAGGTTTAGATATATACCTATGGTATGTGTTTAGGCACTGACTTACTTATTGTTAATATGTATATACCTCACATGTTACCTATATAGTTATGAGCAGTACTGTAGCAGGTCTTTGCTACTCCTGACTTTCTATTACTAACCTATGATATGGTTTCAATTATGGACACATATTATGATATCATTATAGTATCTGCTATTTTCCCTACGAGACTGTATACCTTGTATCTCTAGTTCTTTATTATGTTTATGCATTATCTGTCTATTACCCACTGATTCCCAACACTCACTACCCCATAAACTGATTTATTTCGCCAGGTAGCAGATAAAGGATTTATGGAGTCGCCTTGAGATCCTGTCGGCCAGTCCTATGTCACATCGAGCTTCTCCTACTGTTAGTGCTTCCATTCGCATTATTGGTTTTGCACTTGTTCTTGTATTTGTGTATTCTTTTATATGGAGTTTTGTTTTGTGGAATCTTGTATTTGGTTTGGTGATGATGTGTCTAGCCGAGCCGACTCGCAGGTAGTTGTTTTGTTCGTTTCATGTTCATTATTTTGTGATTTTCGCTGTGCTATGTTTTAGCCATGTGGGATGACTATTAACTGCATTGGTTGTGATTATTTCAAGCCGTGTGGGCTACTTATAAACTGTTGGTGTGTTTATATCCAGCCGTGTGGGCTAAAGTATATAGCTGATGAGTATGCTTGTGGATGTATGTATATATACTTTAGATTGTCATTGTTACAGGGGATGTGCTGTCCGATTTTCGTCGGACTACCTTACTCTCGAGGCGTGACAGTTGTATCACATAAGTATTAAGCAACTACCTCTACACTTTTCCATATCATTGGGGGTCATCTACATGAATATATCTACTAAGTTATCCAAACCATGTATATATAGTCCATCGTAAAAGTCCTCATGGAATAAGATACCTTGATCCTCTATTGATTAGTCAAGCTAACAATGGTATATATATAATTTAGTCCTTTCTACGTCTGTACAAGTTATGTACTCAAGTGTTCCTTCTTGGTTATCTAACTAGTCACAAGCTACTCAAAGGTCAGAAACTCCATGAAATAGGCTAAATTGGTCCTCTATTGATCGAGACAACATGAATCAATTGATCCTTTACTAACCAAGCCAATAATTGTATACAACTCTATCTTTCACCTAGATGGTAGTAGCAAGAGTTGGTACCACTGGTGGTAGGGTAGGATTAATTCTCTGAGACTATAATCTCTAATCTCCACTAGGTTGTTGATAGATTCGACCCTCACTTTCCAACTCGATATCAGTCGGTGCTACTAGAGAATCAACATTCTCTTCATCAAGGTAGCGTCTTCAACGTGTCAGCTAGTCACTTTCATAGTCAACAATGACCACAATTGAAAATAGAGCTGATTGACTAAGTATCATCATGCTACACCAAGTTAAAGAATACCTACTAGACAGGTATAGAAATAGATACACAATCCAACTAAATTGGAGAGTGTCTATCCATGATGTATAAAAGGTAGTCAACACAAAAGATAAGATAATCACCAGAAATATAACTTCGTTTCCTATATCTTGGAGATGTCCTACAGTTGCCTAGTCCTAGAACTCAAAAGTCGCATCGAAAAAAATAAACCATAAAATCAGATACATGTATAATAGACCTCGTAAACCTATGACTCTGAAACCAGTATCAAGCAATCAAAAATTGGGATCAAGGACTAGAAATCCATGTGGGACATGATCTTGAGAGATAAAGGGTTAATTTCTATAAAAAATGGATTGTTTACAAGGAATCTAAGAAACAAAATTCCTATCTTGGAGTATTTAATAGAAGCTATGAAATAAAAGTTTATTTTTAGGATATGGGTTCGTATGGAGTAAATGGTGAATCTATTCAGGTCAAATTTAATTTTTTTCCCAAATAATTAACTCTTCCATATAGTATTTTAGAAAATTAGACCATGTTGAATTTCAACCAATATCTTTATATTATGGTTGTTGCTTTGCTTTGCAAGGTTAGATTTGCATCATCACATAACAAAGTTTTGATACATTATTTATGTCTCACTCAAAATACAGGGCAGAACTTAATATTTGTATTGAGACTCTTAAATTTCAAGTGAGATGGTAAGCTAATAAACTAGAATTTATAATTTTTTTATTGAATCAAAAGTATCAAAATAGTAATCATTGATTAGCTCAGGAGAAGTTCAATGTATTGATAGGTTATATTTATATCAAATATCAAAATTTAAAATTTTCTTTTAGTTTGTATTTAAAAGTAAAGTTTTTTCTTGTATTGATTCAAAACTAAGGCATTTAATGTTGAATTTAATGAAACTTATAGGCATCTTTCAACTTTGTATCATTTTTGAAAATTTTGATGATGTTCATGTAACTTTGTGATTTTTCAAGAAAACCTTTCTTTGAAACTTTAAAATTTTTAGTGATTTGTATATTTTTTCAAGCAACATAGGGTTAAACTTATGTTTTCATTTAAATATATATGGATAATAATAAAAACATTTTTTTTTGATCAATTGTAATTTTGTAAAAAACTTACGTTTTCATTTAAATATTTCATAGTATTGATAATTTTTTTATTTATTATCATCAATATAATTTTTTCATTATATCTAATTATTTAAATTATCAACTAAATTTTAGGTTTTTTATAGTCAAAAAGTTGAATAATTACAATTTAAAGCATATTTTATATTAAAATTAATAATTTTAGTAAAAAAAAAAGTGATGCTATTTTTACACTAAATTATATGTAACAAATATTTTTATTATAAAAGGTGATTACGCTCACCCTATGAGCCCTTTACAACCGGTCCCTAAGTTATATAAAGGGAGATAAATCACGAGTTTAATTTATAGCCTACCGCCAAGTGGTTAGGGGGTGGAAGGGGGTTTTTTTTTTCAAAAGGATATGCACCCTTGGAGATTTAGTCCTTTGCTTCGTACCTAGTCTGCCCCCCTTTAGCTAAATGGGAACCTCGTGGGGACTATAGTTACCAAATCTTGACACTTATAAGCATTGCTATAATTTGTTAATTGAATAGTTTCATATTTACTTGTTCATTGCATCTTTTATTATAACTTTATTTTAGTTAATATTAATATAAGCTATAATATAGTTTAGTATATTCTTAAGATTACTAATAAAAATTTCAATAATTTTTTCAAATGATAATTTTTTTTTAATTTAAATTCTTTTATAGAATGTATATTCATTTTTGATATGCTCAATATTTCTATTAATTTTTTTAAAAATAATTTGAAGTATATTATCTTAGATCACTTAAATATGATTCATGCACATACCTCAATTAGATATTTTTAAAAGTAGTTTATTTAAGATATATTTATTTCTTATAGATATGACTAATCATACTGTCTAGGGGGATCCAAGCAAAGCCAACATTGCATGTTACGATTTCCAATTAATTGATTCCTTGGGAAAAATATGCCTTGTCTTTTTTCCGCAATTTCAGCAAGTTGGTTAACTGCGTATTAGTAAATAGAAATGAGTACTCTTAGTATTTGTAATTTGATAATCATACACAGAAAAATAAATATTTTGTATAAAAACTTTGAGATTTAAATTTAGGAACAATAAAGATAAGGTGATTATCTAAATATGTAATGTCACTTAGTTTCATAGCATATTTCACTCCGATGCCTTGAGATTTATGCTTTTAAACAATGTATGAAAATAATATTAAAAACTTACATAGTAATTCAAAAAAATCAATTCTTGTCGAAGATGGTGTAGGAGCAAGCTCTCTAGATGTTGTCGGAATAATAAAAATGGATAACATAAAGAGGATAGCTAAGCTAATTTTCCTTGTGTCCATTATCATGTCTCTAATATTAAGATGGATGTGAAACACAAACTTGATTAGCTTTTAAATTTAATTGAATAATATGTTCATTTGGATCTACTACTTATATGGTTAGAAACATATGTTACTTTTATGTGATAAGGATAACTTGAGATTTTATACTTTCTACGTAGGAAGTTATTTAAAGTATGTAAAGAAATGTTTATTTTGCATAAAGATAAATTGATAATTATAATATTTTTAAGTTACCTAAATGGTCTTGAAAATTATTATGCCAACAAAAAAACTTGTAAGAAAATTTCACATTATCATTTATTTTTTTTAAAAATTATCATAACCATATTATTGATCAATTTCTATAAAATACCGAAAAAGGGTAAATCACCATAACGGAATTTTTAGAAATCTTCTGAGAATTTTTCGAAGACCATATGGACGAGTTTACGGGGATAAAATTGGGCCCGGGAAAGGCTATTTAGGCTACCCCATTTAAATGAGGAAAAGTTTATTTCCTATTTCTTTTTCTTTTTCTCCCGTTACTGTGCCGTGCCCCTAATCTCCGCGCGCCCGAGCCGATGTCGATTTTCTTCTTCTCCCCCGATCTTCTGCACTAACTGCTCAACGACGGTTGCTTCTCCCTCCGGTACAAAAGCAGTCGCCAAGGGAAGCCAAAGCTTGTCACGCCCCAGAGGAGTCCCTGTCCGAAGAAATTTCGGCAGCATCTCCCCTGTACGGCGGACAATCTGAAACTTCTACATAACCCATATACCTCAGCCACAGACGATTGGAAAGATAACAATAAATAAAAACAATCACCACGCAGTTTATATAGATATTCAGCCTCTGGCTGTCACAACCACGCAGTTAATAATAGTAATCACAATACTACACTGACTCGAAATCCACCCTACTCCACTACACTCGTAAAACTCAAATCCGACGAAACTCACCTGTTCTGCCGTCCAGGCAGGCATGTAGTAAAGAAAACATATCGAATAGAACATCCATCAATATCAAAAGAAAACATACGATGTCCAAGTATCCAAATAACCAAGTACACACATAAGCAAATAAAAACCAAACCAAATGGTAAATAAATCCTCGAGATCTGTAGGGATCTAGCACTACGTGCAGTGAGGACTAGCGACTGGAACTCCCTCCGGACAGTATCAACCTGAAAATAACAACAATGGAGGCGGGGTGAGTCCAACACTCAGCAGGTACAATTGATATGCAAAGTAAAGAAAATAACACCTAGCACTAACCATGCGTACAGTCTCCTGATAAAAGTAAAGGTAAATGCAAACCGAAGTAGACAGGAGAGAAACTGTACTAACCAGGACCCGGTATAAGGACTGTAACGACCCAACTCCTGGGTACTAAGCTGTGAGCCGGATCGCTACATTAACTACTGATGCTACTGTGCGGAAACTGGGTAAAATAAAATTTCACTAACTGACTCGGTTAATCTGACAACTGATACACCCATGCTGTTATAAGGAAGGATTCAAGACCCTTTCCGGTTGGTGTACATGTGCTAAGGAGGATACTTGACCTCTCATCTGAGCTAGGAACTCAGAACTAACTTCCCAGCTAGCTACTGATCGATCCACGGATCGATAAACTTGCTACGATTCTGTGCCCTGTTGGATCGGTCTGCGGACCGATCTAGCAGAGGCTGGATCGGTCTGCAGACTGATCCAGGCACCTGGAGATGCTGGGATGCTTCTGTTCGGTGCTGGATCGGTCGGACGACCGATCAGATAGCATACAGTAGCATACTGTATGCCTCTGGATCGGTCGGCTGACCGATCCAGGACCCTGATACCGCAACGGATCGGTCGGCAGACCGATCCAACTCTGATATGAAATCAGAGTTTCTGATTTCAGAACTTTCAGGCACTGGAACGTACCACAACTCACAGACATAGGTTCTAGATACATGAAAAACAATCTAACATTAACCTACATGCGTCCTAAACTGAACAAACTGAATAGTGCATAGTTTTACTGGATTAAAACATTGAACCAGCTAAGGACTAAACCATAAATAAACTAACAACGTAAATGCTGGAATTAAGCTGTTTCGACCCCTAGGATCTTTATTCCAAACCCCTTGCACACACACACCTCCATAGCATTGTCCTCCAGCCTCCGTTAGTCCACCTTTCTGTATCTGCAGTATAAGAAAAGTAGTACCTGTAAGCTAAAGAGCTTAGTAAGAAACCATCTACCTCACAAAAACATGCAACGATGTGAGTATGGTTTCAAAACATGCTATTTGAAAACTGAACTGAGCATGGCAACATGGCATGGCATACAAACATGTACTGAACTGATCATGACATACAAACAAGCTGAGCATAGCATACTGTATCTGAAACTAAGCATACATACTGAACTGGTCATGCATATACATCTAACTGGTCATGAACTCAAATCATGAACTTAACTGAGATAATCAACTGTAGCTGAAACTAAGTTAGTGTTTCCATCACTGATTACATATTTGGAAAACTATATATAATAATAGATGAAAATACTAAACATGCTGTTGGGCCCTGGCAACTGTACTTACTGTGCGCGCATCCCTACGAGACCCGGGATTGCAAGTTCCGAATCCAGCAGGGTTACTAGGTTATCTGAACCTAGGGACGACTGTGGGAGTCCAGCCTATGGATATCTGATCCAATACAGTGCCAACTGAATAAAAGTAAAATACTGAATACTGTTTTATTTTACTTTGCTGTTCTAGGTTATCTGAACCTAGTGCTAGGTTATCTGAACCTAGAGGCTACTGTGAGAGCCCACCCAATGGATATCTGATCCATATAGTTGTAATAACTGATAATAAACTGAGTAAAATGTTTCTAATACATTTTACATGCTGTTAGGATGCCTATTGGTGCAATCTTCTGAACTGGGCATTCTACCGAATGCTTGGTGTGCACTAAAAGCACATCCTAAGACTGAAAACTGTAAAACTACTGAACTAACGCCAAAACTAACAAGCGAGAGCAATTATACTGCAGGTGAGGGGTTTCTTACCTCAATCGCAAGGTTTTCTTACGATTCTATTCGCTAGGTTTTCCGGAAAACTGCTCCGTTCGACGAACCGCTTACGTCCTCGTGTTCCTCTCGCGGAGAAGAACCTTTTTCGTGCTGGAGTCGTCGCCGGAAGATGATCCGAGAGCCCTTGGGGCTTGGGCTCCGAGAGAGGAGGAGGAAGAGGTGGCGTCGGCGTTGAGGGTTTGGAGAGGGAGGAGTTTGCCGAACCAAGCAAAATAAACCAAACCCACTTAGACCTTCTCTTTATATTAAGTGATAATTCCGGCCCCACTCTAATATAAATATAAATGTTTCTCCTTTCTCTCAGCACAGCCCTGCTGGGTTCAACTGGTTACTAACATTATCCCTTAAACCATAGGTCTCGGGTTCGATTCCCGCTTAGGCCGTTTTCGTTTATATTTATTTTTGCTACTTCCGCTACTCGGAAAATTCCGGAAAAATATCTAAAAATTCCAGAAAAATCACAGAATAATTCTAAAATAAATTTGAGAATTTTTCGGGCTTTACAATCCCCCATACCTTATAAAAAGTTCATCCCCGAACTTAAAACAATTCTGGGTACTTCTGTCTCATGCTGGCCTCTGGGTCCCAAGTCGCCTCTGCTGCTGTGTGATTTTGCCAGCTGACTTTTACTAATGGTACTTCCTTGTTCCGTAACTTCTTTACTGCTCGGTCTATTATCTGAATAGGCCGACTGTCATAGCTGAGATCATCACGGACCTGTACCATCGGGGCTCAATCACCTGGGTGGCGTCTGGAATATGCTTCTTCAGCATGGAGACATGAAATACGTTGTGGACAGCTGACATCTCCTGAGGTAACTCTAGCTCATATGCTACCTTGCCCACTCTCTTCGTGATAAGGTATGGTCCCACATATCTGGGAGCTAGCTTGCCCTTTTTCCCAAAACGCATGACTCCCTTCATGGGAGCTACTCTGAGGAAAACTGTATCCCCAACTGAAAACTCTAGGGGTCTGCGTCGTGTATCGGCATAGCTCTTCTGACGGCTCTGTGCTGTCTCTATCCTCTGGCGAATCTGCTGTATGGTTGCTGTGGTATCTGCTACTAGATCTGTCTGAAGCTCTAGTTCCTTCTGTTCACCACTCTCATACCAGCAGATTGGTGATCTGCACCTCCGCCCATAGAGTGCCTCATAAGGTGCCATGCTGATAGTGGTCTGATAACTGTTGTTGTATGCAAATTCTGCTAGACTCAGATATTTGCACCAACTTCCCTTGAAATCTAGGGCACAAGCCCGGAGCATATCTTCAAGTACCTGATTTACTCGCTCCGTCTGACCATCTGTCTGAGGATGGAAAGCTGTGCTGAATTTTAACTGGGTGCCCATAGCTGACTGTACACACTTCCAGAAGTGTGATGTAAATCTGCTGTCTCTGTCTGATACAATGGTTCGTGGGACTCCATGCAGCCTGACTATCTCCTTGAGATACAACTGAGCTAGCTGCTCCATGGAATAGGATATTTTGATAGCTAAGAAGTGGGCTGATTTAGTCAACCTGTCGACTATTACCCAAATGGCATCAAAATCATTCGTGGTTCTGGGTAATCCCACTATGAAGTCCATAGAGATATCCTCCCACTTCCATTCTGGAATCTGGATCGGCTGCAGAACTCCTCCTGGTCGCTGATGTTCTGCCTTAACCCTCAGACAGGTTAGACAGATGCTGACGTATCTGGCGATATCTCACTTTATCCCAGGCCACCAAAATCGTTTCTTTAGATCCTGATACATTTTGGTGGAACCAGGATGCATCGCATAGGGAGTCCTGTGAGCCTCGTCTAGAATCTGTTTTCGTAGTTCCTCCTGATCTGGAACACAAAGTCTGTCACCACAGTACACTACCCCACTGGCGGACACTCTGAACTCTCCATTTTCTGATTCTGCTAACCCTTGCTTGATTTTCTGGATTTCAGGATCCTGCTCCTGAGCTGTCTGGATATCATCAAGCAAGGTAGATGCTAAGGACATAGTGGAAAGCTGCCCGACTATAAGCTCGAGACTAAAGGCTGTAATCTCCTTCCTTAGGGGTGGTGACATAGCTGCTAAAGATAATAAGGTAGCACTGGTCTTCCTGCTGAGTGCGTCTGCTACCTTATTAACTTTCCCTGGATGGTAGAGGATATCTATGTCATAATCTTTGACCAGCTCTAACCATCCGCGCTGTCGCATATTCAGATCCTTCTGAGTAAAGAAATACTTCAGACTTTGATGATCTGTATACACTCTGCACTGAGCTCCGTACAAATAATGTCTCCAAATCTTGAGAGCGAACACCACTCCTGCAAGCTCAAGGTCGTGAGTAGGATAGTTCCTCTCATAATCCTTGAGTTGTCTAGAGGCATAGGCGATTACCTTGCCCTGTTGCATCAGTACTGCTCCTAATCCCAATTTAGAGGCGTCACTGTAGATGTCGAAGCTGTCTGTGTTTTCTGGTATAGCTAAAATAGGAGCACTGGTCAATCTCCGTTTTAGTTCGCTGAAGCTGTTCTCGCAATCCTCTGTCCACTGAAATTTCTTGTTCTTCCTGGTGAGAGCTGTCAGTGGGGAGGCTATCCTGGAGAAGTCCTCTACGAATTTCCTGTAGTAGCCTGCTAATCCCAGAAAGCTTCTGATTTCACTGGTGTTCCTGGGTCTCTTCCAGTTACTTACTGCTTCTATCTTGCTGGGATCTACCATAACACCATCCTTGGAGATGATGTGACCTAGAAAGGCTACCTGGTCTAGCCAAAATTCACATTTCGTGAATTTGGCGTACAACTGGTTCTGCTGAAGGATCTGCAAAACTGTTTTCAGATGCTCTGCATGGTCCTCCTGAGTGCCTGAATAGATAAGAATGTCATCGATGAACACGATGACAAACTTGTCTAAGTATTCTCTGAATACTCTGTTCATGAGGTCCATGAAAGTAGCTGGAGCATTTGTCACGCCGAAAGGCATGACTACGAACTCATAATGTCCGTATCTGGTCCTGAAAGCTGTTTTAGGTATATCACCTTTCTTGACTCTAACCTGGTGATATCCTGATCTGAGGTCAATTTTAGAGAACACTGTGGCTCCCTTTAGCTGATCAAACAGGTCATCTATCCTGGGGAGAGGGTACCTGTTTTTAATTGTGACCTGGTTCAAGGCACGGTAGTCTATGCATAGGCGCATGCTTCCATCCTTCTTCTTCACGAACAACACAGGTGCTCCCCATGGTGAGTGACTAGGGCGTATGAAACCCTTGTCAAGAAGCTCCTGTAATTGCTCCTGAAGTTCCTTCAGTTCTGCTGGAGCCATGCGGTACGATGCCTTGGAAATTGGATTTGTGCCGGGAATGAGCTCTATCTCAAATTCAATCTCCTTGTCTGGTGCTAAGCCTGGTAGTTCTTCAGGGAAGACTGCTGGGTAGTCACAAACGACTCGAACGTCTGTTAGCTGTTGGTTCTTGTCCTGACTGGTGTTGACTACATTTGCTAAAAATCCCATGCATCCTGAATCCATTAGCTGCTGTGCTTTCAGTGCTGAGAGGAACTTCCTGGCTTTTCTCTTTGGTTTTCCCATGTACTCAAACTGTACTTCTGCTTCAGGTTGGAATATGACCTTCTGTTTACGGCACTCTATAGAAGCGCCGTATCTGATCAGAAAATCCATTCCAAAGATGACATCGTAGTCAGTCATTTCTAGCACTATCAGATCACCAAAAAGTTCTCTGTCTGCTATAATGACTGGCACTGCTCTGAGCCAGTGCGTAGATGCCATAATGTCTCCTGAGGGTAGTGTTGTCAGAAACTGACTGTCGAATACCTCTGGAGGTGTTGCTAATTTCTCGGCAAATGCCCTGGATACATAAGAGTGGGTTGCCCCAGTATCGAATAAGACAGTTGCATTATGCTGTAAAATACTGATCTGACCTGTGACAACTGTCGAGGCATTTACTACGTCCTCTCTGGTCAGTGAGAAAATCCTGGCATTCGTGGTAGCTGTGGGGGCTTCTAATATGCCCTGACTGATCTGTGGACCATCTAAGGTAGCATACATCTGGTGTAGCTGCGCCGACTGAGCTCCATACTGTATCGGCTGAGGCTGAGGAAGACTGTTCTTGTTCGGGCACTGCTTAGCCATGTGCCCTTCCTGTCCACATTCAAAACAACCTCGCGTACCCTTGCGGTAAACTCCTGGATGATGTTTCCCACAAGTAGTACACTTGGGATGTCTGGAATGTTTTCCAGCTGGTCCTCCTTTTGGGTCACTGCTTGCCTTGCATTTCCCCTTCTAGTTGGAGCTATGTCCCTGTTGTTTCTGCTGAGTACCTGAGCCAGCTTGTCCCTTGGCCTCTGTGGAAACCTGCTTCTGCTGGGTGATGCTGTGCTGATAGTGCTCGGTGATCAGAGCACTACTCACTAGCTCCTTTGTGGTTTGTGGCCTATGAACGCCACCAGCCACATTCATTGCGATCTCTGGTCTGAGCATCTTCAGTATCAACCGTACTCGTTCCTTCTTTGAGCTGACTAGTTCTGGACACAGACGGGCCAACCTGTTGAATTTCTTCACGGCCTCCTGAACTGATAGGTTGCCCTGACAAAATTCTATAAACTCGTCATAGTGTCGGTTCGTGACTTGCATGTGAAAGAATTCTTCAAAGAATTCTTTCTCGAAGTTGGCCCATGTCATCTGGTTTACTGGCCACTTCGATTTAATCCGCTCCCACCACATGCGTGCATCTCCTGTTAAACAGAAGGAGGCACACTTCACCTTTTCGTGCTCTGGCCAGTCTAGAAGCTCGATCGTGCTTTCCAGTGTTTTAAACCATGCCTGAGCATCCCATGGTTCGCTGGTGCCTGAGAAGTTCTCGGGCTTAATTCTCTGCCACCGGATAAGGTAAGCTTCTCTCTTAGCCCCTGCTACTGGGGCCGCTGGGACTGGTACTGCAGGCTGAGCTGGTACTACCAATGTGATTACTGGAGTCGTGAGGTTCGGTACTAGAGTGACTGGGGGAGTAGTCTGCTGGTTAGCCTTTAAGGAGGCTATCTCCTGCTGCTGTTCAGCTAACTGCTGCTGTAGCTGAGCCACTAGTGCTGTAAGGTCTGGGGGAGGCACTGAACTGCCTGCCTCATGCTGGGGCTCAGCCGCTGATGCTTTCTTAGCTGGACGTCCTCGTACCATTTTCTAAATAGCAGAGAACACATATATATAACTAGGCTATCATGTTATAGTTAACTACTGGTAACATGTTAAATATTATCACTGTAAAGATGAATTAATTAACTACCAACATGAGAGCAAACATGAAAGCACATATAACTGATATGAAAGCTGAAAACAAAACTGAGTGAGAGATGTTCTTACTTGGAAGCTGTAGGCACAATGCTGATGTGTGTGTAGGAAGTAAGGAACTTACTCTGATACCACTCTGTAACGACCCAACTCCTGGGTACTAAGCTGTGAGCCGGATCGCTACATTAACTACTGATGCTACTGTGCGGAAACTGGGTAAAATAAAATTTCACTAACTGACTCGGTTAATCTGACAACTGATACACCCATGCTGTTATAAGGAAGGATTCAAGACCCTTTCCGGTTGGTGTACATGTGCTAAGGAGGATACTTGACCTCTCATCTGAGCTAGGAACTCAGAACTAACTTCCCAGCTAGCTACTGATCGATCCACGGATCGATAAACTTGCTACGATTCTGTGCCTTGCTGGATCGGTCTGCGGACCGATCCAGCAGACCGATCCAGGTGTGTCTGGATCAGTCTGCAGACCGATCCAGGCACCTGGAGACGCTGGGATGCTTCTGTTCGGTGCTGGATCGGTCGGACGACCGATCAGATAGCATACAGTAGCATACTGTATGCCTCTGGATCGGTCGGCTGACCGATCCAGGACCCTGATACCGCAACGGATCGGTCGGCAGACCGATCCAACTCTGATATGAAATCAGAGTTTCTGATTTCAGAACTTTCAGGCACTGGAACGTACCACAACTCACAGACATAGGTTCTAGATACATGAAAAACAATCTAACATTAACCTACATGCGTCCTAAACTGAACAAACTGAATAGTGCATAGTTTTACTGGATTAAAACATTGAACCAGCTAAGGACTAAACCATAAATAAACTAACAACGTAAATGCTGGAATTAAGCTGTTTCGACCCCTAGGATCTTTATTCCAAACCCCTTGCACACACACACCTCCATAGCATTGTCCTCCAGCCTCCGTTAGTCCACCTTTCTTTTACCTGTATCTGCAGTATAAGAAAAGTAGTACCTGTAAGCTAAAGAGCTTAGTAAGAAACCATCTACCTCACAAAAACATGCAACGATGCGAGTATGGTTTCAAAACATGCTATTTGAAAACTGAACTGAGCATGGCAACATGGCATGGCATACAAACATGTACTGAACTGATCATGACATACAAACAAGCTGAGCATAGCATACTGTATCTGAAACTAAGCATACATACTGAACTGGTCATGCATATACATCTAACTGGTCATGAACTCAAATCATGAACTTAACTGAGATAATCAACTGTAGCTGAAACTAAGTTAGTGTTTCCATCACTGATTACATATTTGGAAAACTATATATAATAATAGATGAAAATACTAAACATGCTGTTGGGCCCTGGCAACTGTACTTACTGTGCGCGCATCCCTACGAGACCCGGGATTGCAAGTTCCGAATCCAGCAGGGTTACTAGGTTATCTGAACCTAGGGACGACTGTGGGAGTCCAGCCTATGGATATCTGATCCAATATAGTGCCAACTGAATAAAAGTAAAATACTGAATGCTATTTTATTTTACTTTGCTGTTCTAGGTTATCTGAACCTAGTGCTAGGTTATCTGAACCTAGAGGCTACTGTGGGAGCCCACCCAATGGATATCTGATCCATATAGTTGTAATAACTGATAATAAACTGAGTAAAATGTTTTTAATACATTTTACATGCTGTTAGGATGCCTATTGGTGCAATCTTCTGAACTGGGCATTCTACCGAATGCTTGGTGTGCACTAAAAGCACATCCTAAGACTGAAAACTGTAAAACTACTGAACTAACGCCAAAACTAACAAGCGAGAGCAATTATACTGCAGGTGAGGGGTTTCTTACCTCAATCGCAAGGTTTTCTTACGATTCTATTCGCTAGGTTTTCCGGAAAATTGCTCCGTTCGACGAACCGCTTACGTCCTCGTGTTCCTCTCGCGGAGAAGAACCTTTTTCGTGCTGGAGTCGTCGCCGGAAGATGATCCGAGAGCCCTTGGGGCTTGGGCTCCGAGAGAGGAGGAGGAAGAGGTGGCGTCGGCGTTGAGGGTTTGGAGAGGGAGGAGTTTGCCGAACCAAGCAAAATAAACCAAACCCACTTAGACCTTCTCTTTATATTAAGTGATAATTCCGGCCCCACTCTAATATAAATATAAATGTTTCTCCTTTCTCTCAGCACAGCCCTGCTGGGTTCAACTGGTTACTAACATTATCCCTTAAACCATAGGTCTCGGGTTCGATTCCCGCTTAGGCCGTTTTCGTTTATATTTATTTTTACTACTTCCGCTACTCGGAAAATTCCGGAAAAATATCTAAAAATTCCAGAAAAATCACAGAATAATTCTAAAATAAATTCGGGAATTTTTCGGGCTTTACAAGGACAAACAGTCCGAAAGGTATAGAAGACCTGTATGCATGTCAAACATGGTATCCACACAATATGCAGCATATAAATGCAGCAAACACAAACACAAGCAATAAATGCATCATGCATATGATGCCAATGTCATGGTCACCCCTGACGCCAGTCAGCCATCTCACAACAAAAGTGGGACCGAGTGGGTAGGGCTATGACAACCGTGCACTCCGCAACACTACTCCTGATGAGTGATCGAGTGGACGGGATGCTGTCGGATTACATACATACTCCTACCCCAAATCATAAATGGGAGAGCGCAATGCTCTCATCTCCCGGTACGCTGTAACGGGGAGGGATCTCTAACGTGCTACACGCTGCGTCACACTACCCATGAGCGGATCAACGGAGCACCGGAAGAGTCAAACTGACGTGCTACCACGCTGTGTTACGCTACCCATGAGCGTCACAACGGAGCACCGAACAGTGATGAAACTGGCAATGTGCTCAACAATAATGGAGCAATCTATCGCACAGCATGCGATCATGCAAATGGTGCATGTCACTAAGCATGGTAATATACTAAACCAACCTCTGGACATATAACAATGGGCACCATAGTGAATAAATCAAATCAAGATATACTGATCAATAATGTATCAAACCTAGGTCCTGACATGGTAAAACATGGTTATATCACTACCCATGAGCATGTGAAATCAGATAGGTATCAATACGAGATGCAAATAAACAATCAATCAAGCAGGTAACATGTATCGGGTAGTGATTAACCGAAACAAATAAGAAAACACAATTAATGCAAATTGTTAATATCATTACTAAGCATATCAAAGACAATAAGTCAAAAGTACCCGCCTCCGATAAAATAGTCCAAATCTGACTCCGAGATACTCTTCTCGCATCAAAGTCCTGTGATACCAAACATACATTTTTATTTAGCTACAAATTAAACGAATAACTAAATAAAATTCCTTAAGAACAGTTTTAGGGAAAAACCCTAAACCATAATCTCGACCTTCCTAAATTAAATCCAACAATTAACTAGGGTTAATTTCCTTTAACCCTAATCATAACATTAGATTAAAAGTCTAAAGCGAATCAAATCTACCTATTCCAAACATAAACATAATCAACCTACTCGAAGTTCAATATCCTAAACCTTACCTCAAATTCACCGTCGTTACAAGAACCAATAGCCACTGTATGGAGTGACTGTCCAACCACAGCACAAAACTTCACCTCAAAGCTGGGGTCACTAATGAAATCAGACTGATCAGAAAAAGGATCAATCAGTGGAAATCACAGATCCTACACAACCTAACTCACCTTATCTGCTCGGGTTTAGGATCAATCGGGATGTGGCCGACGCGGTTTCGGGACTAAGGTACGTGGCTGGAGTTACCCAATCCAGGGTCGGCAGCAGCGCAGAGGGAAGGGAGAGCGGCAGTGTCGAAGAGGAGACCGGCTGGTGGCACTGTTTCGTGCGACGCCGGATACTAGCTAGGGCACAGCGGACAGAAGAGGGGATAGGCTCGGTGTCGGCAGTGCTCGGTCACAAGGGAAACACCGGCGGTGGTACTCAAGTGCCGGCGAGAAGGAAAACTAGGCCACAGTCGGCGCTGGGTCGAGAGATGGCAGCGTCGGCAAGCACAGTGGTGCCAGTCGGCGTTGGCTGTGATCGGCGGCGGAAGAAGGTGCGGCCAAGACGAAATCGGCTGGGAATAAGTAGAAGGAAAGAACCGCACAGCGGTTAGGGCACGAGGAGAGGTCGGGCTTGCGGGAGGTGTCGGCGTCTGTAGGGGTGGCGGCGGCGCGTCGCTCAGCGAGGAGGAAGAGCACCGGCGGTGCTGTTGGGTGGAGAAGGCCGGCGTCGCGAGAGATGAGGGAAGGAGGGTTCGGCAGAGGAGAAGAAGAACACGCGAGTTCGGCGTCGGGGAAAAACCAGAGGAAAAGAAAAATAAAAGAAAAAGAAAAGGAAAAGGAAAATTAAAACTTTTCCTCATTAAAAAAGGGTATCCTAAACAGGCTTTTCCGGGCCCCGTTTTTATCCCCGTTAACTCGTCCATACGAGCTCCGAAAAATTCCCGAAAAATTTCTAAAAATTCCAAAAAATTTCTAAAAATTCTGAAAAATTCCCTTATTAATATTCGCCTATTTTTCGGTATTTTACATTCTCCCCCACTAATAAAAATTTGGTCCCCAAATTTCGTTTCTACCATCAGCAAGTACTAACAACAGATATAAAGTATAAAATGCTGAACGGTAAATAAATCACATACCTCAAGTGAAAAGATGGGGATATCGAGCTCGGATTGTATCCTCGAGCTCCCAAGAAGCCTCCTCGTCCGAATGATGCTGCCATCCGACTTTAACCAGTCGGATAGTCTTGTTCCGCAACTGACGCTCTTTCCGGTCTAGAATCCATACCGGAACCTCCTCATAGGTGACGTCAAGCTGAAAGGAGAACTGAGATTATCTATCAACACATGTATCAGATCGGGTACGTATCTCCTCAGCGTAGATACATGGAATACGGCGTGAACGCCTGCCAAGGACGGCAATAGTGCCAACCGATAAGCTACTGCTCCAATCCTTTCCGAGATCTGGAAAGGTCCAATGTATCGCGGAGCTAGCTTACCTCTGAGGCCAATCTCTTCACCCCTTTCGTGGGTGAAACTCACAGAAATACCTGGTCACAAATGGAGAACTCTAAGGGTCTCCTACTCCGGTCAGCATAACACTTCTGGCAGTCTTATGCCTCTGACATCCTCTGCTGATAATATGGACCACTTTACCTCACGTTGAGCTCCATGAGGTCTCAACAACTGGGTCTCTCGGATTCTCTTCCTGATCGACGACTGAGCAACCATCGTAACAAGAATACCCTGCTCTGTCTGTCCCTGCTCCTCAATGTCTAACTCAGAGAAATCCTGAATCAAATCTGTGACCACAACTCGGTGGCAAGCTAAAGTCCCTCTAGACCTCTAGCTAAGTGCATCGGCAACCACATTAGCTTTTCCCAAGTGATAGCTATTGGTACAATCATAATCCTTCAGGAACTCCATTTATCTCCTCGGTCGAAGATTAAGTTCCTTCTGAGTGAACAGATATTTGAGACTCCGATGGTCAGTGAGAATCTCAATGTAATATCATACAGGTACTGCCGCCAAATCTTCAGGGCAAAAATAATAGCGGCCAACTCCAGATCATGAACTGAGTATTTTCTTCTCAGGCTCCCTCAACTATCGAGAAGCATATAAGAATACTCTACCGTGCTGCATCAGAACAGCACTCATACCCTGTAGAGACGCGTCGGTGTAGAGGACAAATTCGTCCTCTCTAGAAGGTAAAATCAAAACTGGAGCCGACACTAATCTCCGCTTCAGCTCCTAGAAGCTGGTCTTGAAATCCTCAGTCTAAATAAACTTCACGCCTTTCATGGTCAGGGGTGTAAGTGGCATAGCAATCCGTGAGAAACCCTCAACGTATCTCCGGAAATATCGAGCCAAACAAAGAAAGTTATGAGCCTCTTCTATAGACTCCGTCTACTTCCAACGATAACAACCTCGATCTCCTGTGGAACCACGGTATACTCCTACTGGTGACCGTGTGTCTCAAACATCTCACAGAAGACAATCAAAATACGCACTACTGATCTTCACATCTAGACGTTTCCATCGAAACATCTCTAGAACTATGCAAAGATGATGTGCGTGACTCACCGTGGATCCAAAATAAATCACAACATCATCAACAAAGACAATGGAAACCGATCCAAACATCCTGGGAATACCAAAATCATCCAGTCTCTGAAAACATCTAAGGCTTCCTAAACCCTAATGGTAAAATCATGACACATAATGTCCATATCACAGACACTTCTAACCATAAGATCTCTGACAATAAGTCTGAAATATGATCACCAACGATAAAAATCACCTAAGCATAGATCCTCCAGTGTGAGAGCTGTTAGAGTGTATACTAAAAGCCTAGCTTTTGGTATAAATATTTATCTAGAAATAAGAATCACATTGGTCAAATGTCTATATTTATGATAAATGTAGTTGCTCAATTAATTTATATTGCAGATAACATGGTGTGTGGTGTCACACACAGAAGATCATGTTATTGGTTCCTTATAAATTATAAACAGTAGCTCACGACCAAGATGGAAAGGAACAAACCATTGGAAGGTCGTAGTGTAATTAGGTATTAGTTTATCTTAACTATATAATTACACTAGTACACTTAGAGTGTATTGAGTAGGACCATTTGAGGTCGTTCCTTTTATACTGACTTTATGAAGGAACAAAGACCTCAGTTATTATGGAAGTGTGTGCTCTTAATCCTAATATAATAACAAGCACATATATTTGATATTTATTTATTTAATTTATCAATGGGTGAGATTTAGTTCGATGAATCAATAAGCCCGATAAGTTGAGAAATGATATCACTTATAGTGTGTGTTGTTGATTATAGAAGGAAACTGTGTCCTAGTAATCTAGGTTGAGAATGTCCCCAAGAGGAGGTCATAAGGATTGTCATGTTCAACCCTGCAGGTGGACTTAGTCCGACATGATGATGAAGTTGAGTGGTACTACTCTTGGAGCTAGATATTAATTAAGTGAGTTGTCAGTAACTTACTTAATTAGTGGACATTTGTTATCTTAAACACAGGGAGACTAACACACTCATAATAAGAAGGAGCCCAAAATGTAATTTGGGATTGGTGCGGTAGTTCAATAATAGTTCTTTAGTGGAATGAATTATTATTGATGAAATTAAGTTGTGTGTTCGGGGCGAACATGGGATGCTTAATTTCATCGGGAGACCAAAACCGATTCTTCCTCTCGGTCCCTATCGTAGCCTCTAGTATATAGAGATTTATACCCACCGCATATCCACCTTCTTACCCATCCAATGGGGCCGGCCAAGCTAGCTTGGAACCCAAGCTAGGGCCGGCCAAGATCAAGTGGATGAGTCATGTAGGTGGCCGGCCAAAGTTTGGGTCCCAAGCTTAGGTGGCCGGCCACTAGAATATTAAAAAGGTTTTTTTATTAAAATTATTTCTTATGTGGATATCATGATTTAAAAAGAGAGTTTAAAAATTAAAAATTTCCTTTTATAGCTTTCTACAAAAGATTAAGAGAAGAGATTAATCTCTTTCCTTATTTGTAGTTTAAAAGGATGGTTTTAATTTTTGGTAAAAACTTTCCTTATTTGTAAATCATCTACATGTTTAAAAGAGAGTTTAAAATTTGAAATCTTTCCTTATTTATTGATTAAAGGAGGATTTTAAATTTTAAGAAAACTTTCCTTTTTAACCATGTTCATGATTTAAAAGAAAGTTTAAAAATTAATAATTCTCTTTTATTAGTTTCTACAAAAGATTAAGAAAAGACTTGATATCTTTCCTTATTTGTAGATTAAAAGAGATTTTATTTTTAAAGATAACTTTCTTTTTATCCACATGTTTAAAAGAAATATTTTAATTTATTAAATTTCCTTTTTATAAACCAATCATGAAGGGAATAAATTATTGGAGAAATTTTTATAAATTTCCGGAAACAAATTAGGAAGTTTTAATTCTTGTTTTAATTAAAACTTTCCTTGATTTGGGGCTTGAGGTGGCCGGCCATTGTATTTGAAAAAGAAAATTATTTTTAATTAAATAATTTTTCTTTTCAATGGAAAAAGAATTAAGGAAATTTTTATTAAAATTTTCTTATTTGCCAAGACCAAGGATTATAAAAGAGGGGGTAGAGGAGGGTTCAAGGTGAACGACTCTATTCTATTTTTCTTCCTCTTTTCCTTGGTGGTGTGGCCGGCCCTTCCTTCTTCTCTTCTTCTTCTCTTTGTGGCCGAACCTCTTCATGCTTATGGAGTTTTAATTGGTGGCCGGATCTAGCTTGAGGAAGAAGAAGAGAAAGCCTACATCCCTTGGAGCTTGGTTGGTGGAAAAGATCTTCATCTTTTGGAAGCTTTGTGCTTGGCCGAAATTTGAAGAAAAGAGAAGGTGCCTTGGTGGTTTCTCATCTCGGAAGATCGTTGCCCACACAACGTCCGAGGTTAGAAGAGGAATACGGTAGAAGATCAAGAGGTTTTTCTAAAAGGTATAACTAGTATTTTTTCTTTCCGCATCATACTAGTTATTTTTGGAAATAATACTAAATACAAGAGGCATACGATTCTAGAGTTTCGAATTTGTTTTCGATATAGTGTTCTTTTGTTTTTCTTTTCCTTGTGATTTGATTGTTCTTTTCGGTTAACCTAAAGTTATTTTAGGAAATTAAATATTAGCTTTCCATAAAAGGTTTTGTCTAGTCAGTGGTGGTTGCTCCCATATCCAAGAAGGCCATGTGCCTCGCCACGTCAGTACTGGGAACCAATTATGGAAATTAATATTTAATGGAATTAATAACTTAAGGTGACTTGGGTCGAACGTGTTAAGTTCCGCAGGAGATCCAAATCAAAACCTAAAAGAACAAATAGATTAAGTTTTGGATCAAACGTGTTAAGTTCCGCAGGCGATCCAAAATTTAATTTAAAAGAACACATGGTAGCTAGGAAAGGGTTCAGACCTTTGTACAAAATTTTTGTACAGTGGAACCTCTAGGTTTTCCGAGTAGCAACCAACAATTGGTATCAGAGCTAGGGTTTTGCCTTGTGTATTTGGTATTAGTTTAATTATGCACATGTCATACATAATTTAGGCAGGTTAATAGTAGGATGTGCTAACTTTGTGGATGCAGGATCCAACTATTATGGCTTATAGTTATTATGTGTGTGATTGGACCCTTGGACATGTTAAGGGCATTTTATTGTGTGTGCATGATTGTATTATAAAATACAGCAGGAGCTGTATTTAGTTTTATTAGGATTTTATTTTTGATCTAGTTACATGTACATTCCTTTTATGGAATATAGGATCGATGGATGTAAATTTTATTTTATGTTCGATCTAGTTTACATGTACATTCCTTCGAGGAATATAGGATCAAAATGTAAAATTCTATTTATGTCGCGGATCGAATCTTGCAAAGCGTGGAACCTTCTAAGGACCAGAGGCGCAGCGGAACTAGGAGCAAGATGGATGCTAGACCCGGTGGCAGTGGCCAAATATGGCAGCAGCTTGGGATGACAATACACGGAGGATAACAAGAGATAAAAGCCATAATAGTTGAAAATTAGATTTTCTATTTATTGCTTTTATATTGTGTGTGTGCATGTTAGTTTACATATTTAGTAGGCTAGCATAGTTAAAATTCCTCATTTATAAATAACTAAGTGGGAGAGGGATTTTTAAGTAAATCCCATGGTCTCCATTACTGGTTTGTAAGTGATGCAAACAAGCTTGCGCGTTGGCTTTGAGTGCCTTCCTCCATAACGGATGAGCTTGTTTGTGGATCACTAGAACAGACTTCTATTTTTGGATGACTATAGGAAGTTAATTAAGAGCGTGTGATCTTCCCCAACGGAAGGGACATAATCTTATTAATGGACTTAGTGTCAAGTAATGGTATACACTTAGACACATCTAATAGTATCCTCCCCATCGGAGTCACTGCTATTATTTGTGTGACCAAATGATACCAACTATTAATTTTATTTGTCAAAAAGTTAGGTTGACAAGATAATAAAATTAATGGGTTAAAACCCTCCTTTTACAAATGTTGAATTTGTATACGTCCACACTAACGTGGTATGCAAAATTCACGGTGTTTGAGGTGTTGGTGAATTTAAATAATATTGTTTGAGGAATCAATATTTTTTAAATTCAAAAGTTTTTGACCAAATATTTGATCAAAGACAGATCAACTATTAATTTTATTCGTCATAAAGTAAAGTTGATGAGATAATAAAATTAATGAATAAAATCTCCTCTTCGATTTTGTATATGTCCACACTATTGTGGCATACAAAATTCATGGGGATTTTTAAGGAGTTGATCTTGACCAAGTATTTTTGTGATTCTTAGGATTTAAAATGTTTGTCAATCCCCTAGTAGTCATACTATAAGAAAGACTTAGTAATCCCAATTGTAATGATTGGAAATAGGACTTGGACATTAAGGTAAACTGTCTTCTTAGAACTAAGAACAATATAGGTGTATTTAATTCATTAGTTGAAACATGTTTAGTGGTGTTATCTACCAGAACCTGGAATGTAGATACAGATGCCATTAATCATGTCCGCAATTCATTGCAGGGTTCCAGGAAACCCGACAACTAAATGAAAATTAAAACACTGTCTACATGGGCACTACTGTAAAAATGGTAGCTGTTGCAGTGGGAGATGTTTATCTTTTGATAAGAATAAAACATGGATTTTTGAGTAATTGTCTTTACACACCAAGTTTAGAAAGAACTAGTTTTCAGTTTCTAAACTATTCAAAGAACTTGATATTCTGCCTCTTTTAATAACAAAGTTGTTATTAAGAAAAAGAGGGAAGTTATCTGTTCTGGTACGTTGGTTGGCAATTTATAAATCCAATAACTCTCACGATGCAACAAATGGAAAACACATCTTCTAACTTTAAGAGAAAGTAACCTTCGAAAATGAACCAATTATATCTTTGGTATCTAAAGCTAAGTTATACTTGAGTAGGATTCATTGGTAGCTGATGAACTTTTGGGTTCATTGGTAGTGGAAATCTTTCCAACCTGCGAGTCTTACTTGGAAGGAAAATAACCAAGAAGCTTTTAAGTCCAAGGGGTATGGAGTCAAAGATATGTTGAAATCAGTTCATTCTGATTTGTGTGATCCTATGACTATCCAGACAAGAGGTAGTATTGAATATTTTATCTATTTTATAGACAACTATTCAAGATACAAATAAATTTACTTAATGTACCGCAAGACTAAGTACTTTGATTAGTTCAAAGAGTACAAGGCTGATGCGGAGAAATGTTAAAGTAAAAGTCACTATGGTAAGATCGTAGTGGCAAGTACCTCTTGGGAGAATTTAGGAGTCACTTATCAGAAGTAGGGATTCAATCCCAACTAACAACACCTGGTATACTCCAACAGAATGGTGTAGAAAAAGGAAGGTATAAGACTCTTATGGAAATAAGTAGATTAATGATGAGTTATTTAGAGAATTACCAAATTCATTTTAAGGATATACTCTAGAAACGGAAGTGAACATACACTACAACAAAAACCCTCATAGACATCAGTGGAACAACAACAGTTTTAAGCAAAAACTGATGTCTTTGAGTATTTTACACCGATTTTTTCAAAAATCGGTGTCTATGAGCGCAGATTTTCGCTCATAGACATCGGTTTTTTAGGCGATGTCTATAAGCGCCCTTTTTTTCGTTAATAGACACCGATTTTAACAGCGATTTTTAAAACCAGGTGTTAATGAACCAAAATAAAATATTTTAATTTTCCCACCAGCCAAAATTTGCAACACTGTGAAGTTCCCTCCAAACCTAAATCTATATCGTGCCCCTTCCTCCGACCATCTCTCTCGCCTAAACCTAAACCTAAACCTCCAACCATCTCTCTCAACCTCATCTCCCTCTTCCCCCTTCCTAGATCGACGCCCCTTCCTCTCCCGATCAGGATCAACACACGATGCCCTTGCTTCTCCGTCCAACCACACAACATCAACACACGGGCTGCTAAGATCACGCTACTCTCGTTCGCCACTCATCCAGTCCGCCATTGGATTGGCTTCGTCAACCCTTTATTATCCAACTTTCCCCTCTCCTCCAGTCCTCCCATTCATCCTCCAAACCCTAGCCTCCTCGGATCTCTCCCATTTAGGATATTTTCTCAAAACCCTCGTCGTCCTACTTTCTATTTTTCTCCTGATTTGTTTCTCTTGTAGACTCTATCTAGCTCCACTTTCCAGGTTTCGTCTGCCAAGGTGATTCTTTTCATTTTCTTTTTAGTTTTTTAGTGTGATTGATGCGTTTTCGTTGTATATTTTGATATTATCTTGTCTTGATCTTTTTTTCTCTTGATTCGAGATAGTATGGGGGAAGCCAAGGATAATGATGTTTACGAGAAGGAGCTCCTGGACTACGAAGAGGAGGAAGAGAAAGCTCCAGATTCGGTCGCTGCCAAGGTTTCCGGTGAAGCAGTGAAAAAGCAAGAACGGATTTTTATCAGTCCATGCGAAGAAAGATGAGTAAAAGTGCTGCTTTTTATCATCACATACATCTATGCGGATAGGGAGGGAGGTAGAGGAGGATCGAAGAGGCTACAAATTGTAGAAGTAGTTGCTGCTACTTTTCGCTGTCCTGATCAAACATTCTCCTCTCTCTCTCTCTCTCTCTCGACCTCTGCGGCCGCCCTCTATTTTCCAAACCCTAGATTGGTGAGTTGAGAATATGAATTAGCATAAATTGAGTTTATATAATTCTTCACTTGGAACGGAGCTTGTTATAAAGTTTGATCTCTTATATTGATTGATTGATTGAAGCAGCTAGCGGTGGGTTAATTGCGAGATCGATCGATGGGGCGAGGGAAGATTGAGATCAAGCTCATTGAGAACACGACGAACCGGCAGGTTACCTTCTGCAAGCGCCGGAACGACCTCCTCAAGAAGGCTTATGAGTTGTCCGTCTTGTGCGAGGCTGAGGTCGCACTCATCGTCTTCTCCAGCTGCGGACGCCTCTATGAGTACGCCACCAACAAGTGAAAGTGAAACTCTAGTCTGTCTCTTCCCTCCACATTTTCTTTTCTTCTTCTTCTTTTTAATCTTGTTGGTTTGCCTCTTTATGCAACTTACAAAGGAATAGGTACTCCATAAGCCGAAGGTGTTTGACATTTTTTCTCACTGAGAGGAAGACTAAATTAGAAATCGTTTCTACGTTTTTTTCAAAGGAAGATTGGAACCTATCCTCTTAGATCTCAATGTCATTTTTGGCTTTGGCTTTGACTTTGGTTTTAGGAGCTGTGATCCGAATTGGTTATGAGTAGATAGATTTTAGATTTAGTTTTCTGTCAGATGTTTGTACACTCCAATTCACTTAGTAGTTGCATCTAATTCGTTAAAATCAATTTTGGTCTTTAAAGTTTGTTCATAATATAAAATATCTTCTGCTACAAAAGAGATCATTGTGTTGGGAATAGTTCAATTTCATCTTAGGCGTATGAGGTAATCAGTGAAATTATATGGAAGTGGTTTTTTTCAATTAAAGTACTAGAACTATAAACTTGTCCTCTGCTCATTTTACTTTCTTAATTTGAGAGCAAATCAGGAGAACCCTATTTAAATTTAAATAGATATCTCGTTTCATCATCGAGTGGATAGATGCATAAATATTTATGGTATTTTGCAGGTAAAGATCACTTGCATGTTTCTCAGTTTGGTGGAGAATAAGGTAAACCTTTCCATTAAAGGATCCAGAAGATTATTTTTTACTTACTGGGGTACTCCTCAATTTTCATCAGTACAACATGAATGTATTCCACAAGCTATTCTGGGAATGGATGTTATTTGTCAAGCAAAGTCTAGAATGGGTAAAACGGTGGTTTTTGTACTTTCTACTCTTCAGTAAATTGAGCCAACAGCAGGCCAAGTTGCTGCACTTGTAATGTGTCATACAAGAGAATTGGCCTTCCAGGTTTGACTTTATTTTTAAAGAATGATTTATGTTGATTTTGGTGGTTCTAGAATTTTGATTCATATTTATATTTGTGCAGATTTGCCATGAGTTTGAGCGATTCAACACGTACTTACCAGACATCAAGATTGCTTATTGTATACTGTACTTGTTGTCCAGTAACTTATCTTTGAACTATTAATATTATATCGTGATATAGGTTTTACATCAGAAACCAAAGAAGACACTGAAGGAGATAACCAAAGATTTATGCCCAGTTGAGACCACTTATAAATATTCAAAGTTTCAGTCATTTAGATTGTCAGTAACGAACTGTTTTTTTGGTTTGATTTGGTTTTCAGGTTCTTAGCATACAACAGTTATACAGAATCAGTACTATGTACTGGGATGACAAGTATGGCACGCAGAGTGTTACATCAGAGGTCTGATTTCACTTAGATATGTTCTTAAGTTGCATTCTGTTATATATATATATATATATATATCACATGCATAATTTTCATATTCACAATGGAATAGCTAAGTGTGGTACCAACTAAGTTTGTGTGGGGACAAAATAGAGAACAATTAAGGCACCAAGACGGGGCCAGTCTAGTGAAGCAATAATGGTGCGTTTCTAGCATCTAGTAATATTCTTGTTGACATAACCAACTGATGGAAGACAATTGGGAATAAATATATTGGCCTATACCAAGTCTTCCATCTCATAGTTTGCCTTTGGGACAAATGGTATCAACCTTATTTTGCAATGGCTTCAAACTGTTCTGTTGCACTTTTAGGTCTTTCCAAGTAATAACGTAGAGTTTTTTTTTTTCCTTTTCAATTTTATAGATCATTTCAAGTATGAGACTTGTGATGGCCGAGGGCTCAAATAATTCTTCCAATAATTCTTTCTTGTTAGATGATGATTCCAGGTAGGCCTTAAATTGTTTCTTCCTCTGTTCTACATATTAGTTACTATAAATTAGATTTACATTCTCCTTTGATGCAACATTCCATTTTTGGTCGATGATATCTCAAAGTCAATGACAGAAATAGATATAGAAGATATCGATCCACCACCTTTCCTTTGTCAGAGTTCGGGCTTTGCATTTTTGGCACAATGAAATTAGCAAATGTTACCCTCCTATTTATCCACTGCTAATCCCCCTGTGCCTGTGCATAAATTTCTGCCTTCCATCTTGTCCATATCATCAAGTAAACATGGTAGTATTATAGCAGATATAATATCATTCTTTTATGATATGATCTACACATGCACATTATAAACAATATACAATAAGCAATGATGATATATGGTGAATTTACTTCTTTACTTATTTCTTGTTTTACTTGATGTATTATTGAGCATCCTCATCCATATATTATAGGCCTTGGAAATTATATACAGTTATATATTGACCATAATATTAGTAATTTGATTATCAAGTTGATCTCATAGTTCTGTTGGTTCTAAAGGAAATTTATTCTTTGTCACTTTTTATACGTACAAGAGTTTTGGATTGTTTAGGGGAGAGAATTACAAGTCAGAAAAGCTCAAGTTCTTTAGTGGATATATACAGTTGTTTGTTTCACCTTTCTTGATCTCAATGCACACCAATCCCTTAGTTTAGGGAGGTAGTACATTTTGTTGAGTTGTTGTTACAAATTAATCCCTTATATTTATGTGATAATTGATGAATGTTTCTTTTTTTAAGCATTTTAGTTAGTCATCTTGTTACCTGGTGCCCTTACTACTTTTTCAACTATGATTTTTGGTCTTGGTTTACTAATATATTATTTATGTATTTTTACAGTTTACAAATCTCAAGTACTCTAGAGTTGAAATTGATGAAGTGCGGATCGAGTGGGCTGAATGCATGCTAGATTACATTTGAAGTGCGGTTCTACCTTGATATGTTGTTAAAAGAATGTTCTACCTTGATTTTGATATCTATTAGCTAGCTTTTGATGTAAAAAGAATGTTTGGGTATTTTATGGATAATGTTGTAAGAAGATTATTTATATAATTTGTGAATATTTGTGTATTTTATGGATATTGTTGAATGAAGAATATTTGTATAATTTGTGAATATTTGTGTATTTTTTTTTATTATTATCGATTTTTCATTGTTTCGGAAATCAAATTGTTAAAAAATATCCATATTACATCGGTTTTCCACCTCTCCAAAACCGGTGTTATTAACTAATATTACATCGGTCATTTACCGCTGCCAAAACTGGTGTTATTAACATACAATATTACATCGATTTTACACCATTGATGAAACAGTGTCGTTAAATGATACTACACCGGTTAATAACCGATTCGAAGACCGGTGTCGTTAATTGATACTACACCGGTTTTAAACCGATGTCTAAAATGACAGACTTTTTACATCGGCTTCATAGACATCGGTCGAAAATGAAATAGACACCGGTGGAAAACCGATGTCTATGAGGATTTTTGTTGTAGTGATAGTACCTTCCAAAGTCAGAACTCTCTACTCATATAGAATTGCTGAATAGCCGTAAGCCTATTTTGAAGCATATTCAGGTTCGGGTAATCCAGCACATATGCGGAAGAGAGACAATGATAAGTTGGACAGGAATTCACTTGTTTGTGAGTTATCCTAGAGAAATGAAAGTAGATTTATAGTCTTAAAAATCAGAAGGTCATTGATAGTATCAATGACCGATTTTTAGAAAAGGACTATGTAATAAACCAAGTGCCCATAAGTAAATTTGTTCTTACGGAAATAATAAAAGACATGTCTAATCTAGTACCAACTGTACAAGATGAGATACCACAAGGAAACTGCAACACGTATCACAAATGATACACAATTATAGAAAGTGCATCGTCGTAGTGGGAGTGTTGTTAGGCAACCTAAAAAAATTCATGTTTTGGGAGAGTTTTTGGACTCGATCCCAGGAGGACATGAACCTAATCTCCAGACATATGACGAATCACTCCAAGATAAAGATGCAGCATCTTGGCAAAGAGTAATGAATAATAGAATTAGAATATATGTATTCTAATAAAGTCTGGAAGATTGTAGAACCACCAAGTGGTGTAAAAGCCTTTGGGTGTAAAAAGGTCTATAATAGGAAAAGAGGGATAGACAGGAAGGTAGAAACTTTCAAAGCAAGGCTTGATGGAAAAGGAAACTTTTTCACTGGTAGCCATGCTTAAGTCTATCCGGATTCTTTTATCTATTTGGCAAGTGGATGTCAAGACAGCATTCTTTAATGGAAGTCTTGAAGAAAGCATCCATATAAAGCAACCAGAAGGATTCATTGCAAAGGGCTAAGAGCATCTTGTGTGCAAGCTCAATCAGTCTATGGACTGAGGCAAAGCTTCAAGGTCTTGGAACATCCGGTTTATCAAAGTAATCCAAACCTATGGATTTATTTAGTAACCAGATAAGTCTTGTGTATATAAAAGGTGTGATGGAAATGTGGTGGTATTTCTTGTACTATACGTAGATAACATTTTTGGTAGTTGGAAACAATATCAAAATGTTGTCAGAAGTAAGGGTATGGTTGTCCAAATAATTCGATATAAAGGACTTGGGAGAATGTATATATTTTTGAGATCAAAGTAATAAGGGATCGAAAGAAAATATATATCTTACTTATCCCAAGCTTGATACATCGGAAAATCCTTGCTCGTTTTAAGCATGCAAGACTCCTCGAAAGGTTTCTTACCTTTTAAGCATGGAGTGTCTTTATCTAAAGAGATGTCTCCGATGACATCAAAGGAGATTGAGGACATGTAGGCAGTTCTTTATGCTTCGGCAGTTAGACAACCTAATGTATGCTATGCACGAGATCAGAAATCTATTTTGCCAAGGGCATAGTTAACAGATATCAAAGTAACCCTAGACAAGGACATTGGACTGCAGTAAAGCATATATTAAAGTACCTTAGAGGCGCTAGAGATTATATGCTAGCTTACAAGGCAGTTAATTTGGTCCCTGTGGGTTACACGAATTTTGACTTCCAATCGGATAGGGACAATAATAAGTCGACCTCGGGGTTTTGTGTTTACTTTAGGAGGAAAAGTCATAACTATGGAAGAGTGATAAGCATAGGTGTTTTTCTAGACTCCACCATAGAAGCTGAGTATATGGCAAGCCTCTAAGGTAGCCATAAAAGCTGAATGACTTAATTACCTCAAGATAGACTTAGATATGATTTCTAGTTTATCCAAAGATTATTACAATTTATTGTAATAATAATGGTGCAGTAACAAACTCGAAGAAACCATGAGTCTATAAGGCAAGTAAACACAATAGAGCGCAAGTACTACCCAATACGAGAAATTGTATAACGAGGAGAAGTTGTTGCCGCCTAGATTGCATCAGATGATAACCTAAGGTCCTTAAGGCAAGAGCTTTTTGAAAGGCATGGGAATCAGATGTATGGCAGCAGATATGGCAGCTTAGTCTTTTAGTATAAGTGGGAGATTGTTAGAGTGTATACTAAAAGCCTAGCTTTTGGTATAAATATTTATCTAGAAATAAGAATCACATTGGTCAAATGTCTACATTTATGATAAATGTAGTTGCTCAATTAATTTATATTGTAGATAACATGGTGTGTGGTGTCACACACAGAAGATCATGTTATTGGTTCCTTATAAATTATAAGAGCTCACGACCAAGATGGAAAGGAACAAACCATTGGAAGGTCGTAGTGTAATTAGGTATTAGTTTATCTTAACTATATAATTACACTAGTACACTTAGAGTGTATTGAGTAGGACCATTTGAGGTCGTTCCTTTTATACCGACTTTATGAAGGAACAAAGACATCAGTTATTATGGAAGTGTGTGCTCTTAATCCTAATATAATAACAAGCATATATATTTGATATTTATTTCTTTAATTTATCAATGGGTGAGATTTAGTTCGATGAATCAATAAGCCCGATAAGTTGGGAAATGATATCACTTATAGTGTGTGTTGTTGATTATAGAAGGAAACTGTGTCCTAGTAATCTAGGTTGAGAATGCCTCCAAGAGGAGCTCATAAGGATTGTCATGTTAAACCCTGCAGGTGGACTTAGTTCGACATGATGATGAAGTTGAGTGATACTACTCTTGGAGCTAGATATTAATTAAGTGAGTTGTCAGTAACTTACTTAATTAGTGGACATTTGTTATCTTAAACACAGGGAGACTAACACACTCATAATAAGAAGGAGCCCAAAATGTAATTTGGGATTGGTGCGGTAGTTCAATAATAGTTCTTTAGTGGAATGAATTATTATTGATGAAATTAAGTTGTGTGTTCGGGACGAACACGGGATGCTTAATTTCATCGGGAGACTAAAACCAATTCTTCCTCTCGGTCCCTATCGTAGCCTCTAGTATATAGAGATTTATACCCACCGCATACCCACCTTCTTACCCATCCAATGGGGCCGGCCAAGCTAGCTTGGAACCCAAGCTAGGGCCGGCCAAGATCAAGTGGATGAGACATGTAGGTGGCCGGCTAAAGCTTGGGTCCCAAGCTTAGGTGGCCGGCCACTAGGATATTAAAAAGGTTTTTTATTAAAATTATTTCTTATGTGGATATCATGATTTAAAAAGAGAGTTTAAAAATTAAAAATTTCCTTTTATAGCTTTCTACAAAAGATTCAGAGAAGAGATTAATCTCTTTCCTTATTTGTAGTTAAAAGGATGGTTTTAATTTTTGGTAAAAACTTTCCTTATTTGTAAATCATCTACATGTTTAAAAGAGAGTTTAAAATTTGAAATCTTTTCTTATTTGTTGATTAAAGGAGGATTTTAAATTTTAAGAAAACTTTCCTTTTTAACCATGTTCATGATTTAAAAGAAAGTTTAAAAATTAATAATTCTCTTTTATTAGTTTCTACAAAAGATTAAGAAAAGACTTGATATCTTTCCTTATTTGTAGATTAAAAGAGATTTTATTTTTAGAGATAACTTTCTTTTTATCCACATGTTTAAAAGAAATATTTTAATTTATTAAATTTCTTTTTTATAAACCAATCATGAAGGGAATAAATTATTGGAGAAATTTTTATAAATTTCCGGAAACAAATTAGGAAGTTTTAATTCTTGTTTTAATTAAAACTTTCCTTGATTTGGGGCTTGAGGTGGCTGGCCATTGTATTTGAAAAAGAAAATTATTTTTAATTAAATAAATTTTCTTTTCAATGGAAAAAGAATTAAGGAAATTTTTATTAAATTTTTCTTATTTGCCAAGACCAAGGATTATAAAAGAGGGGGTAGAGGAGGGTTCAAGGTGAACGACTCTATTCTATTTTTCTTCCTCTTTTCCTTGGTGGTGTGGCCGGCCCTTCCTTCTTCTCTTCTTCTTCTCTTTGTGGCCGAACCTCTTCATGCTTATGGAGTTTTAATTGGTGGCCGGATCTAGCTTGAGGAAGAAGGAGAGAAAGCCTACATCCCTTGGAGCTTGGTTGGTGGAAAAGATCTTCATCTTTTGGAAGCTTTGTGCTTGGCCGAAATTTGAAGAAAAGAGAAGGTGCCTTGGTGGTTTCTCATCTCGGAAGATCATTGCCCACACAACGTCCGAGGTTAGAAGAGAAATACGGTAGAAGATCAAGAGGTTTTTCTAAAAGGTATAACCAGTATTTTTTCTTTCCGCATCATACTAGTTATTTTTGGAAATAATACTAAATACAAGAGGCATACGATTCTAGAGTTTCGAATTTGTTTTTGATATAGTGTTCTTTTGTTTTTCTTTTCCTTGTGATTTGATTGGTCTTTTCGGTTAACCTAAAGTTATTTTAGGAAATTAAATATTAGCTTTCCATAAAAGGTTTTGTCTAGTCGGTGGTGGTTGCTCCCATATCCAAGAAGGCCATGTGCCTCGCCACGTCAGTACTAGGAACCAATTACTGAAATTAATATTTAATAGAATTAATAACTTAAGGTGACTTGGGTCGAACGTGTTAAGTTCCGCAGGAGATCCAAATCAAAACCTAAAAGAACAAATAGATTAAGTTTTGGATCAAACGTGTTAAGTTCCGCAGGCGATCCAAAATTTAATTTAAAAGAACACATGGTAGCTAGGAAAGGGTTCAGACCTTTGTACAAAATTTTTGTACAGTGGAACCTCTAGGTTTTCCGAGTAGCAACCAACAATTGTTGGAGTGTATATTGAAAGCCTAAGCTTTTGTAAACATTTGTTTTGAATAAAGAATCACATTTGGTCAAATTATCTACATTTGTTTGTAGTTGTTCAATTAATTTATATTGTAGATAACATAGCATGTGGTGTCACATGCAGAAGATGATGTTATCAGTACCTTATAAATTATAAACAATAGCTCACGACCAAAATGGAAAGGAACAAACCATTAGAAGGTCGTAGTGTAATTAGGTATTAGTTTATCTTGACTATATAATTACACTAGTACACTCAGAGTGTAGTGAGTAGGACCATTTGAGGTCATTTCTTTTATACTGACTTTATAAAGGAACAAAGACCTCGGTTATTATGGAAGTGTGTGCTCTTAATCCTAATATAATATCAAGCATATATATTTGATATTTATTTCTTTAATTTATCAATGGGTGAGATTTAGTTCGATGAATCAATAAGCCCGATAAGTTGGGAAATGATATCACTTATAGTGTGTGTTGTTGATTATAGAAGGAAACTGTGTCCTAGAGATACTAGGTTGATAATGTCCTCAAGAGGAGCTCATAAGGATTGTCATGTTAAACCCTGCAGGTGGACCTAGTCCGACATGACGATAAGGTTGAGTGGTACTACTCTTGGACTTAGATATTAATTAAATGAGTTGTCAGTAACTTACTTAATTAGTGGACATTCGATATCTTAAACACAGGGAGACTAACACGCTCATAATAAGAAGGAGCCCAAAAATGTAATTTGGGATTGGTGCGGTAGTTCAATAATAGTTCTCTAGTGGAATGAATTATTATTGATAAAATTAAGTTGTGTGTTCGGGGTGAACACGGGATGCTTAATTTTATCGGGAGACCAAAACCAATTCCTCCTCTCGGTCCCTATCGTAGCCTCTTATTTATAGAGTACTATACCCACCTATACCCACCTTCTATACCCACCCAAAGAGGGCCGGCCAAGCTAGCTTGGGAGCCAAGCTAGGGCCGACCTAGGTATAAAATTGGGTGGCCGGCCCTAGCTTGAACCCAAGCTAGTGGGGGCCGGCCAAATTAAATTAAAAAGGAATTTTAATTTTAATTTTTATTATGTGGAAGAAATAATTTATTAAAGAGAATTAAAATTAAAATATCTCTCTTATAAAAGATCTACAAAAGATTAAAGAAAGATATTAAATCTCTTTCCTTATTTGTAGATTGGTGAGATATTTTATTTTCTCTTTAAAAATTATTCACATGTTATAAAATTAAAATTATAGAAATTTCCTTTTATCAACCATGAAGAGATTTTTAAAGAGAAATTTTATTTTTTTAAAATTTCCGGAAACAAATTAGGAAGTTTTAATTGTTGATTGAAACTTGTCCAATTTGTTCTTCATGATATGGTCGGCCACTTGATTTCAATTGGGTAAATTTTATTTTATTTTTCTCAATTAAATCATGTCAAGGAAATTGAGGAAATTTTATTGTAATTAAATTTCCTAATTTGCCTAGGCCAAGGAATATAAAAGAAGGGGTGAGGGTGCCTTCAAGAGATACAACCTCTATTATTTTCTCTCCCTCTTTTGTTCCTTGGTGTGGCCGGCCATCCTTTCCCTCTCTTCCTCTTGTGGTGGCCGAACCCCTCTATTCCCTTGGAGCTCTTGTGGTGGCCGGATACTACTTGGAGAAGAAGAAGAAGAAGGAGAGGAAGCTAGCGTCTCTTGGAGCTTGGTTGGTGTTTTGATTTTCTTCCTTGGTGAAGCTTCTTTCTTTGTGGCCGAACCTAGCTAGGAGGAGAAGAAGGTGGTTGGTGGTTTCTCATCTCGGAAGATCGTTGCCCACACAACGTCCGAGGTTAGAAGAGGAATACGGTAGAAGATCAAGAGGTTTTTCTATAAGGTATAACTAGTAATTTTTCTTTCCGTATCATGCTAGTTATTTATGGAAATAATACCAAATACAAGGGGCTTACGTTCTAGAATTCGAATATGTTTTTCGATGTTGTGTTCTTTTGTTTTTCTTTTCCTTGTGATTTGATTGTTCTTTTCGGTTAACCTAAAGTTATTTTAGGAAATTAAATATTAGATTTCTATAAAAGGTTTTGTCTAGTCGGTGGTGGTTGCTCCCATATCCAAGAAGGCCGTGTGCCTCGCCACGTCAGTACTGGGAACCAATTATGGAAATTAATATTTAATGGAATTAATAACTTAAGGTGATTTGGGTCGAACGTGTTAAGTTCCGCAGGAGACCCAAGTCAAAACCTAAAAGAACGAATATATTAAGTTTTGGATCAAACGTGTTAAGTTCCGCATGCGATCCAAAATTTAATTTAAAAAGAACACATGGTAGCTAGGAAAAGGTTCAGACCTTTGTACAAAATTTTTATACAGTGGAACCTCTAGGTTTTCCGAGTAGCAACCAACAATTGGTATCAGAGCTAGGGTTTTGCCTCTGTGTATTTGGTATTTAGTTTAATTATGCACATGTCATACATAATTTAGGCAGGTTAATAGTAGGATGTGCTAACTTTGTGGATGCAGGATCCAACTATTATGACTTTTAGTTATTATGTGTGTGATTGGACCCTTGGACATGTCAAGGGCATTTATATGTGTGTGCATGATTGTATTAAAATACAGCAGGAGCTGTATTTAGTTTTATTAGGATTTTATTTTTGATCTAGATACATGTACATTCCTTTTATGGAATATAGGATCAAAAATGTAAAATTCTATTTATGTCGCGGATCGAATCTTGCAAAGCGTGGAACCTTCTAAGGACCAGAGGCGCAGCGGAACTAGGAGCAAGATGGATGCGACAACTAGACCCGGTGGCGGTGGCCAAATATGGCAGCAGCTTGGGATGACAACACACGGAGGACAATTAGAGATAAAAGCCATAATAGTTGAAATTAGATTTTCTATTTATTGCTTTTATATTGTGCTGTGTGTGCATGTTAGTTTACCAGTTTAGTAGGCTAGCATAGTTAAAATTCCTCATTTATAAATAACTAAGTGGGAGAGGGATTTTTAAATAAAACCCATGGTCTCCATTACTGGTTTGTAAGTGATGCAAATAAGCTTGCGCGTTGGCTCTGAGTGCCTTCCTCCATAACGGATGAGCTTGTTTGCGGATCACTAGAACAGACTTCCATTTTTGGATGACTATAGGAAGTTAATTAAGAGCGTGTGATCTTCCCCAACGGAAGGGGCATAATCTTATTAATGGACTTAGTGTCAAGTAATGGTATACACTTAGACACATCTAATAGTATCCTCCCCATCGGAGTCACTGCTATTATTTGTGTGACCAAATGATACCAACTATTAATTTTATTTGTCAAAAAGTTAGGTTGACAAGATAATAAAATTAATGGGTTAAAACCCTCCTTTCACAAATGTTGAATTTGTATACGTCCACACTAACGTGACATACAAAATTCACGGTGTTTTGAGGTGTTGGTTAATTTAAAATAGTATTGTTTGAGGAATCAATATTATTCTAAATTTAGAGTTCTGACCAAAAATTATTTGTGATTCTTAGGATGTCTTTCAACCCACTGTCTATCATACTTCAACAGAATAGACTTACTGGACCTAATTACATAGATTGGAAAAGGAACCTGGACATTGTCCTTACTGCTGAAAGCTATAAATTTGTATTGACTGAGCCTTGCCCTGAAGCACTTACTGGTGAATCTACCCAAGAGGAGATTGAATATCATAGGAAATGGGTAAAAGCAGATGAGATGGCGCGGTGTTACATTTTGGCTTCAATGTCAAATGTATTGCAACATCAGCATCAAGATTTACCAACAGCTTATGATATTATGAACAATCTCAAAGAACTCTTTGGTCATCAGGATAGGGCTTCTAGGCAAGAAGCCATGAGAAAGATAATGACAGCCACCATGCAAGAGGGTACTCCTGTAAGGGATAATATCCTAAAGATGATGGCTTATCTGAACGAGATACAGATCCTTGGAGGAGAAATTGATGGGGAAACCCAGATCGATATGATCCTCCAAACACTACCTAGAAGTTTTGAGCAGTTTCGCCTGAACTATAATATGAATAAGAGGATTTATTCATTAGCGGAACTACTGACAGAACTTCAAGCAGCAGAAGGATTATTTCATCACAATTCTCATATTCACTATGCTGAAAATGGTTCTACTTCTAAACCGAGAGGAAAGAAGAAAAAGAAACAAGCTGGTTCAGCAAAGAAAGTGAATAAATCTCAGAGTACGGGATTTAAAGCTGGAGTGAAGAAGCCGAAGGGCAAGTGCTTCATCTGCAAGCAGGCAGGACATTGGAAGGCGGACTGTCCTCGTAGGAACCAAAACAAAGGTATATATCATGCTCTAGTTGTTGAAACATGTTTAGCGGTGTTATCTACCAGCACCTGGTGTGTAGATACGGGAGCCACTGATCATGTCTGCAATTCCTTGCAGGGGTTCCAGGAAACCCAACGACTATCTGAAGGAGAGATTACCGTCTACATGGGCAATGCTACTAAAGTGACAGTTGTTGCAGTGGGAGACGTCTACTTATCTTTTAGTAGAAATAGAAATTTGATTTTAAGAAATTGTCTTTATGTACCCAGTTTTAGAAAGAATTTAATTTCAGTTTCTAAACTATTTTTAGTGGATATTCAGTTTCTTTCAGTAACGATGTAGTTATTAAAAGAAATAAAGTGATTATCTGTTCTGGTGCATTGGTTGGCAATTTGTATACTTTAAATCCAATTTCTTCCACAAAGCAAAACATGGAAATTTATAACTCATCTTCTAACTCTAATAAGAGAAAAGAACCTTCGGAAATGAACCAAGCATATCTTTGGCATCTAAGGCTTGGTCATATTAACTTAAGTAGGATTCAGAGGCTTATAGCCGATGGACTTTTGAGTTCATTAGAGTTGGAAAATTTTCCAACTTGTGAATCCTGCTTAGAAGGAAAAATGACCAAGAGACCGTTCAAGGCCAAGGGGTATAGAGCCAAAGAAGTGTTAGAATTGATTCACTCTGATTTGTGTGGTCCTATGTCTGTCCAAGCAAGAGGAGGTTTTGAATATTTTGTCTTTCATAGACGATTATTCAAGATACGGATACATTTACCTAATGCGCCGCAAGTCCGAGTGCTTTGATAAGTTCAGAGAATACAAGGCTGATGTGGAGAAACGATTAGGTAAAAGTATCAAGACACTACGATCTGATCGTGGTGGCGAATACCTCTTAGGAGAGTTTAGGAATTACTTATCAGAGGCTAGGATTCAATCCCAATTGTCTGCACCTGGAACACCCCAACAGAATGGTGTAGCAGAACGAAGGAATAGGACTCTTATGGAGATGGTTAGATCGATGATGAGTTATTCAGAATTACCAAATTCGTTTTGGGGATATGCTCTGGAAACAATAGTATACGTTCTGAACTTAGTACCTTCTAAATCAGTTTCTTCTACTCCCATAGAATTGTGGAATGGGCGAAAACCCAGTCTAAGTCATATTCGGATTTGGGGTAGTCCAGCACATGTGCTGAAACCAGATGCTGATAAGTTAGAATCTCGTACAGAAGTTCGCGTGTTTGTAGGATATCCCAAAGGAATGAAAGGTGGTTTATTTTATAGTCCTAAAGACCAGAAGGTCATTGTTAGCACCAATGCCCAGTTTTTAGAAGAAGATTATATAATGGATCACAAGCCCAGTAGCAAAGTTGTTTTAGAAGAACTTAGAGAGGGCACGTCTACTTCAGTACCAACAGTACAAGATGAAGTATCACAAGAGACTGCAACACGTGTCACACATGATACACAACCACAGACAGTGCCTCGTCGTAGTGGGAGGGTTGTGAGGTAATCCGAAAGATTCATGTTTTTTGGAGAGTCTTCGGACTTGATCCCGGGTAAACATGAACCTGATCCACGAACATATGATGAAGCACTCCAAGATATAGATGCAGCATCTTGGCAAAAGGCAATGAATTCTGAAATAGAGTCTATGTACTCTAATAAGGTCTGGGAGCTTGTAAAGCCACCTGATGGTGTAAAAGCCGTTGGATGCAAGTGGATCTACAAAAGGAAAAGAGGGACAGACGGGAAGGTAGAAACCTTCAAAGCTAGGCTTGTTGCGAAAGGGTACACTCAGAAAGAGGGAATCGATTATGAGGAGACCTTTTCACCGGTGGCCATGCTTAAGTCTATCCGGATACTCTTATCCATTGCTGCTCATATGGATTATGAGATTTGGCAAATGGATGTCAAGACAACTTTCCTTAATGGAAGTCTTGAAGAGAACATCCATATGAAGCAACCAGAAGGGTTCATTGAAAAAGGCAAAGAGCATCTAGTGTGCAAGCTCAATCGGTCCATTTATGGACTGAAGCAAGCTTCAAGGTCTTGGAACATCCGGTTTAATGAAGTAATCCAGTCATATGGATTTATTCAAAGTCCGGATGAGTCTTGTGTATATAAGAAGTGTAATGGAAACGTGGTGGTATTTCTTGTACTATACGTAGATGATATTTTGTTAATTGGCAACAATGTCAAGGTATTATCAGACGTAAGGGTATGGTTGTCCAAACAATTTGATATGAAGGACTTAGGAGATTGTGCACACATTCTTGGGATCAAAGTTATAAGGGATCGTAAGAAAAGAATGTTGTGTATGTCCCAAGCTTCATATATAGATACAATCCTTGCTCGTTTTAGCATGCAGGATTCCAAGAAAGGTTTCTTACCTTTTAGACATGGAGTAGCTCTATCTAAAGAGATGTCTCCGAAGATGTCAAAAGAGATAGAGGACATGAAAGCAGTTCCTTATGCTTCGGCTGTAGGAAGCCTAATGTATGCAATGCTATGTACGAGACCTGATATCTGTTTTGCCGTGGGCATGGTCAGCAGATATCAGAGTAACCCTGGACAAGGACATTGGACTGCGGTAAAGCATATATTAAAGTACCTGAGAAGGACTAGAAATTATATGCTAGTTTACCAAGCAGACGATCTGCTCCCTGTGGGTTACACGGATTCAGATTTCCAATCAGATAGGGATAACAGTAAGTCTACATTAGGCTATGTGTTTACTTTAGGAGGTGGAGCCATTTCATGGAGGAGTGTTAAGCAGAAATGCGTTTCGGACTCAACCATGGAAGCTGAGTATGTAGCAGCCTCTGAGGCAGCTAAAGAAGCAGTATGACTAAGGAACTTTCTAATGGACTTAGATGTGATTTCTGGTTAGCCCAAAATCATCACAATTTATTGTGATAATAGCGGTGCAGTTGCAAACTCGAAGGAACCACAAGCTCATAAGGCAAGTAAACATATAGAGCGCAAGTACCACCTGATACGAGATATCGTGAAGCGAGGAGAAGTTGTCATCGCCAAGATTGCATCAGTAGATAACCTGGCAGATCCTTTCACTAAGGCCCTTCCGGCGAAAGCTTTCGATCGGCATATGGAGGGAATGGGAATCAGATGTATGGTAGAAGATATGGCAGCTTAGTCATTAGTATAAGTGGGAGATTGTTGGAGTGTATACTGAAAGCCTAAGCTTTTGTAAACATTTGTTTTGAATAAAGAATCACATTTGGTTAAATTATCTACATTTGTTTGTAGTTGTTCAATTAATTTATATTGTAGATAACATAGCATGTGGTGTCACATGCAGAAGATGATGTTATCAGTACCTTATAAATTATAAAGAATAGCTCACGACCAAAATGGAAAGGAACAAACCATTAGAAGGTCGTAGTGTAATTAGATATTAGTTTATCTTGACTATATAATTACACTAGTACACTCAGAGTGTATTGAGTAGGACCATTTGAGGTCGTTTCTTTTATACTGACTTTATAAAGGAACAAAGACCTCGGTTATTATGGAAGTGTGTGCTCTTAATCCTAATATAATAACAAGCATATATATTTGATATTTATTTCTTTAATTTATCAATGGGTGAGATTTAGTTCGATGAATCAATAAGCCCGATAAGTTGGGAAATGATATCACTTATAGTGTGTGTTGTTGATTATAGAAGAAAACTGTGTCCTAGAGATACTAGGTTGATAATGTCCTCAAGAGGAGCTCATAAGGATTACCATGTTAAACCCTGCAGGTGGACCTAGTCCGACATGACGATAAGGTTGAGTGGTACTACTCTTGGACTTAGATATTAATTAAATGAGTTGTCAGTAACTTACTTAATTAGTGGACATTCGATATCTTAAACACAGGGAGACTAACACGATCATAATAAGAAGGAGCCCAAAAATGTAATTTGGAATTGGTGCGGTAGTTCAATAATAGTTCTCTAGTGGAATGAATTATTATTGATAAAATTAAGTTGTGTGTTCGGGGCGAACACGGGATGCTTAATTTTATCGAGAGACCAAAACCAATTTCTCCTCTCGGTCCCTATCGTAGCCTCTTATTTATAGAGTACTATACCCACCTATACCCACCTTCTATACCCACCCAAAGAGGGCCGACCAAGCTAACTTGGGAACCAAGCTAGGGCCGGCCTAGGTATAAAATTGGGTGGCCGGCCCTAGCTTGAACCCAAGCTAGTGGGGGCCGGCCAAATTAAATTAAAAAGGAATTTTAATTTTAATTTTTATTATGTGGAAGAAATAATTTATTAAAGAGAATTAAAATTAAAATATCTCTCTTATAAAAGATCTACAAAAGATTAAAGAAAGATATTAAATCTCTTTCCTTATTTGTAGATTGGTGAGATATTTTATTTTCTCTTTAAAAATTATTCACATGTTATAAAATTAAAATTATAGAAATTTCCTTTTATCAACCATGAAAAGATTTTTAAAGAGAAATTTTATTTTTTTAAAATTTCCGGAAACAAATTAGGAAGTTTTAATTGTTGATTGAAACTTGTCCAATTTGTTCTTCATGATATGGCCGACCACTTGATTTCAATTGGGGAAATTTTATTTTATTTTTCTCAATTAAATCATGTCAAGGAAATTGAGGAAATTTTATTGTAATTAAATTTCCTAATTTGCCTAGGCCAAGGAATATAAAAGAAGGGGTGAGGGTGCCTTCAAGAGATACAACCTCTATTATTTTCTCTCCCTCTTTTGTTCCTTGGTGTGGCCGGCCATCCTTTCCCTCTCTTCCTCTTGTGGTGGCCGAACCCCTCTCTTCCCTTGGAGCTCTTGTGATGGCCGGATACTACTTGGAGAAGAAGAAGAAGAAGGAGAGGAAGCTAGCGTCTCTTGGAGCTTGGTTGGTGTTTTGATTTTCTTCCTTGGTGAAGCTTCTTTCTTTATGGCCGAACCTAGCTAGGAGGAGAAGAAGGTGGTTGGTGGTTTCTCATCTCGGAAGATTGTTGCCCACACAACGTCCGAGGTTAGAAGAGGAATACGGTAGAAGATCAAGAGGTTTTTCTACAAGGTATAACTAGTAATTTTTCTTTCCGCATCATGCTAGTTATTTATGGAAATAATACCAAATACAAGAGGCTTACATTCTAGAATTCGAATATGTTTTTCGATGTTGTGTTCTTTTGTTTTTCTTTTCCTTGTGATTTGATTGTTCTTTTCGGTTAACCTAAAGTTATTTTAGGAAATTAAATATTAGATTTCTATAAAAGGTTTTGTCTAGTCGGTGGTGGTTGCTCCCATATCCAAGAAGGCCGTGTGCCTCGCCACGTCAGTACTGGGAACCAATTATGGAAATTAATATTTAATGGAATTAATAACTTAAGGTGATTTGGGTCGAACGTGTTAAGTTCCGCAGGAGACTCAAGTCAAAATCTAAAAGAACGAATAGATTAAGTTTTGGATCAAACGTCTTAAGTTCCACAGGCGATCCAAAATTTAATTTAAAAAGAACACATGGTAGCTAGGAAAAGGTTCAGACCTTTGTACAAAATTTTTGTACAGTGGAACCTCTAGGTTTTCCGAGTAGCAACCAACAAATCACAGAAAATACCACATATGGGGGAGCTACGCTCTACAACAAGAAATCCTCAATATGTAGGAGTAACACTCCACTACAAATAATCCATAACATGTATATGCAATAGATATGGGAGCAATGCTCCGCTACAAGCAATCCGAAATATGTATATGTGGGAGCTCCGCTCCACCACAAACGATCCATAAGTGTCCAAGGCACCTAACTATCCAACTAAAGGCTGCACGAGATCACTCGACCACATATCACTGTGGGCAGCCAAAGGTATAAACAACCTAGTAAACAAATCAAATCCATAGTCAACTCTATCATCATCCTAGTGGGTTGGTCACCCACTAATAGGAGAATTAGTTGACAGGGTTATACAACCAATAACATAATGTAGACACTCAGCATTCTACATTCAACATAGGTAGAATCATCATGATACTACCCACCATACACCTGGCACACATGCACACACAACATATGTATGATCGACATAATTCTCCAATTAGTACACACCAAACATACTCACAACATAGGCATAAATCATCGTGCTACCTCCAACAATGCATACCGAACCCGTGTGCATATATCAAGATAGGTAAAATCAACAATACACCACAAACAACACTCACATGACATATCTTCACCTATGCCAAGAGTATAACCAACATATACTTCCAATATAGCATACTAAACTCAGGTGCACTCACAAATCAAACATAATCAAAAAGTTACCTCAGATACCACACCAAACACATATGTACATATCACAACTCAGATTAAATCGACAAAATGCCTCCATCAAAACACCACCGATGTACTTATACTACATCTCGGATTTAATCAACAAGCTATCTTCAATAATACCTCCAGATACATACACCGAACTACATATCTATGATCCACAAGGAACCTTCAAATCATATCAGAACATGGATACATATACTACTTGCAAATGGACAGTCTACCACATGACTCCTACAACCCAAAACAATCATGATATACATGCAAAATCAGCATACCAGCTCAATCAAAGAGACCAACCTTATGCTACCAACACTCATGGGTTACCGGTATATCTAAACAAAATTCATGCATATGTATCAAGCATGAATACATCAATCAAAAGCAACCCAAAATAAAGCAGCCTAATCATCCAGTAACAACCCTGCTCTAGGTTCAAAGGAACTGGTATCGGACAAGAAAAATATACACACCGTGGTATAACATTGCCAGTCAATGTCATACACTACCAAGACTATATCCAATGGGAAAAATTTTATCATCATAAATCCAAATGTACTCTCCCAGTTTACACTAGTAACGATTGTATCCCATAAGTGTTAAGCAATTAGCTCTACACTTCCTTACACTAGCGGCGTCACATATCCCAACGCACCCTCTAAGTTATCCCACCAGGTATATACAGTCCACGGTCAAAGTCTTCATGGAATAGGACACATCGATCCTTTATAAACTATCCAAGCTGAAAATGATTTCTGACTAAATCAGTCCTTCCCACATCAGTACAAAACATGTACTCAAAGGTGCTCTAGATACATAACTAAGCACAAATAACCTAAAGGTTCGAACCTCTAAAAATAGAGTATGACAATCCTCTACTGATCAACCAACAAAACTAAATTATTCATCTACTAACTAATCAAGAATACCTTAATCCTCCACAAGCAACTAAGGTATATCCAACCACATAATATCATATGTATAACTGTGTACGACCCAAAAGAAAAAATCAGAATTTAAGAACATCAAGACACTCTCATCTTCATCCTCAAAAACATCAGCCCACACTATATCAGATGAATAAATCTCTACTCCCCATGAGGGCAAGTTAGCATTCAAAACATCAATCATTATTTATCCACATAGTCCCCTATCAGAGGAAGCATATATCATTTTTTTTTATATCATCCTGTTAACTATCCATAACCAACCAGGTTTATTAAAATCTCATAGACACATTCAACCGTATAACTCTCCAGCACCCAATTTATAATCTGATCACCAACCCTAATCATCAAACCTGTGAATATCATAAATGACACTCACTATGTCACCATCAATGACAACCCAAATATAAATCATCAAAATAGTTATCCACTAATAGATCATCAAAACAAATATCTAGTAATTGATCATCAAACAATCACATAACATTTACTCTCATAAATCATTAGAAATCAACATATCATAATATCTTATCTCACAATATCCCTCAACCTCAAACCATTCTCAACAATGATCAAACATGGTAACTCCCCAAATGACCAATTTTCATCGTATCGGATACCCTAATATCCAAAAGATATGAGTATAAAAACTCTACTGACTAAAACAATAGGAATTATGTAGGTATCATCCACTACCCAGCTAACAATAGTAGAGGCTGGTATGTGCCTCCATCTCCTACTAGTAGTAATAGAAGCTTAAACTACTGATGGTATGATAAGAAAAATCACCAGAGACTATAATCCTTGATCTCTATTAGGGTCGACCAGGATCAGTGACTAACCCATCACATGTAATATGGCTACAACAACCAGACAAGTAATAAAGATAAAGTGCTAATAGATGTCCTAACTATCATAAAATAAACATCATACCTATTTGCCGTCTGGAGATGTTCCATCGCTGTCCAGTCTCCAACTTCTGACCTCAAAATTTCGAACGAGAAAATCACCGGAAATCCATATAAATCTGAAACAGAAGTCCGAAACATAACTATAACAGAAATCCGTACAAACCGAAATAGACATCTAAAAATCCAGAACACCAAAAGCAGGTATCCATAACCTGCTCTGATACCATTAAATTGGTATCAGATAAATCTCGAAAATCCAAAATACAAAAATCTAACAAGCGTCGCCAAACTCTGACGCTCTAATACCAAGTAAATAAATTGGTATCAGGTTATCCCAAACATCAAAAATACGAAAACAGAAGATCGTATACCTGTGCTCTGATACCACTAAATTGTCACGCCCCAGAGGAGTCCCTGTCCGAAGAAATTTCGGCAGCATCTCCCTTGTACGGCGGACAATCTGAAACTTCTACATAACCCATATACCTCAGCCACAGATGGCTGGAATAATAACAATAAATAAAAACAATCACCACGCAGTTTATATAGATATTCAGCCTCTGGCTGTCACAACCACGCAGTTAATAATAGTAATCACAATACTACACTGACTCGAAATCCACCCTACTCCACTACACTCGTAAAACTCAAATCCGACGAAACTCACCTCTTCTGCCGTCCAGGCAGGCATGTAGTAAAGAAAACATATCGAATAGAACATCCATCAATATCAAAAGAAAACATACGATGTCCAAGTATCTAAATAACCAAGTACACAAATAAGCAAATAAAAACTAAACCAAATGGTAAATAAATCCTCGAGGTCTGTAGGGATCTAGCACTACGTGCAGTGAGGACTAGCGACTGGAACTCCCTCCGGACAGCATCAACCTGAAAATAACAACAATGGAGGCGGGGTGAGTCCAACACTCAGCAGGTACAATTGATATGCAAAGTAAAGAAAATAACACCTAGCACTAACCATGCGTACAGTCTCCTGATAAAAATAAAGGTAAATACAAATCGAAGTAGATAGGAGAGAAACTGTACTAACCAGGACCCGGTATAAGGACAAACAGTCTGAAAGGTATAGAAGACCTGTATGCATGTCAAACATGGTATCCACACAATATGCAGCATATAAATGCAGCAAACACAAACATAAGCAATAAATGCATCATGCATATGATGCCAATGTCATGGTCACCCTTGACGCCAGTCAACCAACTCACAACAAAAGTGGGACCGAGTGGGTAGGGCTGCGACAACCGTGCACTCCGCAACACTACTCCTGATGAGTGATTGAGTGGACGGGATGCTGTCGGAGTACATACATACTCCTACCCCAAATCATAAATGGGGGGGCGCAATGCTCTCATCTCCCGGTACGCTGTGACGGGGAGGGATCTCTAACGTGCTACACGCTGCGTCACACTACCCATGAGCGGATCAACGGAGCACCGGAAGAGTCAAACTGACGTGCTACCACGCTGTGTCACGCTACCCATGAGCGTCACAACGGAGCACCGAACAATGATGAAACTGGCAATGTGCTCAACAATAATGGAGCAATCTATCGCACAGCATGCGATCATGCAAATGGTGCATGTCACTAAGCATGGTAATATACTAAACCAACCTCTGAACATATAACAATGGGCACCATAGTGAATAAATCAAATCAAGATATACTGATCAATAAAGTATCAAACCTAGGTCCTGACATGGTAAAACATGGTTATATCACTACCCATGAGCATGTGAATCAGATAGGTATCAATACGAGATGCAAATAAACAATCAATCAAGCAGGTAACATGTATCGGGTAGTGATTAACCGAAACAAATAAGAAAACACAATTAATGCAAATTGTTAATATCATTACTAAGCATATCAAAGACAATAAGTCAAAAGTACCCGCCTCCAATAAAATAGTCCAAATCTGACTCCGAGATACTCGTCTCGCGTCAAAGTCCTGTGATACCAAACATACATTTTTATTTAGCTACAAATTAAATGAATAACTAAATAAAAATCCTTAAGAACAGTTTTAGGGAAAAACCCTAAACCATAATCTCGACCTTCCTAAATTAAATCCAACAATTAACTAGGGTTAATTTCCTTTAACCCTAATCATAACATTAGATTAAAAGTCTAAAGCGAATCAAATCTACCTATTCCAAACATAAACATAATCAACCTACTCGAAGTTCAATATCCTAAACCTTACCTCAAATTCACCGTCGTTACAAGAACCAATAGCCACTGTACGGAGTGACTGTCCAACCACAACACAAAACTTCACCTCAAAGCTGGGATCACTGCTGAAATCAGACTGATCAGAAAAAGGATCAATCAGTGGAAATCACAGATCCTACACAACCTAACTCACCTTATCTGTTAGTTAGAGCCCTAGAGCCAATCATTTGATGATTGTATGAACTCATTGTATCATATTCTTGTATATTAATAAAGGCATTTGATTTTGGTTATTATACTTATTTATATTAGTGCCAAATAGACTAAGTATAATAGCGTCCTTGAGTAGAAGGTTCTTACCTATATCAATCGATTGGTTGAATCGATAGTGAGATGATATAGGGAACACTACTCTAAATCATTCCTAGTCGAGTATTAACATTCAGGGACAATGTTAATACAATAAGACTAGCATGTAGGTCAGCTCGATGACTTGATCTCACAAGTCATGGATATAGAGATATCAAGCTGACACATGGGTATGCATTAGAGAATGTATACTGAATGACCCGCCATGAGAAAGTATCATGGATCGTTATATGAGTGTCATATACTTTCTCATGTGGCTATTAGTATGACTATTAGTCCTTAGACTTGAAGTCACCATGGATCCCTACATAAAGAGTTATATACTTTGGTTTCTTCAAACGTCACCGTTAACTGGGTGGACTATAAAGGCGATTACTGGGTATATAACGAATTATGTAGAGGGATGTGAGTGATGTAGATGGGATCTATCCCTCCCATATGACGGGAGCGACATCGGTATTCTTGATAGAGTGAGACAACTAAGTGCATGGCCATGCCCAAATGAGTCAACATTAGATGTTGAGCTCATTTGATCGAGTGAGTCTACTTGGAGTTCAAGATTTAGATTGATTAGAGGATGACACGGTCTATGCCTCATATTGATCAATCTAGATGTCTAGGATAGAAGGACAATGTCTCATATATTGTGAGGAGTCACAATTAGTAGTCACAAGGTGATGTCGGATCTCGACATTCTTGTAACTTGGGTAGTAATGATGTGTTGCTAGATACCGCTCATTACTTATGCTCCTAAATGGGTTTAGGGCATTGCCAACGTTACAAGAACCTATAGGGTCACACACTTAGGACAATTAGATGGAGATTAGGTTCATATGATGAACCAAGAGGATTAGATTCATTTGATGAATCAAATTGGATTAAGAGTAATCCTAATTGGGCTAACTTGAGTTCGACTCAAGTTGATTCATGTGTTCAATGAGTCTAATTTAGATTTTGACTCATTGAATCAATTTAATTTAATGAATTAGATTCATTATATTAAGTTGGCTCGAATCAAATGGTTAGATTAGATCAACCATGGTAGAGATTGAGTCAAGTTTGACTTGACTTGAGAAGGAAGACCAAAGGTCAATTTTGACTTGACCTTTTGCCACCTCATTGGTGAGTTGGCATTAGGTGGACCAATAATGATGTTCCACATCATCATGGGTGCCACCTCATGGAAGTTACAAAGCCATTCTCTTTAATGGTTTCATATTAATTGCAATTAATGCAATTAATTTGGTGGTTTTTGAGAGTGTCCGGCCACTTTGTGTTTGTGTGGGAATTCATTTTTCCATTCATGTGGTGTAACTCCTTCTCCTTCCTTGTGTTCTCTTCTTGCTCTCCCTCTCTTCCTTGCCGTGACCTATCAAGGTGCTAGCACACCTTTGTTTAGGTTTTCTCCATCAAGAATTGTTCGTGTGGATACTTCTAGAGGACCGACGCTTGACGGTCTAGAGATCCGGCAACTTCTTGGACGAGCGGGAACGCAAAGGGCTTCGCTACAAGGGTAATGGTCTTAACTTTAGTGTAGATCTAAAGGTTCTACAAACTCGTACAAGAAAAAGGTTTTTCGAAAAGTTTTGTTTACGAATCTTTGCACGAGATCCATGGCTTTGGGTAACTCGGGGTTTCCGCGACGCGAAAAAGCAGTTTTCGTGGCCCGACGAACCCAACATTATCTGCTCGGGTTTAGGATCAATCGGGATGTGGCCGACGGCGGTTTCAGGACTAAGGTACGCAGCTGGAGTTACCCAATCCAGGGTCAGCAGCAGCGCAGAGGGAAGGGAGAGCGGCAGTGTCGAAGAGGAGACCGGCTGGTGGAACTGTTTCGTGCGACGTCGGATACTAGCTAGGGCACAGCGGACAGAAGAGGGGATAGGCTCGGTGTCGGCAGTGCTCGGTCACAAGGGAAACACCGACGGTGGTACTCAAGTGCCGGCGAGAAGGAAAACTAGGCCACAGTCGGCGCTGGGTCGAGAGATGGCAGCGTCGGCAAGCACAGTGGTGCCAGTCGGCGTTGGCTGTGATCGGCGGCGGAAGAAGGTGCGGCCAAGACGAAATCGGTTGGGAATAAGTAGAAGGAAAGAACCGCACAGCGGTTAGGGTACGAGGAGAAGTCGGGCTTGCGGGAGGTCTCGGCGTCGGTAGGGGTGGCGGCGGCGCGTCGCTCAGCGAGGAGGAAGAGCACCGGCGGTGCTGTCGGGTGGAGAAGGCCGGCGTCGCGAGAGATGAGGGAAGGAGGGTTCGGCAGAGGAGAAGAAGAACACGCGAGTTCGGCGTCGGGGAAAAACCAGAGGAAAAGAAAAATAAAAGAAAAAGAAAAGGAAAAGGAAAATTAAAACTTTTCCTCATTAAAAAAGGGTATCCTAAACAGGCTTTTCCGGGCCTCGTTTTTATCCCCGTTAACTCGTCCATACGAGCTCCGAAAAATTCCTGAAAAATTTCTAAAAATTCCAGAAAATTCTCTTATTAATATTCGCCTATTTTTCGGTATTTTAAAAAGCTTCTCTTCTCCTTCCCTCTCAAGCCGCTCATCCGACGCACACATACCTTCTCTATGCCTCTCCTCTTGTTGCGTCGCCCTCGGGTCGCCACAGCCGACAGCGGCGTCGTCAGCCGAGCCCTAGATCTTCCTCGTCTCCTTCCTCTCGACTCTGCCTCGACCCTTTTCTTCTTCCTTCTACCTAGCATCGGCGGTCCGCCCCTTTTCAGCGCCACCGACCACCACAGCCAACTCCGATAGCCCCTCTGCCCTAGGACCTCCGTCGCCGCACGGGACCAGTGCCGACCACCTCCACACCGTGCCCTAATACCCGAACTCTCCTCTACTGTTGACGCTGCCCTATGCCGTGAGCAGCCAGTGCCAACCTTGTACTCGACGCTAATCGCCACAGAGAGATCGTCGGCAGCAACCTTTCTCTAAGCCCTAACCTCGACCTTTCCGCTTCATCGCCGGCTTGGATCTACTGTCTTGTGCTAAAGCTTCCATTTAACACACGGTAAGCATCCCTGGTTGTTTCCATCAGTAAGCTACTAGGGTAGGATTGTTATGTGTTGTTTTGGATTAGTGATCTCTATTTCTTGGTGGACAACAAGTGATCAGGGCAGAGAGGTAGATTCCAGTAGCGTTTCCTTGTCGGCAGCACTCCAGCCAGCAACCTTATCGGCTGTGAATCGAGGTAAGGTGTAGGGATTTAGTTACATGTTGTGGATAATGGATCTTTGTGGTAGATCATGGTGTAATTTGATCATTTAGTAGTTGATTGTGCTTAGATTTATTTGTTTAGATTAATCTAAGGGGATGATTAGGGTTAAAGCAAATAACCCTAATAAACAGTTGGATTTATTTTAGGTTTGGAGATTTTTATTTAGCTATATAACTAAATACATTATTTGTTTGGTATCACAGGACTTTGACTCGAGAGGTGTCTCGACGAGGGATCTATTTCAGATACGATCCTTTCTATTAGAGGTGGGTACTTTGACTTTATGTCATTTGATATCCATAGTAGTGTTTTTAACAAATAGCAATGATTATGTTTCTTATCTGCTTCCGTTGGTCACTACCCGATCTGTTACATTCTTGTTTTGTATATTTGTTATGCACTTCATGTTAGTATCTACCTGATTATACATGCTTATAGGGGTAGTGACACAATCATGGTTTTATTATGTTCAGGACCTAGGTTTTGATACCTTATCTGACCTGTGTACCTAGACCATTAATTTGGTCAATTTGTTCTAGGGTACACATTATATATATGGATAGGTTTAGGATATTTTCTTTATGCTTAGTGTCATGCACCATCTCGCATGATTGCATGCTGTGCGATAGTCGGCTCCATTATTGTTGAGCACATCGCCAGTTATATAGATCTGCACACAACACCACTCATGGGTTAGTGGTATGTCAGGCAGGTGTGTGGCAGTTTTGCTGTTAGGCTCCGCTGGTTCGAGGACTTAGTGTGGTAGCTGGCAGACAGTTCTGCTCTGTTAGGCTCTGCTAGTTTAGAGATGCAGCGTGGTAGCCGGCAGACAGTTTGCTCTGTTTGGCTCCGTTGGTCCGCTCATAGGTAGTGGACGTAGCGTGGTAGCCGGCAGAGATCCCTCCTCTGGACTGGCTCAGGGAGATGAGAGCATTGAGCTCCCCCATTTATGATTTGGGGTAGGAGGATAGGTGTGCTCCGACAGCATCCCGTCCACTCAGTCACTCATCAGGAGTAGTGATGGCAGAGTGCACGGTTGTCACAGCCCTACCCACTCGGTCTCACCATCGTGTGTGAGATGGCTGACTCGCGTCAGGGGTGACCAGTGTTGGGGTTGCAAGGTTGCAAACATAGTCCCATATTGAAAACACATGGGAAAGATCATGAGTTTATAAGAGAAAAAGATATCTCCATTGGCATGAGGCCTTTTGGGCAGAGCCCAAGAGCAAAGCCATGAGGGTCTAGGCCCAAAGTGGACAATTTCATACCATTGTGGAGATATCTAAATTCTTTTTGATCCTACAATTGGTATCAGAGCCCTGACTGCCAGAAGGTTTAACCGCCAACTGTGCACAAGAGCTATGGTCTGATTGAGCCATGTGGATACAATATTGACCTCGAACAAAGAATGTGAGGGCTCCTATGTTCGGATCAAGAGGACTAGACACCAGGCAGGAAGTCCTAGTTGCGGCTAGGCAAGGAAGTCCTAGTAGGTCGGGTGGACCGAGGGGCAGGAAGACCTGGTGGGTCGAGGATCGGACGTGGGAAGCCTATGGTCCTTTGTTTGGGGGGGGGGAGATTGTTGGGGTTGCAAGGTTGCAAACATAGTCCCATATTGAAAACACATGGGAAAGATCATGGGTTTATAAGAGAAAAAGATATCTCCATTGGCATGAGACCTTTTGAGGAGAGCCCAAGAGCAAAGCCATGAGAGTCTAGGCCCAAAGTGGATAATTTCATACCATTGTGGAGATATCTAAATTCTTTTCGATCCTACAACCAGGACATGTCATTGGCATCATACGCATTGATGCATTTATTGCTTATGTTTGCTGCATTTGGACGGATGCATATGATTGACATGCATACAGGATTTATGACACTCTCGGTTTGACGACCTTGTTATACTTATACCCAGGTCCTGGTTAGTACAGTTTTCTTCTATTTATTTCAGTTGCATTTATCATCCTTATATCAGGAGACTGTACGCATGATTAGTGCTAGTTGTTATTTTCTTTATTATGCATATTAGTTGTTACCCGCTGAGGAGTTGACTCACCCCATGATTATTATTACATTTCAGGTTGAGACTATCCGGAGAGTTTCAGTCGCTAGTCCCTTGCACTCTTTCGAGGATGTGTTGTTTTCGGACTTTGGTTCTTATTCTCTTATTGCACTATTTGGACTTGTATTAGTTTACTTTATGGATGTTGTCGTTGAGTTTTATTTGGATTTATTTTACTACATGCCTGCCTGGACGGCAGAAGAGGTGAGTGGATTCTGGTTCATCGTGTTTTGAGCTTTATGGGTGTAGTTGAGTAGGGTTATTTTTGAGTTTTCTTATCACTACTTTAGTTTGTTTACTACATACATGCCCGCCAAATGGGCTGCCACTCACTTGGCTACCAGGATTCATAAACTCTAGTACTTAGCCTGGAGGTCTAGAGTTCGAATCCTTGGGAAGGCAAAAATCCACTGGCCAGGGGTGGGAATTCCTAGTGAGTAACGACACGACCGAGGGTCGTCGGTCGACGACATAAGGGGTCGCCGGTAGGGCCGCCAGTTGGGCCACACAAGGGACCGCCAAATGGGCCGCCGCTTTGGCTGCCCAAGGGGCTGAGGGGCCGGGTCATTACAATTTCTATCATGAGCGAAAAAATACTAGATTCTCTTATCCAGCAGATCCATGCGAAGGGAAGAAACAATTTTCATGGCAATAATCTATGCTAAGCTACATGATAGGATTATACCTTGGTTGCGTGCCCTTCGCAATCCCGACAACAACCTTTTCTTTGGATCCAGATCTCAACGCGTTCAAGCATCCGCGCCTCTACGGTATCCACACGAGCATATCCTTCGTTCGTCGCACGAACGAAGCCTTCGGAGAAGAACCATCTTCTTGTGATAGCAAGAAGCATGGTTCGACCAAACATCAAGAATCGAACATGGAAGGAGGAGGAAGAAGATGGAATCTCAAGAGTCACCTTTTTTTCATCTAATGAAAAATAAAATCCAAAAACCTATTTATATTCATCTAATGAATACCAAGGGTTTTTCTTGTCTCTTTGTATTACTGTTAATGGGTTAAATTTATTATATTGGATTAACCATTAATCCAATAACCCAATAAGTCTAACCCATTGAGTCTAACCCATTAATCCAATGTGTCTAATTCGGATTTGACTCAATCCAATGAGTGAGTTCATTTGAATCTAACTCAATTACTAACCAAAAGGGCTAATCATCTTATGATTGGCTCTTAGGGCTAATTACTAACATGAAACTCCTCCAGCCATGAGTTGACAGAGGAGAAATCCAATTTGGGTGAGTTTTAGAGTTGAATTTCAATTCTGCTTTGATTTGATTTGTTAATTGATGATGTTGTTAAGTTTGGTTGTATATGGATTACTAAATATGAATGTGAATTGGAGGAGAAAATGATTGTGTTGATTGAGGATTATTGGATTTGTTGGATGATATGATTAAACCTAAACTAATCATGTGGATGGACTATGTAGGTTGGGTTTATGATGCTTAATAGTTGACTCAAGTTAGCTTAATCCAGTGTAGTTGTGATTCTTTGTGGATGGGTTGATCGATTGATAATGAAGTAACTGAGTTTTAGATTGATTATGCTTCTAGTATACTCTAATTGGAGGTTAAATGGTTAGGGTTGCTTAATCTATTTAGTTATGAAATTAGAGCTTCATTTATAAGTTGATTTCTCTAGTTGAATTAATTCACCAAGATTTTATCTACGAAGAAGTATTGGATTACCAAATGGAATGGAAACATAGTTACCTAATCGAATTAGGATTGAGTTTTGGGGTTTAGCTATTTGTTGTATATGTGATTAGCTAAACCATATATCATATTATTTGAGGGCGTTGATTCGAGATAAGTGTATCGACGTGAGATTTTTTACCATGATCGACATATAAAGGCAGGTACTTCTCGCTTTATCTCTTTAGTACATTGATCTTAGTGCATGAAATAAATATTCAGATAGTTACTGTGTTTATCCTGACTCCACTCGTATTTTTCTTGTGCTTGATGCTTATCCACCCGATCTTTGAGCTACTCGTTTCTATATCTATACAGTCTCTCTTGTCATCTATGATATTTAGCAGATATTAGATACCGTGCTTACTTGCTTAAATGTTATTTATTTACACACCTTACTAAGCATGCTGGCTTCATGTAGCATACCTGATTTCTCCTTATATATATATGATGACTGCTACATTTTATGCATCATGCCATTGCAGGCATGGCGATGACCATTTTTCCCTTGTGGTCAAGAGGGTCGTTGGCCAAGGCCACACGCTTGGCCACTCTTGGGTAGTGGTAGCTGGAGCATGCCGCTTGTCATGTCGTGCTCCCACTCGCTTACTCATGGGTAGTGATAGCTGGAGTTGTGAGCAATAGGGACCCCCGTCGCAGACGTAGCTAGTTAGCTACTATGCAACTGCCCCCTCGACCAATCGAGAGTAGTGGTAGATGGAGTGGTGTATTGTCTGTCACCGACCTGACATCTCGACCATACAAGGTTCATGGTGCAGAGGGGTGGGCGGGAGTGACCATCCGTGCGTACGCTGTTATTATTATACCTGCTAATGCTGTTGCTTACTTATGCTGATATGCTTACATAGGTTCAGATATATACCTATGGTATGTGTTTAGGCACTGGCTTACTTATTGTTAATATGTATATACCTCACATGTTACCCATGTAGTTATGAGCAGCACTATAGCAGGTCTTGCTACTCCTGACTTTCTATTACTAGCCTAGGATATAGTTTCAATTATGGACACATATTATGATATCATTGTAGTATCTGCTATTTTCCCTACGAGACTGTATACCTTGTATCTCTAGTTCTTTATTATGTTCATGCACTATCTGTCTATTACCCGCTGAGTCCCAACACTCATTACCCCATAAACTGGTTTATTTTGCTAGGTAGCAGATAAAGGATTTATGGAGTCGCCTGGAGATCATGTCCGCCAGTCCTATGTCACATCGAGCTTCTCCTACTGTTATTGCTTCCATTCGCATTATTGGTTTTGCACTTATTATTGTATATGTGTATTCTTTTTTATGGAGTTTTGTTTTATGGAATCTTGTATTTGGTTTGGTGATGATGTGTCCAGCCGAGCCGGCTCGCAGTTATTTGTTTTGTTCGTTTCATGTTCATTATTTTGTGATTTTCGCTGTGCTATGTTCCAGCCATGTGGGCTGACTATTAACTGCATTGGTTGTGATTATTTCAAGTCGTGTGGGCTACTTATAAACTGCTGGTGTGTTTATATCCAGCTGTGTGGGCTAAAGTATATAGCTGATGAGTATGCTTGTGGATGTATGTATATATACTTCAGATTGTCATTGTTACAGGGGATGTGCTGTCCGATTTTCATCAGACTACCTTACCCTCGAGGCGTGATAGTTGTATCACATAAGTATTAAGCAACTACCTCTACACTTTTCCATATCATTGGGGGTCATCTACCTAAATATATCTACTAAGTTATCCAAACCATGTATATACAGTCCATCGAAAAAGTCTTAGAATAAGATACCTCGATCCTCTATTGACTAGTCAACCTAACAATGGTATATATATAATTCAGTCCTTTCTACGTCTGTACAAGTTATGTACTCAAGTGTTCCTTCTAGGTTATCTAACTAGTCACAAGCTACTCAAAGGTCAGAAACTCCATGAAATAGGCTAAATTAGTCCTCTATTGATCGAGACAACATGAATCAATTGATCCTTTACTAACCAAGCCAATAATTGTATACAACTCTATCTTTCACCTAGATGGTAGTAGCAAGAGTTGGTACCACTGGTGGTAGGGTAGGATTAATTCTCTGAGACTATAATCTCTAATCTCCACTAGGTTGTTGCTAGATTCGACCCTCACTTTCCAACTCGATATAGTCGGTGCTACTAGAGAATCAACATTCTCTTCATCAAGGTAGAGTCTTCAACGTGTCATCTAGTCACTTCCATAGTCAACAATGACCACAATTGAAAATAGAGCTGATTGACTAAGTATCATCATGCTACACCAAGTTAATGAATACCTACTAGACATGTATAGAAATAGATACACAATCCAACTAAATTGGAGAGTGTCTATCCATGACGTATAAAAGGTAGTCAACACAAAAGATAAGATAATCACCAGAAATATAACTTCATTTCCTATATCTTGTAGATGTCCTACAATTGCCTAGTCCTAGAACTCAAAAGTCGCATCGAAAAAAATAAACCATAAAATCAGAAACATGTATAATAGACCTCGTAAACCTGTGGCTCTGAAACCAGTATCAAGCATTCAAAAATTGGGATCAAGGACTAGAAATCCATGTGGAACATGATCTTGAGAGATAAAGGGTTAATTTCTATAAAAAATGGATTGTTTACAAGGAATCTAAGAAACAAAAGTCCTATCTTGGAGTATTTAGTAGAAGCTATGAAATAAAAGTTTATTTTTTGGATATGGGTTCGTATGGAGTAAATGGTGAATCTCTTCAGGTCAAATTTATTTTTTTCCCAAATAATTAACTCTTCCATATAGTATTTTAGAAAAGAAGACCATGTTGAATTTCAACCAATATCTTTATATTATGGTTGTTGCTTTGCTTTGCAAGGTTGGATTTGCATCATCACATTACAAAGTTTTGATACATTATTTATGTCTCACTCAAAATACAGGGCTGAACTTAATATTTGTATTGAGACTCTTAAATTTCAAGTGAGATGGTAAGCTAATAAACTAGAATTTATAATTTTTTTATTGAATCAAAAGTATCAAAATAGTAATCATTGATTAGCTCAGGAGAAGTTCAATGTATTGATAGGTTATATTTATATCAAATATCAAAATTTAAAATTTTCTTTTGGTTTGTATTTGAAAGTAAAGTTTTTTCTTGTATTGATTCAAAACTAAGGCATTTAAAGTTGAATTTAATGAAACTTATAGTCATCTTTCAACTTTGTATCATTTTTGAAAATTTTAATGATGTTCATGTAACTTTGTGATTTTTCAAGAAAACCTTTCTTTGAAACTTTAAAATTTTTAGTGAATTGTAGATTTTTTTCATGCAACATAGGGTTAAACTTATGTTTTCATTTAAACATATATGGATAATGATAAAAACATTTTTTTGATCAATTGTAATTTTGTAAAAAAAACTTATGTTTTCATTTAAATATTTCATAGTATTGATAGTTTTTTTATTTATTATCATCAATATATTTTTTTTTTCATATTATCTAATTATTTAAATTATCAAGTAAATTTTAGAATTTTTATAGTCAAAAAGTTGAATAATTACAATTTAAAGCATATTTTATATTAAAATTAATAATTTTAGTAAAAAAAAGGTGATGCTATTTTTACCCTAAATTCTATGTAACAAATATTTTTATTATAAATGGTGATTACGCTCACCCTATGAGTCCCTTACAATCGATCCCTAAGTTATATAAAGGGAGGTAAGTCACGGGTTTAATGTATATCCTACCGCCAAGTGGTTCGGGGGTGGAAGGGTTTTTTTTTTTCAAAAGGGTATGCACCCTCGGAGAATTACTCCTTTGCCCCGTACCTAGTCTGCCCCCCTTTAGCCAAATGGGAAACTTGTGGGGACTATAGTTACCAAATCTTGACACTTATAAGCATTGCTATAATTTGTTAAATGAATAGTTTCATATTTACTTGTTCATTGCATCTTTTATTATAGCTTTATTTTAGTTAATATTAATATAAACTATAATATAGTTTAGTATATTCTTAAGATTACTAATAAAAATTTCAATAATTTTTTCAAATGATATATTTATTTTTAATTTAAATGCTTTTATAGAATGTATATTCATTTTTGATAGGCTCAATACTTCTATTATTTTTTTAAAAAATAATTTGAAGTATATTATCTTAGACCACTTAAATATGATTCATGCACATACCTCAATTAGATATTTTTAAAAGTAATTTATTTAAGATATATTTTTTTCTTATAGATATGACTAATCATATTGTCTTGGGGGATCCAAGCAAAGCCAACATTGCATGTTACGATTTCCAATTAATTGATTCCTTGGGAAAAATATGCCTTGTCCTTTTTTCGCAATTTCAGCAAGTTGGTTAACTGCATATTAGTAAATAGAAATGAGTACTCTTAGTATTTGTAATTTGATAATCATACACACAAAAATAAATATTTTGTATAAAAACATTGAGATTTAAATTTAGGAACAATAAAGATAAGGTGATTATCTAAATATGTAATGTCACTTAGTTTCATAGCATATTTCACTTCTGATGCCTTGAGATTTATGCTTTCAAACAATGTATGAAAATAATATTAATAACTTACATAGTAATTCAAAAAAATCAATTCCTGTCGAAGATGGTGTAGGAGCAAGCTCTCTAGATGTTGTCGGAATAATAAAAATGGATAACATAAAGAGGATAGCTAAGCTAATTTTCCTTGTGTCCATTATCATGTCTCTAATATTAAGATGGATGTGAAACACAAACTTGATTAGCTTTTAAATTTAATTGAATAATATGTCCATTTGGATCTACTATTTATATGATTAGAAACATATGTTACTTTTATGTGATAAGGATAACTTAAGATTTTATACTTTCAATGTAGGAAGTTATTTAAAGTATGTAAAGAAATGTTTATTTTGTATAAAGATAAATTGATAATTATAATATTTTTAAGTTACCTAAATGGTCTTGAAAATTATTATGCCAACAAAAAAAACATGTAAGAAAATTTCACATTATCATTTAATTTTTTAAAAAATTATCATAACCATATTAGTGATCTATTTCTATCATGAGTGGAAAAATACTAGATCCTCTTATCTAGCGGATCCATGCGAAGGGAAGAAATAATTTTCATGACAATAATCTATGCTAAGCTACATGATAGGATTATACCTTTGTTGCGTACCCTTCGCAATCCCGACAGCAACCTTTTCTTTGGATCCAGATCTCACCGTGTTCAAGCGTCCGCGCCTCTACGGTATCCACGCGAACATATCCTTCGTTCGTCGCATGAACGAAGCCTTCGGAGAAGAACCATCTTCTTGTGATAGCGAGAAGCATGGTTCGGCCAAACATCAAGAATCGGCCATGGAAGGAGGAGGAAGAAGATGGAATCTCAAGAGTCACCTTTTTTTCATCTAATGAAAAATAAAATCCAAAAACCTATTTACATTCATCTAATGACTACCAAGGGTTTTTTTTTGTCTCTTTGTATTCCTTTTAATGGGTTGGATTTATTATATTGGATTAACCATTAATCTAATAACTCAATAAGTCTAACTCATTGAGTCTAACCCATTAATCCAATGTGTCTAATTCGGATTTGACTCAATCCAATGAGTGAGTTCATTTGAATCTAACTCAATTAGTAACCAAAAGGCCTAATCATCTCATGATTGGCTCTTAGGTCTAATTACTAACACGAAACTCCTCCAGCCATGAGTTGACAGAGAAGAAATCCAATTTGGGTGAGTTTGAGTTAAATTTCAATTCTGCTTTGATTTGATTTGTTAATTGATGATGTTGTTAAGTTTGGTTGTATATGGATTACTAAATATGAATGTGAATTGGAGGAGAAAATGATTGTGTTGATTGAGGATTATTGGATTTGTTGGATGATATGATTAAACCTAAACTAATCATGTGGATGGACTATGTAGGTTGGGTTTATGATGCTTAATAGTTGACTCAAGTTAGCTTAATCCAGTGTAGTTGTGATTCTTTGTGGATGGGTCGATTGATTGATAATGAAGTAACTGAGTTTTAGATTGGTTATGCTTCTAGTATGCTCTAACTGGAGGTTAAATGATTAGGGTTGCTTAATCTATTTAGTTATGATATTATAGCTTCATTTATAAGTTGATTTCTCTAGTTGAATTAATTCACCAAGATTTTATCTACGAAGAAGTATTGGATTACCAAATGGAATGGAAACATAGTTACCTAATCGAATTAGGATTGAGTTTTGGGGTTTAGCTAGTTGTTGTATATGTGATTAGCTAAACCATATATCATATTATTTGAGGACGTTGATTCGAGATAAGTGTATCGACGTGAGATTTTTTACCATGATCGACATATAAAGACAGGTACTTCTCGCTTTATCTCTTTAGTCAATTGATCTTAGTGCATGAGCTAAATATTCAGATAGTTACTGTGTTTATCCTGACTCCACTCGTATTTTTCTTGTGCTTGATGCTTATCCACCTGATCTTTGAGCTACTCGTTTATATATATATATATATATATAGTCTCTCTTGTCATCTATGATATTTAGCAGATACTAGATACCGTGCTTACTTGCTTGATTGTTGTTTATATACACACCTTACTAAGCATGCTGGCTTCATGTAGCATATCTGATTTTTGTTTATATATATATGATGACTGCTACATTTTATGCATCATGCCATTGCATGCATGGCGGCGACCATTTCTCCCTTGTGGTTGAGAGGGTCGTTGGCCAGGGCCACACGCTTGGCCACTCATGGGTAGTGGTAGCTGGAGTGTGCCTCTTGTCCTATCGTGCTTCCACTCGCTTACTCATGGGTAGTGATAGCTGGAGTTGCGAGCAACCGGGACCCCCGTCACAGACGTAGCTAGTTAGCTACTATGCAACTGTCCCCTCGGCCAATTGAGAGTAGTGGTAGATGGTATGGTGTATAGTCTGTCACTGACCTGACCTCTCGACCATATAGGGGGTGGGAGTGGTAAGAGTAGGGAGTCCAGATGAAACTTTTTACGAGGGATGCGATGGTATGCTCGGACAAGGAGTCCGTTTTGCGCGCCTGAGGGAAATCGATCGGAATGAGGTGAAAATGGAGGGGGTGGTAAGAGTAGGGAGGGGGGACGCGGTGGAGGTGTCACATGTCGCATTTGAGTGGCGGATGAAAATTTGGGACGAAAATTACGCTCCGGGCCCTTTCGGAGGGCCAAATCGCATTTTTTTGGCCACAAATTTTGTGCCAGTCCGATGTGCCTTCGGCCATGGGACACGTCTAGGTCTCTCAATTCCGGACATTTTGACATATCATATGACTTATTCTGACTCCAGACGGCCGTTAACCGTTAACCGGTAAATTGAAGTTGAATCCGAATCCCCGATGGAAACTGATCCGACGTCAGAAGAGTCTGAACCCAAGGTAAGTACCGAGACAGAACAAGAAACATAACTCCAACTTAAAGACCTAGAATGCTCATCACAAATGAGCATCGATGAAGGGGGAGAATCTTCCGAAGAAAACAACTCAACAGTGGGAGAATCAACCGCCGATAAGGTAAGTCAGGTATGGTCTCCACCTCTAAGCAAATTAATTGATTCAATTGAAATCTTGCGGAAAGATTTTTATGAATTATGAATTATTTTGTCGAAAGAATATTTTGAATTAAAACTTGAACAACTATTAAAGGATATTGAGTTAAAAGACACAATTTGTCAATTAAGAGATTTCGACAAATTAACAATAGAAAATATACAATTTTTTGCATGCTCAATATTTTTCGCTACAATTATAAAAAACTGTGATTTGAGAAATTATGAGAAGCTAAAATGGAAATTTAAAAATCATAGAGAATTTTGATTTAAATTTAAATGTTAGTTAGACTTAGCACTTTTCAGAGAAGAAAATTAAACAGAAAATTTCCTTATGCGACTTTGACTAGAAAGTGGTTGTTGCTCCAATAACCAAGAAGGCCTAGTGCCTTGCCACTAACTGGAAGCCAAATATAGAAATGAAAGGTTTAATTAACTTTCTAGTAAAAGCATTAAAGTTATAATAGAATAATGCTTTGAAAGTTGGTTTTAAACATTTTCTTAGAAAATTCTAAAAAATCATTTACCTTAGAATTTTTTTTTTAAAATTCAAGAAATTCATTTTAGTTAGAAATTATTTGGAAAATTCATTTTACTCAGAAATTTTTTACCCTGTGTTTACCCTGTTTTTGCTAAATATTATTATTACCCCATTTTTGCTGTGATCAAAGAGGGACAGAAAGGTACAAGTTTAGGGGGAGTTAGTTTAGGGGGAGTTAGGAAAATTAAAAATTAATTTTTTTTAAAACTGTGTTGTAATTTTATTTATTGCAAACATATGTTTAATATGCTAGTTTAGTAATTTTTTCTTTAAAATTACTTTTTGTGTCTATATTTACCCTAACTTGAACTTGGATTGATGCACATCAAAAAGGGGGAGATTGTTGGACCCCGTGGTATTTTTGATGTGATCAACCAAGTTGGTTAGGTCCTGCTTTGTGTTTGATCCCTGTGTCTGAGTGTGCAGGAGCTTAAGAGCACAGGAAGTCGAGCGGAAGACGCAGCTAGCGAGAAGGACAACACGGGAAGGGAGCCGACGGGCTCGGTGCATCCGAAGGACGAGAGAGCTGCGGAAGAGTACTCCGGTGGGCGTGAAGAGCGTGCGGGACGTTCGAGGGACGTTAAGCCTGGACGGAAGGCTGCTCGAGGAGAATGCCGGGAATTGGGTTCGGGTGAGCCCTATTTCGGTTGGCCGCAATCACCCAAAAGAACGGAGCTTCAGAAGCCAAAGCGAAGAAGAAAAGGAGTCAAAAGAGGCTGGAATTACTGTAGCAGAAATTACTGTAGCAGGAACCTTGAAGGCGCCTTAAACATATTGAAGGCACCTTAAACATATTGAAGGCGCCTTAAACATATTCAAGGCGCCTTCAACATTGAAGGCGCCTTGAAAGGCTTGTTTAAGGCGCCTTGAGCCAGGTCAGTTTGACCGTTTGCACTGCAGATAATGTTTTATCCGCTGACTGAGTTGGAGGCACCTTGAACCTTGTTGGAGGCGCCTTGGACTCTCGGGATAAGATTTCCAGGCCCTATATAAAGGCCCCTGGAGTTAGGAATTTAACAACAACTCAAGCAATCATTGTGTAGCCATTCCTAGCAATAGTTCTAAGCTTCCAAAGTATAAAAGGCTTCTCTGCCTTCAGCAAAGGAGATTTTTCTACTGCCCTGGATTAACAACCTCCTTGGTTGTAACCAGGTTAAATCCTGTCTACTACTTAATTTCTATTTTCTTGCTTGTTTTAATTTTACTATTACTTTTCTGAGTTGAAATCCGAGGAGGGTAGTTTTATTTTTGTTATCTCTTGCCGGCCTCCGCTGCACCTACAAAAACTTTATCCAAACAGCTCAACGTTCACTTCTGCCAGGTCTGAGGCGCCTTCAACAGGGGTTGAAGGTGCCCTCAAGCTGGAGGCGCCTCCAAGCTGGTTGGCAGCTTTTCCAGCTTGGTTGCTTCTTTGCTTCGTCTTCCGAAGTCTCGTTCTTTTGGGTGATTCCGGCCAACCGAAATAGGGCTCACCCGAACCCAATTTTCGGCCTTCTCCTTGAGCAGTCTTCCTCCCGGCTTAATGTCCCTCGAACGCCGCGCATGTTCTTCTCATCCATCCGTAAACTCTTCCGCAGCTCTCTCGTCCTTCGGACGCACCGAGCCCGTCGGCTCCCATCCCATGACGTCCTTCTCGCTAGCTGCGTCTTCCGCTCGACTTCCTGCGCTCCTAAGTGTAGGATTGGAAAGAATTTAGATATCTCCATAATAGCATGATATTATCCACTTTGGGCCTAAGCCCTCATGGTTTTACTCTTGGGCTCTACCCAAAAGGCCACACACCAATGGAGATATCTTTCTCTTTATAAACCCATGATCTTTCCCATGTGTTTTCAATGTGGGACTATGTTTGCAACCTTGCAACACCAACACTAAGCTCCTGCACACTTAGACACAGGGATCAAACACAAATTAGGACCTAACCAACTTGGTTGATCACATCAAAACACCCACGGGGACCAACAATATGTATATACCTCACATGTTACCCATGTAGTTATGAGCAGTACTGTAGCAGGTCTTTGGTACTCCTGACTTTCTATTACTAGCCTAGGATATTGTTTCAATTATGGACACATATTATGATATCACTGTAGTATATGCTATTTTCCTGACGAGACTGTATACCTTGTATCTCTAGTTCTTTATTATGTTCATGCACTATCTGTCTATTACCCGCTAAGTCCCAGCACTCACTACCCCATAAATTGGTTTATTTCGCCAGGTAGCAGATAAAGGATTTATGGAGTCGCCTGGAGATCCTATCCGCCAGTCCTATGTCACATCGAGCTTCTCCTACTGTTAGTGCTTCCATTCGCATTATTGGTTTTGCACTTATTCTAGTATTTTTGTATTCTTTTATATGGAGTTTTGTTTTGTGGAATCTTGAATTTGGTTTAGTGATGATGTGTCCAGCCGAGCCGGCTTGCAGTTAGTTGTTTTGTTCATTTCATGTTCGTTATTTTATGATTTCCGTTGTGCTATGTTTCAGCCTTGAGGGCTGACTATTTACTGCATTGGCGCTATTTATAAACTGCTGGTGTGTTTATATCCAGCCGTGTGGGCTAAAGTATATAGCTGATGAGTATGCTTGTGGATATATGTATATATACTTCAGATTGTCATTGTTACAGGGGATGTGCTATCCGATTTTCGTCGGACTACCTTACTCTCGAGGCGTGACAGTTGTATCACATAAGTATTAAGCAACTACCTCTACACTTTTCCATATCATTGGGGGTCATCTACCTAAATATATCTACTAAGTTATCCAAACCATGTATATACAGTCCATCGTAAAAGTCCTCATGGAATAAGATACCTCGATCCTCTATTGACTAGTCAAGTTAACAATGGTATATATATAATTCAGTCCTTTCTACGTCTGTGCAAGTTATGTACTCAAGTATTCCTTCAAGGTTATCTAACTAGTAACAAGCTACTCAAAAGTCAGAAACTCCATGAAATAGGCTAAATTGGTCCTCTATTGATCGAGACAACATGAATCAATTGATCCTTTACTAATCAAGCCAATAATTGTATACAAGTCTATCTTTCACCTAGATGGTAGTAGCAAGAGTTGGTACCATCGGTGGTAGGGTAGGATTAATTCTCTGAGACTATAATCTCTAATCTCCACTAGGTTGTTGATAGATTCGACCCTCACTTTCCAACTCGATATCAGTCGGTGCTACTAGAGAATCAACATTCTCTTCATCAAGGTAGAGTCTTCAACGTGTCAACTAGTCACTTCCATAGTCAACAATGACCACAATTGAAAATAGAGTTGATTGACTAAGTATCATCATGTTACACCAAGTTAATGAATACTTACTAGACAGGTATAGAAATAGATACACAATCCAACTAAATTGGAGAGTGTCTATCCACAACGTATAAAAGGTAGTCAACACAAAAGATAAGATTATCACCAGAAATATAACTTCATTTCCTATATCTTGGAGATGCCCTACAGTTGCCTAGTCCTAGAACTCAAAAGTCGCATAAAAAAAAATATACCATAAAATCAGAAACATGTATAATAGACCTCGTAAACCTGTGGCTCTGAAACTAGCATCAAGCATTCAAAAATTGGGATCAAGGACTAGAAATCCATGTGGAACGTGATCATGAGAGATAAAGGGTTAATTTCTATAAAAAAATGGATTGTTTACAAGGAATCTAAGAAACAAAAGTCCTATCTTGGAGTATTTAATAGAAGTTATGAAATAAAAGGTTATTTTTATGATAAGGGTTCGTATGGAGTAAATGGTGAGTCTATTCTGGTTAAATTTAATTTTTTCCCCAAATAATTAACTCTTCCATATAGTATTTTAGAAAAGCAGACCATGTTGAATTTCAACCAATATCTTTTTATTATGGTTGTTGCTTTGATTTGCAAGGTTAGATTTGCATCATCACATAACAAAGTTTTGATAAATTATTTATGTCTCACTCAAAATACAGGGCTGAACTTAATATTTGTATTGATACTCTTAAATTTCAAGTGAGATGGTAAGTTAATAAACTAGAATTTATAATTTTTTTATTGAATCAAAAGTATCAAAATAGTAATCATTGATTAGCTCAGGAGAAGTTCAATGTATTGATAGGTTATATTTATATCAAATATCAAATATCAAAATTTAAAATTTTCTTTTAGTTTGCATTTAAAAGTAAGTTTTTTTCTTGTATTGATTCAAAACTAAGGCATTTAATGTTGAATTTAATGAAACTTATAGTCATCTTTCAACTTTGTATCATTTTTGAAAATTTTGATAATGTTCATGTAACTTTGTGATTTTTCAAGAAAACCTTTCTTTGAAACTTTAATATTTTTAGTGATTTGTATATTTTTTTCAAGCAACATAGGGTTAAACTTATGTTTTCATTTAAATATATATGGATAATAATAAAAACATTTTTTTGATCAATTGTAATTTTGTAAAAAAACTTATGTTTTCATTTAAATATTTCATAGTATTGATAATTTTTTTGTTTATTATCATCAATATATTTTTTTCATTATATCTAATTATTTAAATTATCAATAAATTTTAGGATTTTTATAGTCAAAAAGTTGAATAATTACAATTTAAAGACTATTGATCCTGTCCGAGTCGCTGAATCGACGGACGCTGGGGACGTGGCGCTCTCCTAGCTGCTGAAGTAGATCTCCGACCGGTCGTCCGGACCTCCGGCGAACCTGCACAGAAGTCGGGCCGGGGAGGGGTCCCCGGCGACGACCCTCCGACGCTCAAGTCAGGCAAAGGAATAAGAAAGTGGCCTCGAATCTGTAGACTTGCGTACCTCTGGCGAAGGTTGAGGACCCTTATATAGGGTTGTGAAGAGGCGTGTGCACGCATACCGAGGTGCACACGTGTCCTGTGCCATACCTTAGCATGGGCTTGTCAGAGGAGCTTGCCTGACCCCTTACTGCTACAGTCTGAGCACGTCTCTGATGGGACAGTGAGCCCATGCCTTAAGATCCTGCGTATCACCTGCTGTCAGAAGATGTTTCTATCCTTGTATTTTCTTACTCCCTACCGAGCGTCCGACCGGTCGGCGGTTTCCTCGCGTCCGGCCGGTCGGCTGTGCTGATCCGCTCGGGAGCTTCCTGGTCATGTGCTCTGGACTGTTCGCAGTGTTGATATTTTATTCCTTCGGCTGAGTGGGCCATCCGCTCGGCGCTACTATACTGTTCATCATGAGCGTCAGAACCCCGACTTCCCGCTTGTAACGACCACCCTTCTTACTACTACTACTCTCTAAGGATGACCGTTACTTAACTACTAACTCTACTTAACCGGTATGATTAAAAATCACATGGAAACCCTACCGAAAAATTTCGGCAGAATCTCTCCTGTACCGGTGACCTTAAACTGACATACATAACATAATATACACAGCCACAGGCGGCTGGAACACATATCAAACACACAAAAGGAATAACATCACCACGCAGTTTAATGAAATCAAATCATGCAGGTAATGAATAGCGAAAACAAAATAAAAACATACAATTAACTAACAGCGGAAGACTAAATGACTCATCTAATACATTCTTAATAAATGACAATCTTAATAAATTCTTAAACTAAGTCCCAAGGCTTCCATAGTCCTGGAATCACACACCATCCGCGCCACCTTGTCGCCTTCCTTTCTATATCTTTTCCTTTCCTGTATCTGCAGTAAGAGGAAGTGTAGTCTATAAGCAAAATTTGCTTAGTAAGCGCTATCTAACTCACAAAATCTCGATATGCATGAGGATCTACTGAAATCTAAAACTGAATGCTCAAAAGGAAATCTACTCATGCTCATCTACTAGTGAAAGAAACATACTGAAAGGCTAAACATGTAAAGTAAATCTATACAATCATGCTAGCATAAAGAACTAAACTTACTGAATTCTAAACACCTTCTGAATCTTATTTCACTTGCTTAAAGACTTATTCTTTAATACTTTATACTTATGTAAAACTTGTTTTACTTGTTCAAAAACTTATACTTATAATACTTCAAAATAATAATCAACTTCTTCTTGGGCCCAGGCATAGTACCATCTTATGCGCGTTCCCTGATAGGTTGGGGTAGCGAGCCACCAATCCTAAAAGAGCAGACCTCGGTCTACCAGGGCCAAGACCTCGGAATTGGACACCTGGATTTGTTTAACGACAAGCTCTTGGATGTTGGGTACTAGCCTCTTCTTAAAAGTAAAATACTTATTAGCTTATTTACTTCTTCTTTAAATGCCTTGGCATTTTAATAGACACCTTGTGTGCCAAAAATCCCTAAAGTCTCGACTTTGGGATCTACTTAAGGCCTCGGCCTTTTCTTTCTTTTCTTTATCTTTCTTATACTTATCTTTATCTTTCTTTTACTTGTTATGTTAACTCTTTTTAACTAGACTTTGGTCTTTTCCTTACTTATAGCTGCTCATTATAGCAAGGAAAATCCAAACTAAATGCTACGTGCATACATGTATATGCCAAAATCTGTTCATGCATATCTTAAAGCAAAGGGAAACAAAAATCAACATACTACTATGTGTTATAAAACAAGGCAAAGGAAAGCAAATCTGAACTTACTAAACATGCTGTAAAATAAAGCAAAAGAGAGTTTATTTGGACTTTCTAACATGCTGTAAAATAGGCAAAAGAATGCAACTTTGAGCTTTCTAAACATGCTGTAAAATAGGCAAAAGAAAGCAACTTCGGACCTTCTAAACATGCTGTGATAAGAGCAAAAGAAAGCTAATTTGATCTTTCTAAACATGCTGTAATAAGAGCAAAAGAAAGCTAATCTACTTCTTACTAATCATGCTGCAAAATAGAGCAAAAAGAAACTAATTTGAGCTTGCTAATCATGCTACAAAATGGAGCAAAAGAAAACTAATTTGCTGGAATTTATAGCAGCAGGTAGACCTACCCGGATGCAACATTTAAGAGCTAAAGTGTAACGACCCAATTTTCCCTATTTTGAGTTCTAAATATCCTTAAAAATATTTGGAAACGCTTTTAAAATATTCTAGAGATTTTTAGAATTTTTTAGAGTATTTTTGCGTAATTTTTGGAGGTTGTTTAGTATTTTTACAAAACCAAAGAAGTTTAAAAAAAAAAACGTTGGAAGAGAGGTTCAAACCCGCGACCTCGGGTCGGACTGAACCAAGCCAAACCGGCTTGACCAGCTGGGATAAGAGATTTATGTTAATCTCATATAGAGTTAAATAAGGTTATAGTATAGTTGGGTTATATCCGAATACTTATAAAAGGAAATAAGTTTTGGGATTTTAAGAAAAACCTAACTTTTTCTCCCGAAAACCTAATCTCCTTCGCTCTTCTCCCTCGTGACGGCGCAAAGCTGCGGCGGAAACCTAGAGCGAGCTAGGGTTGGAGATTCCGGCGCCGGCGAGACTTGATTCCAGCCGTCCCTCATCCACGGTGGCTGTTCCCGACGGAGAGAAGCCCGAGAGCTCCAAGAACACGCCGGAAAAGCTGCTACCCGAGCCCTAGAAGCCCTCCTTCCCTTCTTCTCGGTTGTAAGTGCAAGGACAAGCAAAAGTGAGTTGCTTCTCACCTGCAGTAGGAGTTGCTCCGAGCTTCGATTTTCTTTCCTTGCTTCCGGATTTCACAGTGCCGAGTAGAAATATATGCTAGGGTTTCTTCCTTGCTTCCGAGATTTGTTTTCTTCATGTTATTTCTGCCGTAGCATTCTATAGCATGCTTAGAGAATTCTATATGAGATTTGCTTACTTCTTTTTAATGTGGCAGTAGCTTACTTTAAGAATTGAATGCATAGAGGTGTTCTGTGAACAACTCTTTGTTCATTCGTTTAAGGATTTTGGTTTAGGTGTTTTTGTGATTAGAACTGCCAAGAGTTTTCAAGGCTTAGAGGTGTTCGGTTTGGGAAATATAGCACTCCCTGTTGGTGCCATTAGTTCCTTGATTATGATACTGGTTCATGCTGTTAGTTTAAATTTATGCTATTACAGAATTGAAGCTCTTTATACCGGGTAGATTAGAGCATCTCTTGCATGGAATTTCTGTTTTGAATTCTTGTTAAACCGGACAGCCCTGATTTCAGCCTATGGTTGCCTTTTAAGCGTGCCTTTAGTTCTTAAATGTGGTACCCATGTAAGTCTAGTTGCTGCCATAAATTCCAGCAAAAAGGGATTCCTTTGCCCTGTTTTTACAGCATGATAGAAAGTGTAAAGTTGCATTCTTTTGCCCTATTTTACAGCATGTTTAGTAAGTCCAAGTTAGCTTTCTTTTGCTCTATTTTACAGCATGTTTAGAAAGTCTAAGTTGCTTTCTTTGCTCTATTTTATAGCATGATTATTAAGCTTAAAGTTGCTTTCTTTGCTCTAGTTTATAGCATGATTAGTAAGCTTAAAGTTGCTTTCTTTGCTCTATTTTATAGCATGATTAGTAAGCTCAAGTTGCTTTTCTTTGCTCTATTTTTTACAGCATGATTAGTAAGCTCAAGTTGTTTTTCTTTGCTCTATTTTTACAGCATGATTAGTAAGCTTAAAGTTGCTTTCTTTGCTCTATTTTATAGCATGATTAGTAAGCTTAAAGTTGTTTTCTTTAGCTCTATTTTATAGCATGATTAGTAAGCTCAAAGTTATTTCCATTTGCTATTTTAACAAGCATGAACAGCCATGTATTCTAATGGAAAAATAAGAATCCTATTAAATACTTTTAGAAGTATTAACAAGTAAAAGGAAGATAAAGAAAAGAAAGGGAAAAGGCTAAGGCCTTAAGTAAAATCCCGAATTCAAGACTTTAGGGATTTTGGCACACAAGGTGCTTATTAAATGCCAAGGCATTTTATTATAAGAAGTATTTAAAGATAAAAAGTATTTTACTTTTAAAGGGCATGTACCGGACACAAGATCCAAGGGATGGGCTCCAAGTTGCCCCTAGGCACATGGCCTAGAAGGGATGGGCTCCAAGTTGCCCCTAGGCACATGGCCTAGAAGTATCTTAGTAGTTTCGGGATTAGCTACCTCGATTCTTATTAAGAATGCGCGCAAAGTGGTACAATGCCGGGCCCAAGAGAAGTTGATTATTATTTTAAAGTATTAAAGTATAAGTTTTGAAACAAATGAAACAAGCTTCAAATATGTTTAGAATTAGAAAGTTTAGTTTCTTGTTATTTGAAGCATGCAGTAGTAGTTTATTTGTTTCTTGCTATTAGATTATTCAGCATGTTTAGCTTTATTTGCTTTCAGCATGCAGTTAGTATATTATTCTTGTGAGCATGAGTAGCTTTACAAGTTTAGTAGCTTTACATGTTTAGTATTTCAGTTAGTATGCTTCCTTTATTGGATTATGAGCATGATTAGCTATACATGTTTAGTATTTCAGTTAGTATGATTCCTTTATTGGATTTTAAGCATGATTAGCTATACATGATTAGTATTTCAGTTAGTTTGATTCCTTTGCTATTTATGAGCATGAGTAGCTTTACATGTTAGCATTCAGTTTTAGCATGTTTTTATTTATATACATGCATATCGAGTTTTTGTGAGTAGATAGCGCTCACTAAGCTTTATGCTTATAGACTGCACTTCCTCCTACTGCAGATAAAGGAAAGGAAAAGATTTAGCAAGGAAGGCGACAAGGTGGTGGTGATGAAGGTGTGTGATGCCAGGACTATGGAGAGATCATGAGTTTGCTAAGGAAACTGTCAAGACTCCTTTGAGTTTTCTTTCAGTTATTAAGTTGATTAAGATTGTAATTAAGTTTTTTCCGCACTTGTAGTTGGGTCTTATTGTTGGAGTGATATAGTTGTTTGCTATTGTTAGAGTAGTTCCTTCTTTTTATTTGAGTTATTATACTGCGTGGTCGTGTGATTATATGTTCCAGCCGCCTGTGGCTGAGTATACACTGTTTGTATTGTTGATTTGGTCACCGGTACAGGGGAGATTCTGCCGAAATTTTTCGGTAGGGATTTCTCATAGTTTTTAATTATACCGGTTAAGTAGAGTCAGTAGTTAAGTAACGGTCATCCTTAGAGTGTAGTAGCAGTAAGAAGGGTGGTCGTTACAGTTGGTATCAGAGCGAGGTTCCCATTCTCCAGCATCACACACACATCAGCATCATCCTTGCCGTCTTCAAGTAAGAAAGTATTTAAAATTCTTTCTTTATTCTGCTTACCTTATTACTAACTGCAGTATAGAGTATTTGTTTTTAAGTGCTTAAGAAAGATAGAAGATTTTGTTTCCCTTTTTTTTATTCATATATATATATGATTAGAAAGGGTTAGAGAAGCTATTTAGCCTTTTTCCTCTGCATAATTGGATGTCAAGAAGAGGACATCCCCGTACCGTTTATACTGAAGACCAAGTTCAGGAGAACGAAGAGCCCAGAACTCCTGGGCCTATTCTCTTTGAAGTTGTTACTCAACTTCAGAGACAAGTAGCGAGCAGCAGCAAGTGATTGCCAATCTAATGGCCAATCAAAAGCCAACTCCTCCCACTTCCCCAACCATTAATGTGGAGACCCCAGTGGTGATTGAAGTCCCATCAGTTGCCCTGGAAGTCGCCACAACACCTAGAAGACAAGAAGCATACCTCATCCAGTGACTGAAGCTGAAACCAGAAAGATTCTCAGGCACGATTGAGCCCTGGGATGCCCAGGCTTGGTTCAAGACATTTGAGAGCACAATGGAGCTTCTTGACTGACCAGAAGTCGAGAAGGTTGATACCATTAAGTGTGCCTCTTTCTGTCTATCTGGAGATGCTTGTATGTAGTGGGAGCGAGTTAAGAGTAAGAGAGCAGTCAACCAGATGAGCTGGGTTGACTTTGAGATAGAGTTGTACTAAGAGTTCTTCCGCCAACGGATCACCAATAAACATTATGAGTAGTTTATAGAATTTAGACCAGGTGACCTACCAGTAGAAGAAGCGGTTAAAAGATTTAATAGGCTAGCTCACCTTTGCCTAGAGTTAGTAAGTACAGTGAAAGAACGAGTCAGACTGATGCTCCTAATGCTGTGACCAGAAATAACACCTAATGTGATGTAGTGAAACTCACCGACCATTGATTGGTGAAGAGCTAGTCAGCAGGGCATTAGTGAGCACTATCTGAACAGCAACAAGGAACAACAAACACAACACAAGCCAGTCAAGATAGAAGACAAGACAGTGGGGAAACAGAGACCCCAGTTAAGTAGTTAGAACTAGAAAGACAATGATCATAAGAAAACCCAAGTAGGAAGATGTTCGGGTAGTCTGTGAGTATCCAAAGGTATTTCTAGAAGAGCTACCTGGACTATCTCACAACAGAGAAGCGGAATTTGAAATTGAATTGGTTCCTGACGCCAGCCCAATTTCAAAAGCCCTGTATCAAACTTCTCTAGCAGAGCTAAAAGAGTTACAAGAACAATTTCAGGAGCTACTTGACAAGGGTTTCATCCGCCCTAGTCACTCACCTTGGGGAGCTCCTGTGTTGTTCATTAAAGAGAAAGACGGATCTATGCGGATGTGCATAGATTTTAGAGTGCTGAGCAAAGTAACAGTTAAGGACTAGTACCCTCTTTCCAGAATAGATGATCTATTTGATCAGCTAAAGAGGGCAACAGTGTTCCCTAAAATATACCTGTGTTTTGGGAACCATCAGTTGAAAGCGAAAGGAAGTAATACACCCAGGTAAAGCTAACAAAGTGGCAGATACACTAAGTAGAAAGTCCAGTGCATCCCTGATGTCTCTATCATCATTAGCCCTGCCACTGCAGAAAGAGTTGTCAGACTTTGGAGTCGAAATTATTTATGGGCAACTCTCTGCATTGACCTTAGAGTCAACCCTACTTGAGGATATACAGAAAAAGCAAAGTGAAGATCCAGATATCCAAAAGATCAAGCAAGGAATACAAGAAGAAGGAAGTTTAGAATTTCGAGTATCAGACAGTGTAATTCTTTATCAGGGGAATCGCCTTTGTGTTCCAAATGATGAAGAGCTGAGAAAGAAAATTTTAGAAGAAGCCCATAGTACGCCATATTCTATGCATCCTGGTTCTACCAAGATGTACCAAGACGTGAAACAGAAGTTCTGGTGGTCTGGACTCAAAAGAGATGTAGCTAAATATGTCAGTACCTGCCTGACATGTCAGAGAGTCAAAGCAGAACACCAGAGACCAGGAGGAGTTTTACAACCTCTTCCAATACCAGAGTGGAAGTGGGAAGACATATCCATGGACTTCATAATAGGTCTCCCAAGAACCACAAATGGATATGATGCGATATGGGTGATAGTGGACAGATTGACCAAGTCTGCTCATTTTCTAGCCATCAAAGTGTCTCACTCTATAGAGCAGTTAGCACAGCTGTATGTTAAAGAGGTGATCAGACTTCACGGAGTTCCCAAATCTATTATTTCTGATAGAGATGGGCGCTTCACCTCTCACTTTTGGGAGTGTGTACAGACTGCACTAGGCACCAAGCTCAAGTTCAGCATAGCCTTCCATCCTCAGACTGATGGATAGACAGAGCGAGTAAATCAGATCCTAGAAGATATGCTCAGGGCTTGTGCACTAGATTTTAAAGGCAGTTGGTGCAAGTATCTGTGCTTAGCTGAGTTTGCCTACAAAAATAGCTATCAGACTACCATCAAGATGGCACCATATGAGGCGTTGTATGGCAAAAAGTGCAGATCACCTATATGCTGGCAAGAAGCAGGAGAAAGAAGAGAAATGGAAGTAGAGCTGGGCATTCAGACTGAGATGATAGAAGAAACCACTCAGGTTATTCAGAAGATCAGACAGAGGATTGAGATTGCCCAGAGTAGACAGAAAAGCTATGCTGACACACGCCGAAGGCCACTGGAATTCCAAGTAGGAGATTCAGTCTTTCTCAAGGTTGCTCCTATGAAAGGGGTGATGAGATTTGGCAAGAAGGGCAAATTAAGTCCTCGCTATGTAGGACCGTACCTGATTTCAGAAAGGATTGGTAAGGTGGCTTATAAGCTGGATTTATCACAAGACATGTCAGCAATACACAATGTATTTCATGTCTCCATGCTAAAGAAGTGTCTCCATGACCCGAGCCAAGTGATTCAGCCTCAGTTAGTGCAGATCCAAGAGGATCTTAGTTATGAGAGCAGACCTACACAGATAGTGGACAGAGCAGTCAAGAGACTAAGAAACAAAGAAGTACCACTAGTGAAGGTCGTCTGGCAGAACCAGAAACACGGGGAAGTCACTTGGGAGCGGGAGGACAACATGAGATAGAAATATCCAGAACTATTCTAAGTTCGAGGACGAACTTTTTATAAGGTATGGGGAATTGTAACGACCCAATTTTCCCTATTTTGAGTTCTAAATATCCTTAAAAATATTTGGAAACGCTTTTAAAATATTCTAGAGATTTTTAGAATTTTTTAGAGTATTTTTGCGTAATTTTTGGAGGTTGTTTAGTATTTTTACAAAACCAAAGAAGTTTAAAAAAAAAAAAAACGTTGGAAGAGAGGTTCAAACCCGCGACCTCGGGTCGGACTGAACCAAGCCAAACCGGCTTGACCAGCTGGGATAAGAGATTTATGTTAATCTCATATAGAGTTAAATAAGGTTATAGTATAGTTGGGTTATATCCGAATACTTATAAAAGGAAATAAGTTTTGGGATTTTAAGAAAAACCTAACTTTTTCTCCCGAAAACCTAATCTCCTTCGCTCTTCTCCCTCGTGACGGCGCAAAGCTGCGGCGGAAACCTAGAGCGAGCTAGGGTTGGAGATTCCGGCGCCGGCGAGACTTGATTCCAGCCGTCCCTCATCCACGGTGGCTGTTCCCGACGGAGAGAAGCCCGAGAGCTCCGAGAACACGCCGGAAAAGCTACTACCCGAGCCCTAGAAGCCCTCCTTCCCTTCTTCTCGGTTGTAAGTGCAAGGACAAGCAAAAGTGAGTTGCTTCTCACCTGCAGTAGGAGTTGCTCCGAGCTTCGATTTTCTTTCCTTGCTTCCGGATTTCACAGTGCCGAGTAGAAATACATGCTAGGGTTTCTTCCTTGCTTCCGAGATTTGTTTTCTTCATGTTATTTCTGCCGTAGCATTCTATAGCATGCTTAGAGAATTCTATATGAGATTCGCTTACTTCTTTTTAATGTGGCAGTAGCTTACTTTAAGAATTGAATGCATAGAGGTGTTCTTTGAACAACTCTTTGTTCATTCGTTTAAGGATTTTGGTTTAGGTGTTCTTGTGATTAAAACTGCCAAGAGTTTTCAAGGCTTAGAGGTGTTCGGTTTGGGAAATATAGCACTCCTTGTTGGTGCCATTAGTTCCTTGATTATGATATTGGTTCATGCTGTTAGTTTAAATTTATGCTATTACAGAATTGAAGCTCTTTATACCGGGTAGATTAGAGCATCTCTTGCATGGAATTTCTGTTTTGAATTCTTGTTAAACCGGACAGCCCTGATTTTAGCCTATGGTTGCCTTTTAAGCGTGCCTTTAGTTCTTAAATGTGGTACCCATGTAAGTCTAGTTGCTGCCATAAATTCCAGCAAAAAGGGATTCCTTTGCCCTGTTTTTACAGCATGATAGAAAGTGTAAAGTTGCATTCTTTTGCCCTATTTTACAGCATGTTTAGTAAGTCCAAGTTAGCTTTCTTTTGCTCTATTTTACAGCATGTTTAGAAAGTCTAAGTTGCTTTCTTTGCTCTATTTTATAGCATGATTAGTAAGCTTAAAGTTACTTTCTTTGCTCTAGTTTATAGCATGATTAGTAAGCTTAAAGTTGCTTTCTTTGCTCTATTTTATAGCATGATTAGTAAGCTCAAGTTGCTTTTCTTTGCTCTATTTTTTACAGCATGATTAGTAAGCTCAAGTTGTTTTTCTTTGCTCTATTTTTATAGCATGATTAGTAAGCTTAAAGTTGCTTTCTTTGCTCTATTTTATAGCATGATTAGTAAGCTTAAAGTTGCTTTCTTTAGCTCTATTTTATAGCATGATTAGTAAGCTCAAAGTTATTTCCATTTGCTATTTTAACAAGCATGAACAGCCATGTATTCTAATGGAAAAATAAGAATCCTATTAAATACTTTTAGAAGTATTAACAAGTAAAAGGAAGATAAAGAAAAGAAAGGGAAAAGGCTAAGGCCTTAAGTAAAATCCTGAATTCAAGACTTTAGGGATTTTGGCACACAAGGTGCTTATTAAATGCCAAGGCATTTTATTATAAGAAGTATTTAAAGATAAAAAGTATTTTACTTTTAAAGGGCATGTACCGGACACAAGATCCAAGGGATGGGCTCCAAGTTGCCCCTAGGCACATGGCCTAGAAGGGATGGGCTCCAAGTTGCCCCTAGACACATGGCCTAGAAGTATCTTAGTAGTTTCGGGATTAGCTACCTCGATTCTTATTAAGAATGCGCGCAAAGTGGTACAATGCCGGGCCCAAGAGAAGTTGATTATTATTTTAAAGTATTAAAGTATAAGTCTTGAAACAAATGAAACAAGCTTCAAATATGTTTAGAATTAGAAAGTTTAGTTTCTTGTTATTTGAAGCATGCAGTAGTAGTTTATTTGTTTCTTGCTATTAGATTATTCAGCATGTTTAGCTTTATTTGCTTTCAGCATGCAGTTAGTATATTATTCTTGTGAGCATGAGTAGCTTTACAAGTTTAGTAGCTTTACATGTTTAGTATTTCAGTTAGTATGCTTCCTTTATTGGATTATGAGCATAATTAGCTATACATGTTTAGTATTTCAGTTAGTATGATTCCTTTATTGGATTTTAAGCATGATTAGCTATACATGATTAGTATTTCAGTTAGTTTGATTCCTTTGCTATTTATGAGCATGAGTAGCTTTACATGTTAGCATTCAGTTTTAGCATGTTTTTATTTATATACATGCATATCGAGTTTTTGTGAGTAGATAGCGCTCACTAAGCTTTATGCTTATAGACTGCACTTCCTCCTACTGCAGATAAAGGAAAGGAAAAGATTTAGCAAGGAAGGCGACAAGGTGGTGGTGATGAAGGTGTGTGATGCCAGGACTATGGAGAGATCATGAGTTTGCTAAGGAAACTGTCAAGACTCCTTTGAGTTTTCTTTCAGTTATTAAGTTGATTAAGAATGTAATTAAGTTTATTCCGCACTTGTAGTTGGGTCTTATTGTTGGAGTGATATAGTTGTTTGCTATTGTTAGAGTAGTTCCTTCTTTTTATTTGAGTTATTATACTGCGTGGTCGTGTGATTATATGTTCCAGCCGCCTGTGGCTGAGTATACACTGTTTGTATTGTTGATTTGGTCACCGGTACAGGGGAGATTTTGCCGAAATTTTTCGGTAGGGATTTCTCTTAGTTTTTAATTATACCGGTTAAGTAGAGTTAGTAGTTAAGTAACGGTCATCCTTAGAGTGTAGTAGCAGTAAGAAGGGTGGTCGTTACATAAAGGCACGCTTAAAGCACAACCACAGGCTGGAATTAGGGGCTGTCCAACTTAACAATGAATTCGAAACAGAAATTCCATGCAAGAAATGCTCTAATCTACATGATATAAAGAGCTAACAACATAGGCAGAACATGCTATTACCTAACTGCAATGCTAACAATTAATCTACATACTATACTTATTCCTTAAAGCCATTCACACCAACCAAACCAGTACTGAGCATGGACGAAAAGGGTCTAACAGCAAATCTGAATCTATAAAGCCAGCACTGAACACGATCTTTTCATTGCTAATCTACACAACTTAAACGAAAACTAAAGCTGCGGTTAGGTAATAAGTGATAAAATGGCTAACAACATACCAATGAATTGATAACAAATCAAAACTGCACTGTGGTAATTGTTCCTCCTGCTATGTGCTACGGCAACCAAAGAAAAACACAAGATTGCAAGCTTCCCTTCAACCCGGACATTCTCATCAAGTCACAACCAACAAATCTAATGAAAATTGCTATTGTAACCTCAAAACCATACTTGTTCTACATGCTGCGAATTCAAGGAAAACAAGAAAACATCCAAACAAAATCCCCTTTCCCTCCTCCTTAACAACTCACGGCAGTAAGCCCTAAACCACATTCTTCACAAAAAAATTCAAAACAAAAGGAAGAGAACACCAAAACGAATCGAAATCCGGAACTATCCTACTGCAGGTGAGTAGCGACTTACCTTGCTCCTTGAACTCACAACCGAAAAGAGGGAGGCTCTAGGGTTCACGGAGAAGCTTGAGTTTCGGCGGATTCTTTGTGTTTCTGAGCTCTCCTCATCGAGGTGGTCACGTACGGTGAAGACCGGCCGGAAAAAGCCTTCGTCGGCCGCCGGAGGGAGAGAACCCTAGCTCCGCCGCCTTCTTCGCCCGAGAGCCGTCGCGCGCACAAGAGGGAGAAAGGGTTTCGTGAGCCAATCCCTTTCTCTCTTAACTTATCCCTTTTTATAACCGAGGGTATTCTGTTATGGCTTAAGAATATTTCGCTCCTTACCTTTTCATGAAATACTCACAGAACCGTTGGTTGGTTGTGTTCTCGCCGAACCCCAGGTCATGGCTTCAAATCCTCAGCCGAGCCTTTTTCTTCCTCTTTTATTTTAAATGTTCCTAACTATACCTTATATAAATTTGTTCTCATATGTAGATAACAAATCGAGCACAGCTCGGTTGGTCGGGCCGAGTTTTGCTTGGGCCGAGGAGCTCGGTTCGAAACCCAGCTTCTTCAATTTATTTTCCTTCTTATTATTCTCCATTACCATGTTCTACATCATATACATTTTATCTCATATATTATTAACAAAACGTTTCCAGACCAGTTGGTTGGCTAAGTCCGGATTCGGGTCCGGGGTCTTGGGTTCAAAATCCGGCTTCAACATTTTTTTGTCACAACTTCTTTCTTTTGGTAAAAATACCAAACGACCTCCAAAAATTCCATAAAAATACTATAAAAATTTCTAAAAATCTCCAGAATTTTTCTAAAGCATTTCTAGATTTTAATAAGGTCTTTTAGGATTCTAAATCATAAAATTTGGGGTGTTACAATTCTCCCTCCCTTATAAAAAGTTCGTCCTCGAACTTAGAATAATTCTGGATATCTCTATCTCATACTGTCCTCACGCTCCTAAGTAACTTCCTCTTGCTTCTGTTCTAAATGACTTTCACTAATGATACTCTTTGTTCCTTAATCTCTTAACTTCTCGGTCTTCTGTTATTCATATCGCATCGTACCCATTAGTGGTCATTGAAAGGCTTGATATCTTCTCTATTCTTTCTAAACATACTTATGTATATAAATATAAGAGAAACAAAACTAAAATTGTCTCTATTCTTTCTAAGCATATGTATCAAAACAAAAAAAAAAAAATTAAAACATGAATTTTCTTCTTTCCTAAGCACATATAAACAGATACTCTATACTGCAAATAATAAAGAAAGCATAAAAGAAAATTAAATACTTTCTTACTTGAAGACGGCAAGGATGGTGCTGATGTGTGATGCTGGAGAATGGGAACTGCTCTGATACCAACTGTAACGACCACCCTTCTTACTACTACTACTCTCTAAGGATGACCGTTACTTAACTACTAACTCTACTTAACCGGTATGATTAAAAATCACATGGAAACCCTACCGAAAAATTTCGGCAGAATCTCTCCTGTATCGGTGACCTTAAACTGTAACGACCCAATTTTCCCTATTTCGAGTTCTAAAAGTCCATAAAAATATTTGGAAATACTTTTAAAATATTCTAGAGATTTTTAGGAATTTTTAGAGTATTTTTACGTAATTTTTGGAGGTCGTTTAGTATGTTTACAAAAAAAAAGAAATTTTGACAAAAATCGTTAAAGGTAAGGCTCGAGCCCGTGACCTCCGGCCAAACCAAACCCAATCGGACACAGCAAACCAACCGAGCTGCGAGCACTTTGTTAACTAAGTATGGAGAGAAAAAGATTTAAAGTATAGTTAGATGGGAAAACCCTAGATTTAAAAGAAGCTTAAGTTTTCTTTTCCCCGAACCGAAACCTCTTCTCCTATGCTTCTGCGTGTGCGACGGCGGGCTCGGGCGGAAGGCAAAGGGAGCTAGGTTTTCCTTTCCCCGGCGGCCGGCGAAGGCTTTCTTCCGGCAAACCTTGCCGATTTTGATCCCCTTCATCGAGGAGAAGGTGAAGACGTAGAGGAATCGTCGAGATCTCCACCTCACCCGAAACCCTAGAAGCTTTAGAGCCCTCTTTCTTCGGTTGTAAGTCCTAGCAATCAAGAGTAAGTACTACTCACCTGCGGTAGGAGTTGTTTCGAGTTTTGCTTCGATTAGTTGGCTTTCGGAATGGAAATAGTATGGATTTTGAGATCTATGGATTTCTGCCGTGAGTTTTTGAGGAAGGATTGGGTTTTGATTGTCTTTTGCCAATCTAACAAAACATGATTTGAGCTTGCGGGATTGAAGTTGTGTGGGTTCTTGATGTCAATCGAGTCCTGCCGTGAGCTTTACAGGGAGATCCGAATTTTGTTTAGATTAATTAAACTTGTAGTATGATTTGTGCCAAGTGGCTTTACCATTGGTTTCGTTATACAGTTAAGTAGTTTTTTGTGTTACCTAAGCCGCTAGCTCCTTATACCAAGTAGATTTTGAGCATTTCTTACATAGAAATTCTATTTCGAACTCCTGTTGAAACTGGACAGCCTTAATATCAGCTTATAGTTGTCTTTTAAGCATGCCTACAGCCCTTAAATGTAGTATTAGTGTAGGTCTAATTGCTGCCATAAATTCCAGCAAATGGATTTAGGGTTTTTACAACATGATAAGAAGCATAAAGTTGCATTCTTTTACTTTTATTGCAGCATGCTAAAAAGTCTAGAATTAGCTTCCTTTTTACTATATTTACAGTATGATTGGAATCACTAAAGTAGCATTCCTTGCCTATTTTTACAGCATGAATGGAATCACTAAAGTAGCATCCTATACCTGTTTATTACAGCATACTTAGAAAGCCCAAAGTTAGCTTCCTTTTGCTTTATTTCTAGCATGATTAGAAAGTTTAAAGTAGTATGTTTTTGCCTATTTTGTATAGCATGTTTAGAAGATTAAAGTAGCATGTTTTATTCTATTTTTCAGCATGTTTAAAAGCCTTAGAGTAGTCATCCTTGCCATGTACTTACAGCAGGGTTAGAAGCCCTAAAGTATCGTTCTATACTTGTTTTTACAGCATGATTAGAATCATTTCATACTTGATTTTACAGCATGTTTAGAAGCACAAAAATAGCATCCTTTGCCATGTTTTCACAGTATGATTCAAAGGCTTTAAATTGCTTTCTTTAGTTTAGTTTATAACATGCTTGGTTAGTTGAAATCCTACACTTGTTAGGTCTATCTAAAGGATTCTAATAAACTCTAATAAAGGATTATGAGGAAACTAAGTAAAAAGAAAGAGACCAAGGTCTAGTTAAAAATAGGTAACAAGTAAACTAAAGTAAGAGGCTAGTACCCGACTTCCGAGGTTGTCGTTAAACAAATCCAGGTGACCGTTTCCGAGGTCTCGGCCCTGGTAAGACCGAGGTCTTTACCCCGTGGGACTACAGCAGTCTCTATTAGGGAGCGCGCATAAGATTAAGCTGGTACTAAGCCTGGGCCCAAAGAAAAGAAAAGAAGAAGAAAAGAAGAACAAGAAGAAGAAAGTGAAAGAGAAATTAAAGATTAATTTCTAGTATAAGAAAAGTAAGAAGAACAAGAAGAAGAAAGTGAAAGAGAAATTAAAGATTAATTTCTAGTATAAGAAAAGTAAGAAGAACAAGAAGAAGAAAGTGAAAGAGAAATTAAAAGATTTATTTTTCTAGTATAAGGATATAAGAAAATGAAACAAGTTTTATGCTTAGAATCAATAAAAGTTTAGTTCTTTAATTCTAAGCTTACAGTAGTTGTTTCATTACTTTCTTATCAGTAGTGAGCATGTTTAGTATTCAGTTTTATTTCTGTATACATGAGTACATGCAGCTTTGCTTTAGCATTTCAGTTTCAGTATTATTGCATTACATTTATGCATTTCGAGTTTTGTGAGATAGATTAGTACTTACTAAGCGTTTTCGCTTATAGATACTTTTCTTTTTTTTTCCTCCTACCGCAGATAAAGGAAAAGCTAAGATATGAAGGGAGGCGACAGGGTGGTGGTGATGATGGATGTGTGTGGTGACTGAACTATGGAGAGGTCCAGAGGGGACTAGCAAGACTTATTTATTTAGAGTTTATGTCTAGTTCATTTTCCTTATTTCTGTTATGAAATTATGAGTTATGATTGAGTTTGATGTGCATTGTAGCTTATTATGCTTCATTCTGGGAGATTGAGTTTAGTTCATGTTGCTAGATTAGTTTTTGATTATGATATGATTTATTACTGCATGGTTGTGAATAAATTGTGATCCAGCCGCATGTGGCTGTGTATATATATCTTGTGTATTATAGATTTGGTCACCGGTACAGGGGAGATTCTGCCGAAATTTTTCGGTAGGAATTTCTCTGAACCGTGATAAATCTAAGTGTCGCTAATAATAGCATAAGTGACACTAGTAAGTAGAGTAGGAGTTAGGTAACGGTCGCCCTTAGAGAGTAGTAGTAAGAAGGGTGGGCTGTTACATAAACTGACATACATAACATAATATACACAGCCACAGGCGGCTGGAACACATATCAAACACACAAAAGGAATAACATCACCACGCAGTTTAATGAAATCAAATCATGCAGGTAATGAATAGCGGAAACAAAATAAAAACATACAATTAACTAACAGCGGAAGACTAAATGACTCATCTAATACATTCTTAATAAATGACAATCTTAATAAATTCTTAAACTAAGTCCCAAGGCTTCCATAGTCCTGGCATCACACACCATCCGCGCCACCTTGTCGCCTTCCTTTCTATATATTTTCCTTTCCTGTATCTGCAGTAAGAGGAAGTGTAGTCTATAAGCAAAATTTACTTAGTAAGCGCTATCTAACTCACAAAATCTCGATATGCATGAGGATATACTGAAATCTAAAACTGAATGCTCAAAAGGAAATCTACTCATGCTCATCTACTAGTGAAAGAAACATACTGAAAGGCTAAACATGTAAAGTAAATCTATACAATCATGCTAGCATAAAGAACTAAACTTACTGAATTCTAAACACCTTCTGAATCTTATTTCACTTGCTTAAAGACTTATTCTTTAATACTTTATACTTATGTAAAACTTGCTTTACTTGTTCAAAAACTTATACTTATAATACTTCAAAATAATAATCAACTTCTTCTTGGGCCCAGGCATAGTACCATCTTATGCGCGTTCCCTGATAGGTTGGGGTAGCGAGCCACCAATCCTAAAAGAGCAGACCTCGGTCTACCAGGGCCAAGACCTCGGAATTGGACACCTGGATTTGTTTAACGACAAGCTCTTGGATGTCGGGTACTAGCCTCTTCTTAAAAGTAAAATACTTATTAGCTTATTTACTTCTTCTTTAAATGCCTTGGCATTTTAATAGACACCTTGTGTGCCAAAAATCCCTAAAGTCTCGACTTTGGGATCTACTTAAGGCCTCGGCCTTTTCTTTCTTTTCTTTATCTTTCTTATACTTATCTTTATCTTTCTTTTACTTGTTATGTTAACTCTTTTTAACTAGACTTTGGTCTTTTCCTTACTTATAGCTGCTCATTATAGCAAGGAAAATCCAAACTAAATGCTACGTGCATACATGTATATGCCAAAATCTGTTCATGCATATCTTAAAGCAAAGGGAAACAAAAATCAACATACTACTATGTGTTATAAAACAAGGCAAAGGAAAGCAAATCTGAACTTACTAAACATGCTGTAAAATAAAGCAAAAGAGAGTTTATTTGGACTTTCTAACATGCTGTAAAATAGGCAAAATAATGCAACTTTGAGCTTTCTAAACATGCTGTAAAATAGGCAAAAGAAAGCAACTTCGGACCTTCTAAACATGCTGTGATAAGAGTAAAAGAAAGCTAATTTGATCTTTCTAAACATGCTGTAATAAGAGCAAAAGAAAGCTAATCTACTTCTTACTAATCATGCTGCAAAATAGAGCAAAAAGAAACTAATTTGAGCTTGCTAATCATGTTACAAAATGGAGCAAAAGAAAACTAATTTGCTGGAATTTATAGCAGCAGGTAGACCTACCCGGATGCAACATTTAAGAGCTAAAGGCACGCTTAAAGCACAACCACAGGCTGGAATTAGGGGCTGTCCAACTTAACAATGAATTCGAAACAGAAATTCCATGCAAGAAATGCTCTAATCTACATGGTATAAAGAGCTAACAACATAGGCAGAACATGCTATTACCTAACTGCAATGCTAACAATTAATCTACATACTATACTTATTCCTTAAAGCCATTCACACCAACCAAACCAGTACTGAGCATGGACGAAAAGGGTCTAACAGCAAATCTGAATCTATAAAGCCAGCACTGAACACGATCTTTTCATTGCTAATCTACACAACTTAAACGAAAACTAAAGCTGCGGTTAGGTAATAAGTGATAAAATGGCTAACAACATACCAATGAATTGATAACAAATCAAAACTGCACTGTGGTAATTGTTCCTCCTGCTATGTGCTACGGCAACCAAAGAAAAACACAAGATTGCAAGCTTCCCTTCAACCCGGACATTCTCATCAAGTCACAACCAACAAATCTAATGAAAATTGCTATTGTAACCTCAAAACCATACTTGTTCTACATGCTGCGAATTCAAGGAAAACAAGAAAACATCCAAACAAAATCCCCTTTCCCTCCTCCTTAACAACTCACGGCAGTAAGCCCTAAACCACATTCTTCACAAAAAAATTCGAAACAAAAGGAAGAGAACACCAAAACGAATCGAAATCCGGAACTATCCTACTGCAGGTGAGTAGCGACTTACCTTGCTCCTTGAACTCACAACCGAAAAGAGGGAGGCTCTAGGGTTCACGGAGAAGCTTGAGTTTCGGCGGATTCTTTGTGTTTCCGAGCTCTCCTCATCGAGGTGGTCACGTACGGTGAAGTCCGGCCGGAAAAAGCCTTCGTCGGCCGCCGGAGGGAGAGAACCCTAGCTCCGCCGCCTTCTTCGCCCGAGAGCCGTCGCGCGCACAAGAGGGAGAAAGGGTTTCGTGAGCCAATCCCTTTCTCTCTTAACTTATCCCTTTTTATAACCGAGGGTATTCTGTTATGGCTTAAGAATATTTCGCTCCTTACCTTTTCACGAAATACTCGCAGAACCGTTGGTTGGTTGTGTTCTCGCCGAACCCCAGGTCATGGCTTCAAATCCTCAGCCGAGCCTTTTTCTTCCTCTTTTATTTTAAATGTTCCTAACTATACCTTATATAAATTTGTTCTCATATGTAGATAACAAATCGAGCACAGCTCGGTTGGTCGGGCCGAGTTTTGCTTGGGCCGAGGAGCTCGGTTCGAAACCTAGCTTCTTCAATTTATTTTCCTTCTTATTATTCTCCATTACCATGTTCTACATCATATACATTTTATCTCATATATTATTAACAAAATGTTTCCAGACCAGTTGGTTGGCTAAGTCCGGATTCGGGTCTGGGGTCTTGGTTTCAAAATCCGGCTTCAACATTTTTTTGTCACAACTTCTTTCTTTTGGTAAAAATACCAAACGACCTCCAAAAATTCCATAAAAATACTCTAAAAATTTCTAAAAATCTCCAGAATTTTTCTAAAGCATTTCTAGATTTTAATAAGGTCTTTTAGGATTCTAAATCATAAAATTTGGGGTGTTACACCGCTGGGGTGTATTGCTTCCGCTCGGAAGCTTCAGCCGGTCGTCACCATCATTATCTGCTCGGCCAAGTTTATGGTTAGCCTTTTACCTTTCGACCTCCGCGCAGTGTTGACTCTGCTAAATGGGGTCCCCCATTCTTACCGCCGGATCACTTGCCTCCCCTTCAAGTCTAGTCGAAGGAGGCGATTTAGTCCGACTGACTGGACTATTGTTTCGCCGAACGGCTCTTCCAAGGAATCATTGTCCGCTCGGCAGATGAGGTTGTAATTATGACCTCAGTCAATGCCATCATCCCTCCTTTCTTGTGCTCGAAAGGGGATTTCTGTTGAAGACTTTTTGATAAGCGAGTCGAACGGCCGTACGTTGGCCTTATCCTTCTGCTCGGAGGGTTTATAGACGTCGGCTCGTCTCTCGATATTTAACGACGGAGCTCGTCGGTCTTCTGCTCGGGGATTTATAGACGCCGGCACGTCTCCCGGTTTCTCGGCCGGAGGGTTTATAGATGCCGGACCATCTCCCGGTTTCCCGACCGGAGGCTTTATAGACGTCGGACCGTCTCTCGATCTTTAACGACGGAGCTCGTCGGTCTTCTGCTCGAGGATTTATAGACGCCGACACGTCTCCCGGCTTCCCGGCCAGAGGGTTTATAGACGCCGGACCGTCTCCTGGTTTCCCGGCCGGAGGGTTTATAGACGCCGGATCGTCTCTCGATTTTTAACGACGGAGCTCATCAGCGCGGATATTTATAGCCGGTCGGCGCGGCTCTCGATCTTTAATGACGGAGCTCGTCGGTCTTCTGATCGGGGATTTATAGATGCCGGCTCGTCTCCCGGTTTCCCGGCCGAAGGGTTTATAGACGCCGGACCGTCTCCCGGTTTCCCGGCCGGAGGGTTTATAGACGCCGTGTAAGACCGTTAGATTCGATAGAGGGGGGGTGAATATTGATTCGAAAATCTCGAGTTAAAACGTAGTGGAAAAGTAAGGAAGTAAAGAGATGAACACGGTTGATTTTTACTTCGTTCGGAGCCTGTGACGACTCCTACTCGAAGGCCCGTACTCCTTGAGTACTTTCGTTGGGCAATTCACTAGCAATTCGGATAATTACAATTTACGTACAAATATTGCTAATGAAAGAAAAACAAAGCTATACCGACAAATAATGAATTAAAAGAAAACCGGAGTGAGTCGTCGGAGCTTTGTGAACGTCGTTGGAGCGCAGAGTAGCAGAGTGATTGAACTCAGAGTTCTCAGAAAACAGATATCTTGAAGCTCCTGCCTGGGGCTTCTTTTATATGCTGCTCCGGGCGCCTGGATCCCTTCCGGGCGCCTGGAATGTGACGTAACACTCCCAACCAGCATGCTCCAAGTGTCAACGTCGCCCTGGGGATAAAACTTGCCTCCGGGCGCCTGGATCCCTTCTAGGCGCCCGGACTTCCGGGCGCCCAGAACCATCCCGGGCGCCCGGACCCTCACTATTCCCTACCTGCAAAACAGTGTTAGTCCGAGACAATAAAACCCTGCAGCACAGATTGTAAGCACATTTTTATAGATACGCTAAGTAATAAAAATTAACAACAAGAGTATGACTTAGATTCCGTCTTTCCGAGACCGGAATCTAGTCACGATCTCGACTTAGATATCCGAAATGGATCCAAGCCGGATCGACGCCTAATGTTCCCTTCCCGGGAACGCGTCCTCGCAGTCACTCCCCTCCAGTGACTTACCTCACTTACCTGCCAGACGTCCGGTTAGCCCGTCGACCCATCTGGACTTCTTGCCAAGCGTCCGGTCAGCCCGTCGACCCGCTTGGGCTTCTCGCCAGCTATCCGGTCAGCCCGTCGACCTAGCTGGACTTCTCGCCAAGCGTCCGGTCAGCCCGTCGACCCGCTTGGACTTCTCGCCAGCTATCCGGTCAGCCCGTCGACCTAGCTGGACTTTTCCTGCACACTTGATCAAAGTGTCAGACAACAACACAACTAACTTAACCTACTTGTCATTCATCAAAACCTGGGTTAGACCGTTAGTGCTACCCGCACCAACAATCTCCCCCTTTTTGATGGAATGACAACCTGGTTAGGTTAGTGAAAGCATATGCACAAATTTAAAGTCATGCATTTGTGTGGTTTTTAAGTTAGTTTGTGTTTTCAATTTGGTTTAGCTAACTTAACCACCTAACCCTCCTCTCCCTTTGGCATTCATCAAAAAACGAAGGGTAAACAAGCATAGTGTAGAGTTACTGAAAACAATAACACCTAATCATGAAAAATAACTGAGTTTGGTTCAAAATTTGGGGGAGTTCAAAGTTTTTGAAAACTTGTCTAAAGAATTTGCTTTTAGCTTTTGAAAAATTGCTAAGTGTAGATAGTCTAATTTTCAAACATAAGTGTATAAGGTCTAAATTTTCAAACATAAGTTTTCAAAACCAAATTTTCAAAACTAAGTTTGAAAAAATATATTTTTCAAAACTGATTTATTTTTCAACACTAAGTTTGTAAACGATTTAATTTAAAACTTAAGTTTTGACAATGATTTAAGTTTGAAAAATCTAACTTTCATAATTTTCAACACTGAGTTTTTGCAAGTCAAATTTCAGTTTGTAAATATTGATTTTGAACTTTACTTTTAGTTTTCAAAGGAGTTTGGTAGAACTAATTTTGATAAAGTAAAATAATTAAATCTAATTTTCAAAATCAAAATTTTAAAGTTCAAAAGTACTAGTTTCAAAACCATGGTTTAAAATACTTGAAAAGTTCAGTTTTCAAAGACTAAGTAAAAAGTTTGTGATTTAAAACAAACAATTTTGAGTTGATTTAAAAAAAATTTCACAATTTTAAGCAAGTTGATTTTGAAGATTGATTTTTAAACTTTGATTTTCAAAATTAAGGAAAATGATTTTGAGAAGCTTAGTTTGTAAACTTAAGTTTTGAAAAATCTAATTTCCACAATTTTCAAAACTAAGTTAAATTTAATTTTCAAAATCAATTTTCAATAAAAAGTAAAACCCAATTCTTAACAACAACTTAGTTTTATAAGAGTTAGTTTTCAAAAGTAGGTTTAAGAAATTTTTAAGAAAACATTTTTCAAACAAAATTTAAAATATTTTATATAAAGGAAAATTTTTAATTAATTCCTCCCCCTGAACCTGACATAAAATTTGAAAATATTTGCTAAAAATATTCAAAGTAGATATTTATTTTTTTTTAGTTTTTATTTTATTTTTTTTTAAATTGAGGTAGAATTTTTTAGAGAGATTTTAAAAAAAAATAGCACTTAAGGAGGTAATTAAAAGTAAACCTCCCCCTGAATTTGATACTCCTTTAATTTATTAATCCTCCTTATTTATTACTCCCCCTTAATATAATGCTAAGGTTTGAGTGTGTTAAATTTCAAGCCCTAACACATTTATCTACCTAAGTGTTCTAAGGAATTTGGTAACACTTATATTATTTACATATTTATCTCTGTATCCTTGATATAATTGTTTATTTGAGTTTGATTAATCAATAATTAATATTAGATTCAGGTGGTTGAGCTTCAGTTTAAGGTTTAATAAGACAAACTTTATTAAATCAAAAACAGTTGGCCATTATCAATAATTTATTGATTAATTTTTACTTGATTTAATAATTTAATATTTAATAAAATAATTTAAATTGATTGAGTTGTCAATGAAAGTGTTAGTTATAATTATTTTTTTTTTACTTCCTTTTAAGTGGGATTAATTTAGTTTGAAGTTAGCATGAAATTAAAATTATTAGACACAGTTAAGTAAGGTTTAATTCAAGTCAATTTTAGTTCTCAAATGACGTTAAACTTAAACAGTTAAGTTCTACTTATTAATTACATAATTAAGTTTAAAGTTAAAGTTAATGGAATTTAAGTTTTTAAGTTAGGTGTCTACGTTTTAGATGGATTTAAAAGAATTATTATTTTTAAGGGATTTCTAACAGGATTTCTAAAATAGTGTTTAAAAGGATTTTAAAATGATTTTTATAATTATTTAATGCCAATTAATATACGTTCAATTCAGTTTTGATTTCAGATTTAAATTAATATTAGTGGTTAATTTAAGTTTAAGAATAATTTTAAGATTAAATTAAAAAAATTAATTTTAATTGTAATTTCAATATTAAGTTTTAATTTAAGATTTAATTTTTAGTTAAGTTAAATTAAAAAATAATATTAAGGTTAAAATGATGTTTAAGATTAAAATGAGTTTAAAGTCAAAATAATAATTTTTAAAGTGAAAATAATTTATAGAAATAATTTATTATTACTATTTTTAAGTTAACAGAATTTTATTATAGTGAAAAAAATAAGAAGAATTTTTCAAAATGATACATAATTTTTAAAATAGTTTTAAAACGATTTTTTTTTTAAATGATTTTTTTTTTAAAGTTTTTTTTTAAAATAATTTTTGAAATAATTTTTAAAATAGTTTTAAAAAAGTATTTTTAAAAAAGTTTTTAAAATAATTTTTAAAATACTTTTTAAAATAATTTTTAAAAGGTTTTAAAAGAATTTTTAAAGTTTTTAAAATGATTTTTAAAAGAGTTTTTAAAATAATTTTTAAAAGGTTTTAAAATAATTTTTAAAAGAATTTTTTAAAGTTTTTTCTTGTAAATGATTTATAAAATAATTTTTAAAGAATTTTTTAAAAATAGTTTTTAAAGAATTTTTAAAATAATTTTTTAAAGAATTTTTACTATAATTTTTAAAGAATTTTTAAAATAGTTTTTAAAGAATTTTTAAAATAATTTTTAAAGAATTTTTTTTTAAAGAATTTTTAAAATATTTTTTAAAGAATTTCGAAAATAATTTTAAAATAATTTTTAAGTTTAGAATAAAAATTTTTAAAGTTAAATTTTTAAGTTAAATATAAAATTTTTAAAAGAATTTTTTTTTAAAATAGTTTTTGAAAAAAAATTTTAAAATAGTTTTTAAAGAATTTTTAAAATAGTTTTTAAAGATTTTTTTAAAATAGTTTTTAAAAGAATTTTTAAAATAATTTTCAAAATAAGTTTTAAAAGTTTTTAAAAGAATTTTTAAAATAATTTTCAAAATAAGTTTTAAAAGTTTTTAAAAGAATTTTTAAAATAATTTTCAAAATAAGTTTTAAAAGTTTTTAAAAGAATTTTTAAAATAGTTTTTAAAAGAATTTTTAAAATAGTTTTTAAAGAATTTTTAAAATAGTTTTTAAAGAATTTTTAAAATAGTGTTTAAAGAATTTTTAAAATATTTTTTAAAGAATTTTTAAAATTGTTTTTAAAAGAATTTTTAAAATAGTTTTTAAAGAATTTTTAAAATAGTTTTTAAAGAATTTTTAAAATAGTGTTTAAATAATTTTAAAAATAGTTTTTAAATAATTTTAAAAATAGTTTTTAAAGAATTTTTAAAATAGTTTTTTAAAGAATTTTTAAAATATTTTTTAAAGAAGTTTTAAATGTTTTTAAAAGAATTTTTAAAATAATTTTTAGGTTAAGATAATTTAAGTTTAATTTTTAAAATAAATTTGTAAGTAAAAGAAAATTAAATTTAATTTTTAAAATAAATTTTTAAATTAATGAAAATGTTATTTTAATTTAATTGTTTAATGTTAATTTAATTTAATTTAATTAATTTAATTAATTTCTTTTAGGGCCTTTGTCATCTCACCTGATCTATATTTTCAATCAGGAAATCCTACAATTTTGTGAGATGAATTAGATTTAATTATAGGGTTTGATTTAACTTGTGTTAGATTTAGGTTTAGCTTTGGTATCAACAAATAGGCATTCTTCGGATAAACTTCTAAGCTTGGCGAGTCACTTGGACGTCATTAGAAGTAACCAACCTTTCGAGGTTTTCCGAATAGTCCTATCCATGGAGCTTAGTACTAAACCTTGGTCTAACTAGTTAGGTTCTGTTTAAGGGTAGCTTCGGTCAGTTCCACTTGGCCAAATGCACCAGATCGAAGTCATATCTTTCTAGACATGCGATGCCCAAGCTTCCCTAACGTACTATCATCCAAAAACTTTACCCGTACCGTGATTCAAGTTAAACTGGGTCCCTTTTTAACTAATCCTAATTACCCTGCCGGGTTAGTTTATTTGGGTTACCCTGTCGGGTAAGTTATTTTTTGAGGTGCCAGCTATTCTGGAGCCTCCCCTTAAATTATTGATTTTTCTTTTTAAGATTTCTTGTATAATTAGAGTTAGTTTTAGTTAAGTTTTAATGTTTAATTTGTAATTTAAATTTAAGTTTTTAATTTTGAATTAATTAAATTGGTCAAATTATCTTTCTTTAAAAGAGTATATTTAACATTTAAATTTTCTTTCAATTTCAATTTCAATTTTATTGGGTTAATTGAATTATCTTTCTTTAATAGCTTATTTTTAAAGTTTAGGTTTTTATTTATTTTTGAGTTAATTAAATTGTTTGAATTATATTTCTTTAAAGGTTTATCTTTTAACTTTTTATTAATTGTTAATTTTAAATTTTCTAGATTATTTTTGTTTAATATGTTATCTTTAACATTTAATTTTAAGTTTGTTAACTTTCGTTTTGATTTTATCAAAGTGTTTGATTTTATCCTTATATTTTCTTTACCTTTTAAGTTGATATAATTAGTGGAATTTATTAAATAAGTCTTATCATTAAAATTTAATTTTTTGTTAATTAAATTATCTTGGGTTTGGATAGAATTTTCCAGATTGATATTGTCTAGATTATTAAATAATTTATTAATTATGTCTAGATTAATATTGACCTTGTCATCCTTTTTGTTCGAATTTTCAAATTTGTTTAGGTTTAAATTCGAATTTTTAGATTTATTGATTATTTTTAGATTTTCTGTATTTTCTAAATTAATTATATTTATTTTCTCAGAAAATATCCTAGGGGTATTTTCTATATTTTCTGAATTAATTATATTTATTTTATCAGAAAATATCCTAGGGGTATTTTTGCAAGTATTGTCATGTATACTATTTTCACATATAGTTTCAGACATATCCAAATTAACATGCACATATTTTAAACTACTACTAGCAAGGGTGTTTTGGTAATTATTACTAACCTTGAGCGCAACCCCTAATTCAGCAGGCTTCTCCGTTGGATCTGACTCGAGTCCGGATTCGACTTTAACTTGATCTTCTAGCTCCATTGGCGTCTCGTGAAGCTTGATCAACTGGGTCCATAACTCATATGCATTCTTGTATTTTTCGAGTCTGCATATAATATTGTTAGGTAAAATATTATAAATAATTTTACTTACGTTTTTATTCAGCTCCGAGTTCTGAGAAGGTTTTTTCAATATTAGCATATAATCGATATCTACGCTTCCTAAGAAGCATTCCATTCTTCGCCTCCAGTAGTTGAAATCTTCATCGTACGGTGGTGGTTCATTGGGGTTCCATCCTTCTTGAAAAGACATTGTTCTTGCACACAATGAAACAAAGTCAAAATCCCAAGACTTGGTCTTGGATTAGCAGTGCTGGAAAAAATAATATTTCACTACTAATTTTTTTTTAAATAATAAAATATTATTAAAATATTAATAAAAAATATTATCTCAAATTTTTGAAAATGTAATATTTTGTCGATACTAAATAATAGTGAAAAGATGACGATGTATTTTTCAAAACCAGTTTTGGAGGGAAAAAATGAAAGGCGTAAGGTTTTATTTTAAAAACGAACGATATATTATTTTTCTTTAAAAAGACCCCCTCTTTGTCTGATTGGTGGTTGCACCAAATCAGAGCGGTACCTGCTCTGATACCACTTGTGAGACCGCTAGATTCGATAGAGGGGGGGGGGGTGAATATCGATTCGAAAATCTCGAGTTAAAACGCAGCGGAAAAGTAAGGAAGTAAAGAGATGAACACAGTTGATTTTTACTTCGTTCGGAGCCTGTGACGACTCCTACTCGAAGGCCCGTACTCCTTGAGTACTTTCGTTGGGCAATTCACTAGCAATTCGGATAATTACAATTTACGTACAAATATTGCTAATGAAAGAAAAACAAAGCTATACCGACAAATAATGAATTAAAAGAAAACCGGAGTGAGTCGTCGGAGCTTTGTGAACGTCGTTGGAGCGCAGAGTAGCAGAGTGATTGAACTCAGAGTTCTCAGAAAACAGATATCTTGAAGCTCCTGCCTAGGGCTTCTTTTATATGCTGCTCCGGGCGCCTAGATCCCTTCCGGGCGCCTGGAATGTGACGTAACACTCCCAACCAGCATGCTCCAAGTGTCAACGTCGCCCTGGGGATAAAACGTGCCTCCGGGCGCCTGGATCCCTTCCAGGCGCCCGGACTTCCGGGCGCCCAGAACCATCCCGGGCGCCCGGACCCTCACTGTTCCCTACCTGCAAAACAGTGTTAGTCCGAGGCAAATAAAACCCTGCAGCACAGATTGTAAGCACATTTTTATAGATACGCTAAGTAATAAAAATTAACAACAAGAGTATGACTTAGATTCCGTCTTTCCGAGACCGGAATCTAGTCACGATCTCGACTTAGATATCCGAAATGGATCCAAGCCGGATCGACGCCTAATGTTCCCTTCCTGGGAACGCGTCCTCGCAGTCACTCCCCTCCAGTGACTTACCTCACTTACCTGCCAGACGTCCGGTCAGCCCGTCGACCCGTCTGGACTTCTTGCCAAGCGTCCGGTCAGCCCGTCGACCCGCCTGGGCTTCTCGCCAGCTATCCGGTCAGCCCGTCGACCTAGCTGGACTTCTCGCCAAGCGTCCGGTCAGCCCGTCGACCCGCTTGGACTTCTCGCCAGCTATCCGGTCAGCCCGTCGACCTAGCTGGACTTTTCCTGCACACTTGATCAAAGTGTCAGACAACAACACAACTAACTTAACCTACTTGTCATTCATCAAAACCTGGGTTAGACCGTTAGTGCTACCCGCACCAACACGCCGGACCGTCTCCCGGTTTCCCGGCCGGAGGGTTTATAGACGCCGGACCGTCTCTCGATTTTTAACGACGGGGCTCGTCGGCGCGGATATTTATAGCCGGTCGGCGCGGCACTCGATCTTTAATGACGGAGCTTGTCGGCGCGGATATTTATAGCCGGTCGGCGCGGATCTCGATCTTTAACGACGAAGCTCGTCGGTCTTCTGCTCGGGGATTTATAGACGCCGGCTCGTCTCCCGGTTCCCGGCCGGAGGGTTTATAGACGCCGGACCGTCTCCCGGTTTCCCGGCCGGAGGGTTTATAGACGCCGGACCGTCTCTCGATTTTTAACGACGGAGCTCGTCGGCGCGGATATTTATAGCCGGTCGGCGCGGCTCTCGATCTTTAACGACGGAGCTCATCGGCGCGGATATTTATAGCCGGTCGGCGCGACTCTCGATCTTTAACGACGGAGCTCGTCGGCGCGGATATTTATAACCGGTCGGCGCGGCTCTCGATCTTTAACGACGGAGCTCGTCGGCGTGGATATTTATAGCCGGTCGGTGCGGCTCTCGATCTTTAACGACGGAGCTCGTCGGTGCGGATATTTATAGCCGGTCGGCGCGGCTCTCGATCTTTAACGACGGAGCTCGTCGGCGCGGATATTTATAGCCGGTCGGCGCGGCTCTCGATCTTTAACGACGGAGCTCGTCGGCGCGGATATTTATAGCCGGTCGGCGCGGCTCTCGATCTTTAACGACGGAGCTCGTCGGTCTTCTGCTCGGGGATTTATAGATGCCGGCTCGTCTCCCGGTTTCCCGGCCGGAGGGTTTATAGACGCCGAACCATCTCCCGGTTTCCCGGCCGGAGGGTTTATAGACGCCGGACCGTCTTTCGATTTTTAACGACGGAGCTCGTCGGCGTGGATATTTATAGCCGGTCGGCGCGGCTCTCGATCTTTAACGACGGAGCTCGTCGGCGCGGATATTTATAGTCGGTCGGCGCGGCTCTCGATCTTTAACGACGGAGCTCGTCGGCGCGGATATTTATAGCCGGTCGGCGCGGCTCCCGATCTTTAACGACGGAGCTCGTCGGCGCGGATATTTATAGCCGGTCGGCGCAACTCTCGATATTTAACGACAGAGCTCGTCGGTCTTCTGCTCGGGGATTTATAGACGCCGGCTCGTCTTCCGGTTTCCCGGCCGGAGGGTTTATAGACGCCGGACCGTCTCTCGATTTTTAACGACGGAGCTCGTCGGCGCGGATATTTATAGCCGGTCGGTGCGGCTCTCAATCTTTAACGACGAAGCTCGTTGGCGGGGATATTTATAGCCGGTCGGCGCAGCTCTCAATCTTTAACGACGGAGCTCGTCGGCGCGGATATTTATAGCCGGTCGGCGCGGCTCTCGATCTTTAACGATGGAGCTCGTCGGCCTTTAAGGCTAATTTTGACGCTTCCGTTTGGCGAAGATGTTTGCCATCCTTAATCATTTACACCACTTCGCTTCTTTATGCTCGGATAATTTACCTCCGGCCGAACGGCACGGGGCCTTCGCTTTTTTGTGCCAATGTAGGGATATCGCACGCCCGGCCGAACGGCACGGGGTCTTCAGCATGGAGCATTTTGGCTCGAATCAGAATAATTCTCCTCCGGCCGAACGGCTCGGGGCCTTCTCTTTCGAGCGCTTGGCTCGAATACTTTACCTCCGGCCGAACGGCTCGGGGCCTTCGTTTCTCGAGCGTGCAGCTCGTTCAATACACCTCCGGCCGAACGGCTCGGGGCCTTCGTTCCTCGAGCGTGCAGCTCGTTCAATACACCTCCGGCCGAACGGCTTGGGGTCTTCATTTCTTGAGCGTGCAGCTCGTTCAATACACCTCCGGCCGAACGGCTCGGGGCCTTCGTTCCTCGAGCGTGCAGCTCATTCAATACACCTCCGGCCGAACGGCTCGGGGCCTTCGTTCCTCGAGCGTGCAGCTCGTTCAATACACCTCCGGCCGAACGGCTCGGGGCCTTCGTTCCTCGAGCGTGCAGCTCGTTCAATACACCTTCGGCCGAACGGCTCGGGGTCTTCGTTTCTCGAGCGTACAGCTCGTTCAATACACCTCCGGCCGAACGGCTCGGGGCCTTCGTTCCTCGAGCGTGCAGCTCGTTCAATACACCTCCGGCCGAACGGCTCGGGGCCTTCGTTCCATTGAGCCTTTGGCTCAGTTTACACTGTAAAATATTGGAAAATAGAGAAATATTAGTAAGGAATTTTTCAGAATTTTTGAAAATTTTTCGGGAATTTTTCGGAGCTCGTACGAACGAGTTAACGTGGATGAAAACGGGGCCGGGGAAAGCCTGTTTTGGGCTACCCGTTTAAGCGAGGAAATGTTTATTTTATATTCCTTTTCTTTTATTTCTTTTTATTTCCTTTATTTCCTCTCATCCTCGCCGATTCTCTCATCCTCTCCGTTTCTTCCTTCCCACGCGCGACAACTCCTGCCCGAGCCCTCGCCGCGCGCCCGATCTCCTCCGTGCCCTAACCGCCGACCCAGCGGTTCTCTTCTTCTTCTTCATTTCTTCTGCCCGACGCCATTGCTTTTCCGTCGTAGAGCCGATTTCTTTCTCCTCTCTGTGCCTGTGCCCGCGCGAAGCCTCAGCCGAGCCAACTCCGGCCTATGCCCTAGCCGCGACTCCCATCTCACGGCGCCACCTGTTATCTGTCCTAGCGACAACAGACGTCGCCGACGCTGATCCACCTCCGCCGGCCACTGGTCCGATAGCGCCGGCCAAACTCCTCTGCCTATTCATGCTTCAGGTAGTGACCCAACCATGTGATACATCATGTTCAGGACCTAGGGTTTTATATGATACCCTATCTATTTGTGTACCTTCCATCTGATACATTGACTTGTGGTACATCTTGTATTTATGTATGGATCTTGCTATGCTATTCATGAGATTGCCATGCTTAGTGTCATGCATCATGTTTGCATGCTGTGCGGTTGTCTGCTCCATTATTGTGAGCGCATCGCCAGTTACATGTACTGCACACACCACCACCCATGGATTAGTGGTATATTATGTAGGTGTGTGGCGGTTCTGCTGTTTGGCTCCGTTGGTCTGAGGACTCAGCGTGGTAGCCGGCAGTCAGTTCCGCTCTGTTTGGCTCCGCTGGCATTTAGTGTAGCAGCGTAGTAGCCGGCAGATGGTGGACTCTGTTTGGCTCCGTTGGTCAGGTGACTCGGCGTGGTAGCCGGCAGAGATATCCTCCCCGTCATTGTGTACCGGGAGATGAGAGCATTGAGCTCCCCCATTTATGATTTGGGGTCAGAGGACAGGAGTACTCCGACAGCATTCCGTCCACTCAGTCACTGTCAGGAGCAGTGATGTCCGAGTGCACGGTTTCCATATGCATTTATTTCACTTTATTGTTTGTGATTGCTGCACTTATATGCTGCATTTGTATGGATGCATTTGATTGACATGCATACATGATTATGATTTTCTTCGGTCGGACGACCTGTTACCTTTGTACCTTGATTCCGGTTAGTACAGTTATCTCCCGATTTCATTTCAGTTGCATTTATTCCTTCTCGTATTCGGGAGACTGTACGCATGATTAGTATTATCTGTTATTTGTTTTATTATGCATATCAGTTGTACCTGCTGAGTGTTGGACTCACCCCGCCTCCATTGTTGATATTTTCAAGTTGAGGCTGTCCGGAGCAGTTCCAGTCGCTGGCCCCCCATCTGCACATAGAGCCAGTTCTCTACTAGTTCGTTATTTGTTTTATTTTGGCCTTTTTCTATATCAGACTTTGTTTCAGTATTGTCTTTGGATTTTTCCTATGGATATTGTATGGAGTGATACCTTTTGATGGATTTTTGATATGATATTGGATTTCATTCTACTACGTGCCTGCCTGGACGGCAGAAGAGGTGAGTTCGTTGGATTTGAGCTTTACGAGTGTAGTGGAGTAGGGTGGATTTCGAGTCAGAGTCCTATTGTTATTGATTACTATTATTAACTGCGTGGTTGTGACAGCCAGAGGCTGAATATCTTTATAAACTGCGTGGTGTTTGTTTTTATTTTTGTTATCATTCCAGCCGCCTGTGGCTGATGTATATGTGATATGTAGAAAGTTTCATATTGTCCGCCGTATAGGGGAGATGCTGCCGAAATTTCTTCGGACAGAGACTCCTCTGGGGCGTGACATACACACTCCCGGCCGAGCAGCACGGGGTCTTCCCTTCGAGCCTTTGGCTCGGTTTATTCACTCCCGGCCGAGCGGCACGGGGTTTTCCCTTCGAGCGCTTGGCTCGGTTTATTCACTCCCGGCCGAACGACACGGGGTTTTTCCATCGAGCATTTGGCTCGACTTATTCACTCCCGGCCGAGCGGCACGGGGTTTTCCCTTCGAGCGCTTGGCTCGGTTTATTCACTCCCGGCCGAGCGGCACGGGGTTTTCCCTTAGAGCGCTTGGCTCGGTTTCTTCACTCCCGGCCGAGCGGCACGGGGTTTTCCCATCGAGCATTTGGCTCGGTCGCTATACTCCCGGCCGATCGGCATGGGAGTTCTCGCTCGTGATACTATAATAAACTTCGAGCAACAGATAATTAAAAGCACTGACCTATCAATCGGCACGATTGTGACCCAATTTCTCAACTCCCGAATACCCGTGGAGTGAGGAGCATACGTTATACTTGCCGAAACTTATTGTCCAGTTGCCTCGTCTGATGAAGACCCCTTTGTCGGACCGATATCAGGACAGGAGTTGCTTCCACCTGAGGGCCGATCGGACCCTTATTTTGCTCCCATTTCTAATGTTTATCCGGTCGGTCTTCTTGGGTCGCTCGGATATCCGCTCAGCTTGAGCCTTCTGCCTGTTGCTCCACGAGCTTAGCTGCTCTTGCCTCCACGGTGTGATCATCCAGCCTCATCCATCTCTTCCACTCGGATGCAGGAGCGTTCCCACAGACGGAGCCAATTTGATCCTGTCCGAGTCGCTGAATCGACGGACGCTGGGGACGTGGCGCTCTCCTAGCTGCTGAAGTAGATCTCCGACCGGTCGTCCGGACCTCCGACGAACCTGCACAGAAGTCGGGCCGGGGAGGGGTCCCCGGCGACGACCGTCCGACGCTCAAGTCAGGCAAAGGAATAAGAAAGTGGCCTCGAATCTGTAGACTTGCGTACCTCTAGCGAAGGTTGAGGACCCTTATATAGGGCTGTGAAGAGGCGTGTGCACGCATACCGAGGTGCACACGTGTCCTGTGCCATACCTTAGCATGGGCTTGTCAGAGGAGCTTGCCTGACCCCTTACTGCTACAGTCCGAGCACGTCTCTGATGGGACAGTGAGCCCATGCCTTAAGATCCTGCGTATCACCTGCTGTCAGAAGATGTTTCTATCCTTGTCTTTTCTTACTCCCTACCGAGCGTTCGACCGGTCGGCGGTTTCCTCGCGTCCGGCCGGTCGGATGTGCTGATCCGCTCGAGAGCTTCCTAGTCATGTGCTCTGGACTGTTCGCAGTGTTGATATTTTATTCCTTCGGCCGAGTGGGCCATCCGCTCGGCGCTACTATACTGTTCATCATGAGCGTCGGAACCCCGACTTCCCGCCGGGGTGTATTGCTTCCGCTCGGAAGCTTCAGCCGGTCGTCACCATCATTATCTACTCGGCCAAGCTTATGGTTGGCCTTTTACCTTTCGACCTCCGCGCGGCGTTGACTCTGCTAAATGGGGTCCCCCATTCTTACCGCCGGATCACTTGCCTCCCCTTCAAGTCTAGTCGAAGGAGGCGATTTAGTCCGACTGACTGGATGTAACGACCCGCCTTCTAACTACTAGGCTGTAAGGCGAATCGCTACAATTAATGCTAAACTATACTGTGCGGAAAGCTGGGCTAATTAAAATTTTACTCTACTATGACTAATGCAGCTGATAAGAAAGGTCTAAAGACCTTCTTTACTGGTGTACACATGCTGAAAAGGGAACTGGACATCCCAACTGAGCTAGGGACTAGAAACTAAGTTCCCAACTAGCTGCTGATCGATCCACGGTTCGATCAGACTTGCTACGATTCTGGGTCCTGCTGGATCGGTCTGCGGACCGATCCAGTAGAGGCTGGATCGGTCGGCAAGACCGATCCAGGGGTGTCGGGATCGGTCCGCAGACCGATCCAGGCACCTGGAGACGCTGGGGTGCTCTCTGTTCGGTGCTGGATCGGTCGAGCGACCGATCAGATAGCATACAGTAGCATACTGTATGCCTCTGGATCGGTCGGCTGACCGATCCAGGGCCCTGACACTGCAACGGATCGGTCGGCAGACCGATCCAACTCTGATATGAAATCAGAGGTTCTGATTCCAGAACTTTCAGGCACTAGAGCGTACCACAACTCACATATATGGATTTTAAATACATGAAAAACATCCTAACATGAACCTACATGCGTTCTAAACTGGACAAACTGAATAGTGCATAGTTTTATTGGATTAAAACATTTAACGAGCTCAAAAGTGAACATTAAGCAAACTGAAACCTAAATGCTGAAATTTAAGCTGTTTAGATCCCTAGGATCTTTATTCCAGACCCCTTGCACACACACACCATCGTAACATCGCCCTCCAGCTTCCGTTAGACCACTTTTCCTTTACCTGTATCTGCAGTATAAGAAAAGTAGTATCTGTAAGCTAATAAGCTTAGTAAGAAACCATCTACCTCACAAAATCATGCATACGATGTAATTATGATTTGAAAACATGCTATTCGAAAACATAATGAACAGGCTAGCATGGCATGGCATACAATCATATAAACATGGCATACTGAGCTAATCATGGCATAGCATACAAACTAATTATAAAGCCAACATAGAGAACTGCACTGAAGCATAATGCTGAGCTAAACTAAACTAAACTGAAGCTGCAATCAACTCAACTAACATAACTGATTTTGAGTTTGGAAAACTAGTACATAATAGGTGAAAATAATAAACATGCTGTTGGGCCCGGCAACTGTACTTGCTGTGCGCGCATCCCTAACTAGACCCGGGGTTGCAAGTCCCGAATTTAGTAGGGTTAACTAGGTTATCTAAACCTAGGGACGACTGTGGGAGTCCAACCCAATGGATATCTGATCCAGTACAGTGCCACTGAAAATAAAATACTGAAATAGCTAATACCTGCTTATTCTATTGTTTCTAGGTTATCTGAACCTAGAGCTAGGTTATCTAAACCTAGAGGCGACTGTGGGAGCCCACCCATTGGATATCTGATCCATATAAGCTGTAATAAACTGAGAATACTGAATAGATACCTCTAAAGTATCTAACTGAGCTGTTACAAATGCCTATGGTGCATTTTTACTAAACTAGCTATTTTATCGAACACCTGGGATGCTCTAACTCTTCTCCTTATTAGGGAGACCACCTCTAGGCACCCGACAACATCTAACCTCCTATCTGAAGAGGGAAGACATGCCCGGCCCATCTAAAGGTGCTCAACTAAGTCCCTAATCTGCGAAGAGAGTTAAATACACCCTAAATATCGATAACAAATCCGTATACATCCTAACTAAAGCATAAAACTCAAACGGAAGCTATTATACTGCAGGTGAGGGGTTTCTTACCTCAATCGTAAGGTTTTCTTACGATTCTATCCGCTAGGTTTTCCGGAAAACTGATCCTCTCGACGATCCGTTCACGTCTTCGCGTTCCTCTCGCGGAGATGAACCTTTTTCGTGTTGGAGTCCTCGCCGGAAAGTGATCCGAGAGCCCTTGGGGCTTGGGCGCCGAGAGAGGGAGAGGGAGAGGTGTGGGCGGCGGTGAGGTTTTGGAGAGGGAGAGTTGCGTGAGGTTTTTGTGAGGAAGGGCTGCCGAACCAAAATAAACCAAACCCCACTTAAACCCTCTATTTATATTAAGTGGTTAACCCGAACCAACTCTAATATAAATTAAATTGTCTCCCTTTCCTTTCAGCACGGCCCTGCTGGGTTCAACTGGTTACTAACATTATCCTTTACACAATAGGTCTCGGGTTCGATTCCCGCCTAGGCCGTTTTCGTTTATATTCATTTTTGCTACTTCCGCTACTCGGAAAATTCCGGAAAAATATCCAAAAATTCCAGAAAAATCATAGAATAATTCTAATGCAAGTTTGAGAATTTTCGGGCTTTACAATCCCCCATACCTTATAAAAAGTTCGTCCTCAAACTTAGAATAATTCTGGGTACTTCTGTCTCATGCTGACTTCTGTCTCCCATGTCGCCTCTGCTGCTGTGTGATTTTGCCAGCTGACTTTGACTAATTGTACCTCCTTGTTCCGCAATTTCTTTACTGCTCGGTCTATTATCTGAATAGGCCGACTGTCATAGCTGAGATCATCACGGACCTGTACCAACTGGGGCTCAATCACCTGGGTGGCGTCTGGAATATGCTTCTTCAGCATGGAGACATGAAATACGTTGTGGACGGCTGACATCTCCTGAGGTAGCTCTAGCTCATATGCTACCTTGCCCACTCTCTTCGTGATAAGGTATGGTCCCACATATCTGGGAGCTAGCTTGCCCTTTTTCCCAAAACGCATGACTCCCTTCATGGGAGTTACTCTGAGAAAAACTGTATCCCCAACTGAAAACTCTAGGGGTCTGCGTCGTGTATCAGCATAGCTCTTCTGTCGGCTCTGTGCTGTCTCTATCCTCTGGCGAATCTGCTGTATGGCTGCTGTGGTATCTGCTACTAGATCTGTCTGAAGCTCTAGTTCCTTCTGTTCACCACTCTCATACCAGCAGATTGGTGATCTGCACCTCCGCCCATAGAGTGCCTCATAAGGAGCCATGCCGATAGTAGCCTGATAACTGTTGTTGTATGCAAATTCTGCTAGACTCAGATATTTGCACCAACTTCCCTTGAAATCTAGGGCACAAGCTCGGAGCATATCTTCGAGTACCTGATTTACCCGCTCCGTCTGACCATCTGTCTGAGGATGGAAGGCTGTGCTGAATTTTAACTGGGTGCCCATAGCTGACTGTACACACTTCCAGAAGTGTGATGTAAATCTGCTGTCTCTGTCTGAAATAATGGTACGTGGGACTCCATGAAGTCTGACGATCTCCTGGAGATACAACTGAGCTAGCTTCTCCATGGAGTAGGATATCTTAATAGCTAAAAAGTGGGCTGATCTAGTCAACCTGTCGACTATTACCCAGATGGCATCAAAACCATTCATGGTTCTGGGTAGTCCCACTATGAAGTCCATAGAGATATCCTCCCACTTCCATTCTGGGATCTGTATCGGCTCCAGAACTCCTCCTGGTCGCTGATGTTCTGCCTTGACCCTCTGACAGGTGAGGCAGATGCTAACATATCTGGCGATGTCTCGCTTCATCCCGGGCCACCAAAAATGTTTCTTCATGTCTTGATACATTTTAGTGGAACCTGGATGCATCGCATAGGGAGTCCTGTGAGCCTCATCTAAAATCTGTCTCCGTAGCTCCTCCTGATCTGGAACACAGAGTCTATCACCAAGATACAACACCCCCCTAGCGGACACTCTGAATTCTCTACTTTCTGATTTTGCTAGCCCTTGCTTGATTTTCTGAATTTCAGGGTCCTGCTCCTGAGCTGACTGAATATCACCAAGCAAGGTAGACTCTAAGGTCATAGTAGAGAGCTGTCCAACGATGAGTTCGAGACCGAAATCTACAATCTCCTTCTGTAGGGGTGGCGACATAGCTGTAAGAGATAATAAGGTAGCACTGGATTTTCTGCTAAGTGCGTCTGCTACCTTATTGGCTTTCCCTGGATGGTAGAGGATGTCTATGTCGTAATCTTTGACCAACTCAAGCCACCTACGCTGTCGCATATTCAGATCCTTCTGAGTGAAGAAGTACTTCAAACTCTGATGATCTGTATACACTCTGCACTGAGCTCCATATAAGTAGTGTCTCCAAATTTTGAGAGAGAAGACGACTGCTGCTAGCTCAAGGTCATGAGTAGGGTAGTTCTTCTCATAATCCTTGAGTTGTCTGGAGGCATAGGCGATCACCTTGCCATTTTGCATCAGTACGGCTCCTAGTCCCAACTTAGAGGCATCACTATAAATGTCAAAGCTGCTGGTGTCGTCTGGTAGAGCCAAAATGGGAGCACTGGTCAATCTCCTTTTTAGCTCGCTAAAGCTGTTCTCGCAGTCCTCTTTCCACTGAAACTTTCTGTTCTTTCTGGTAAGAGCGGTCAGTGGGGAGGCTATCCTGGAGAAGTCCTCTACAAACTTCCTGTAATATCCTGCTAATCCCAGAAAGCTCCTGATCTCGCTGGCGTTCTTGGGTCTCTTCCAGTTACTTACTGCTTCTATCTTGCTGGGGTCTACCATAATACCATCCCTTGAGATGATGTGACCCAGGAAGGACACCTGATCTAGCCAAAATTCACATTTCGTGAACTTGGCGTATAGCTGGTTCTGCTGAAGTGTCTGCAATACTAGTTTCAGGTGCTCTGCATGTTCTTCCTGAGTTCCTGAGTAGATAAGGATGTCATCGATAAACACAATAACAAACTTATCTAAATACTCCCTGAATACTCTGTTCATGAGATCCATGAATGTCGCTGGAGCATTGGTCACGCCAAAGGGCATGACCACGAACTCGTAGTGTCCGTATCTGGTCCTGAATGCTGTCTTCGGTATATCACCCTCCTTGACTCTGACTTGGTGATATCCTGATCTGAGGTCAATCTTAGAGAACACTGCTGCTCCCTTTAACTGGTCGAACAGGTCATCTATCCTGGGAAGAGGATACCTGTTCTTGATCGTGACCTGATTCAGTGATCTGTAGTCTATGCACAGTCGCATGCTTCCATCCTTCTTCTTCACGAACAACACAGGCGCTCCCCATGGTGAGTGACTCGGGCGTATGAAACCCTTGTCAAGAAGCTCCTGTAATTGCTCCTGAAGTTCCTTCAGTTCTGCTGGAGCCATGCGGTATGGTGCCTTGGAAATTGGATTTGTGCCAGGGATGAGCTCTATCTCAAATTCAATCTCCCTGTCTGGTGCTAAGCCTGGTAGCTCTTCAGGGAAGACTGCTGGGTAGTCACAAACGACTCGGACCTCTGCTAGCTGTTGGTCCCTGTCCTGACTAGTGCTGACTACGTGTGCTAAGAATCCCGTACATCCTGAATCCAATAACTTCTGTGCCTTCATAGCTGAGAGAAACCTCTTGGCCTTTCTCTTTGGTTCCCCGACGAATTCGAACTGTGCTTCCGCTTCAAGTTGGAACGTGACTTTCTGTTTACGGCACTCGATCGAGGCACCGTATTTGATCAAAAAGTCCATTCCGAAGATAACGTCATAGTCGGTCATTTCTAGCACTATCAGATCACAAAAGAGCTCTTTGTCTGCTATAATGACCGGCACTGCTCTGAGCCAGTGCGTGGACGCCATGATCTCTCCTGAAGGTAGTGTCGTCAAAAACTGACCGCTGAGTATCTCTGGAGGTACCTCTAATTTTTCGGAGAACATCCTGGCTATATATGAATGGGTTGCCCCAGTATCAAATAGAACAGTAGCACTATACTGAAAAATGTTAATCTGACCTGTGACAACTGTCGAGGTATTGGCTACGTCCTCTCTGGTGAGTGCGTAGATCCTCGCATTCGCTAAAGCTGGAGGGGCTTCTAATCTGCCCTGGCTGATAAGTGGACCTTCTAGAGCGGCCTGCATCTGATGTAACTGAGCTGGCTGGCCTGTATATTGAACCTGCTGTGGCTGAGGAAGACCGGTCTTGTTCGGGCACTGCTTGGCTATGTGCCCTTCTTGTCCACATTCAAAGCATCCTCGTGTGCCCTTGCGACAAACCCCTGGGTGGAATTTCCCACAAGTGGTACACTTTGGATAACTGGGTCGCTTGCTAGATGATCCTCCTTTTGAGTCACTCCCTGATTTGCGCTTGCTGTTGGAGTTCCCTTTCCAGTTAGAGCTGTGGCCTTGCTGTTTTTGAGTGTGAGAGTGTCCTTGGCCCTTGGACTCTGAGGAGACTTGCCTCTGCTGCTTCATGCTGTTCTGGTAATGCTCTGTGGTCAAGGCACTGCTCACCAACTCCTCTGTGGTTTGTGGCCTATGTATGCCACCAGCCACGTTCACCGCTATCTCTGGCCTCAGCATCTTGAGCATCAACCTGATCCGTTCCTTCTCTGTGCTAACTAACTCTGGACATAGACGAGCCAACCTGTTGAATTTCTTCACGGCTTCCTCCACTGAAAGGTTGCCCTGACGAAACTCCGTGAACTCGTCGTAGTGGCGATTGGTAACCCGCATATGAAAGAACTCCTCGAAGAATTCTTTCTCGAAGTCCCCCCATGACATCTGATTCACTGGGTGATTCGTTCTGATTCTTTCCCACCACATGCGTGCGTCTCCTGTCAGGCAGAAGGAGGCACACTTCACCTTCTCGTGTTCTGGCCAGTCCAGAAGCTCCATCGTGCTCTCCAGTGTTTTGAACCATGCTTGTGCATCCCATGGTTCACTAGTGCCTGAGTAGTTCTCTGGCTTGACTCGCTGCCACTGGATCAGATAGGCTTCCTTCCTTGGCTCAGCTGCTGGGACTGCTGGTGCTGGGGCTGGTGCTGCAGGCTGAGCTGGTGGAACCTCTAAGACTACTGGGGTCGTCAGATTTGGCTCCGGGGTGACTGTGGGGGTATTCTGCTGATTAGCCTTTAAGGTGGCTATTTCCTGTTGCTGTTCAACTAGCTGCTGCTGTAACTGAGCCACTAATGCTGTAAGATCTGGAGGAGGCACTGAACTGCCTGCCTCTTGCTGGGGCTCAGTAGCTAGTGCCCTTCTAGCTGGGCGTCCTCGTGCCATTTCTAATGACATAGAGAACATGTGTATAACTAATACTATCACAGTCATACAATTCCTGATATCATGGTTAAACTATCACATACTAACAAGCAATAGGCATATAACATGAACTGTAACTAGCAGCAAGAAACAATAAGAGAGTAGAGGTATTCTTACTTGGAAGCTGTAGGCACGATGCTGATGTGTGTGTAGGAAGTAAGGAACACTGCTCTGATACCACTCTGTAACGACCCGCCTTCTAACTACTAGGCTGTAAGGCGAATCGCTACAATTAATGCTAAACTATACTGTGCGGAAAGCTGGGCTAATTAAAATTTTACTCTACTATGACTAATGCAGCTCATAAGAAAGGTCTAAAGACCTTCTTTACTGGTGTACACATGCTGAAAAGGGAACTGGACATCCCAACTGAGCTAGGGACTAGAAACTAAGTTCCCAACTAGCCGCTGATCGATCCACGGATCGATCAGACTTGCTACGATTCTGGGTCCTGCTGGATCGGTCTGCGGACCGATCCAGTAGAGGCTGGATCGGTCGGCAAGACCGATCCAGGGGTGTCGGGATCGGTCCGCAGACCGATCCAGGCACCTGGAGACGCTGGGGTGCTCTCTGTTCGGTGCTGGATCGGTCGAGCGACCGATCAGATAGCATACAGTAGCATACTGTATGCCTCTGGATCGGTCGGCTGACCGATCCAGGGCCCTAACACTGCAACGGATCGGTCGGCAGACCGATCCAACTCTGATATGAAATCAGAGGTTCTGATTCCAGAACTTTCAGGCACTAGAGCGTACCACAACTCACAGATATGGATTTTAAATACATGAAAAACATCCTAACATGAACCTACATGCGTTCTAAACTGGACAAACTGAATAGTGCATAGTTTTATTGGATTAAAACATTTAACGAGCTCAAAAGTGAACATTAAGCAAACTGAAACCTAAATGCTGAAATTTAAGCTGTTTAGATCCCTAGGATCTTTATTCCAGACCCCTTGCACACACACACCATCGTAGCATCGCCCTCCAGCTTCCGTTAGACCACTTTTCCTTTACCTGTATCTGTAGTATAAGAAAAGTAGTATCTGTAAGCTAATAAGCTTAGTAAGAAATCATCTACCTCACAAAATCATGCATACGATGCAATTATGATTTGAAAACATGCTATTCGAAAACATAATGAACAGGCTAGCATGGCATGGCATACAATCATATAAACATGGCATACTGAGCTAATCATGGCATAGCATACAAACTAATTATAAAGCCAACATAGAGAACTGCACTGAAGCATAATGCTGAGCTAAACTAAACTAAACTGAAGCTGCAATCAACTCAACTAACATAACTGATTTTGAGTTTGGAAAACTAGTACATAATAGGTGAAAATAATAAACATGCTGTTGGGCCCGGCAACTGTACTTGCTGTGCGCGCATCCCTAACTAGACCCGGGGTTGCAAGTCCCGAATTTAGTAGGGTTAACTAGGTTATCTAAACCTAGGGACGACTGTGGGAGTCCAACCCAATGGATATCTGATCCAGTACAGTGCCACTGAAAATAAAATACTGAAATAGCTAATACCTGCTTATTCTATTGTTTCTAGGTTATCTGAACCTAGAGCTAGGTTATCTAAACCTAGAGGCGACTGTGGGAGCCCACCCATTGGATATCTGATCCATATAAGCTGTAATAAACTGAGAATACTGAATAGATACCTCTAAAGTATCTAACTGAGCTGTTACAAATGCCTATGGTGCATTTTTACTAAACTAGCTATTTTATCGAACACCTGGGATGCTCTAACTCTTCTCCTTATTAGGGAGACCACCTCTAGGCACCCGACAACATCTAACCTCCTATCTGAAGAGGGAAGACATGCCCGGCCCATCTAAAGGTGTTCAACTAAGTCCCTAATCTGCGAAGAGAGTTAAATACACCCTAAATATCGATAACAAATCCGTATACATCCTAACTAAAGCATAAAACTCAAACGGAAGCTATTATACTGCAGGTGAGGGGTTTCTTACCTCAATCGTAAGGTTTTCTTACGATTCTATCCGCTAGGTTTTCCGGAAAACTGATCCTCTCGACGATCCGTTCACGTCTTCGCGTTCCTCTCGCGGAGATGAACCTTTTTCGTGTTGGAGTCCTCGCCGGAAAGTGATCCGAGAGCCCTTGGGGCTTGGGCGCCGAGAGAGGGAGAGGGAGAGGTGTGGGCGGCGGTGAGGTTTTGGAGAGGGAGAGTTGCGTGAGGTTTTTGTGAGGAAGGGCTGCCGAACCAAAATAAACCAAACCCCACTTAAACCCTCTATTTATATTAAGTGGTTAACCCGAACCAACTCTAATATAAATTAAATTGTCTCCCTTTCCTTTCAGCACGGCCCTGCTGGGTTCAACTGGTTACTAACATTATCCTTTACACAATAGGTCTCGGGTTCGATTCCCGCCTAGGCCGTTTTCGTTTATATTCATTTTTGCTACTTCCGCTACTCGGAAAATTCCGGAAAAATATCCAAAAATTCCAGAAAAATCATAGAATAATTCTAATGCAAGTTTGAGAATTTTCGGTCTTTACACTGGACTATTGTTTCGCCGAACGACTCTTCCAAGGAATCATTGTCCGCTCGACAGATGAGGCTGTAATTACGACCTCAGTCAACGCCATCATCCCTCCTTTCTTGTGCTCGAAAGGGGATTTCTGTCGAAGACTTTTTGATAAGCGAGTCGAACGACCGTACGTTGGCCTTATCCTTCCGCTCGGAGGGTTTATAGATGCCGGCTCGTCTCTCGATATTTAACGACGGAGCTCGTCGGTCTTCTGCTCGGGGATTTATAGACGCCGGCACGTCTCCCTGTTTCCCGACCGGAGGGTTTATAGACGCCGGACCGTCTCCCGGTTTCCCGGCCAGAGGGTTTATAGACGCCGGACCGTCTCTCGATCTTTAACGACGGATCTCGTCGGTCTTCTGCTCGGGGATTTATAGACGCCGGCACGTCTCCCGGCTTCCCGGCCGGAGGGTTTATAGACGCCGGACCGTCTCCCAGTTTCCCGGGCGGAGGGTTTATAGACGCCGGACCGTCTCTCGATTTTTAACGACGGAGCTCGTCGGCGCGGATATCAATATTTCTATTAACTTTTTAAAAAATAATTTGAAGTATATTATCTTAGATCACTTAAATATGATTCATGCACATACCTCAATTAGATATTTTTAAAAGTAGTTTATTTAAGATATTATTTCTTATTGATATGACTAATCATACTGTCTAGGGGGATCCAAGCAAAGCCAACATTGCATGTTACGATTTCCAATTAATTGATTCCTTGGGAAAAATATGCCTTGTCCTTTTTTCGTAATTTCAACAAGTTGGTTAACTGCATATTAGTAAATAGAAATGAGTACTCTTAGTATTTGTAATTTGATAATCATACACACAAAAATAAATATTTTGTATAAAAACTTTGAGATTTAAATTTGTTGGTGCGGGAAGCATCCGACGATCGAACCTAAGTTTTGATAATGGCAAAGGATTCAAAGTTAAGGTGTTTTGTTGTTTGACAGCTTTTGCTGAGTGTTTCAGGAAAGTCCTAACTGCGGTTAGGCAAGGTAAAACCCTAGGGGTGGTAACCCTAGGTCATAGGGGGTGGTAACCCTATGCGGAAAGTCTTGGCAGGTCGATGGCTTCAGGCAAAAGTCCTAGGGGGTGGTAACCCTAGGTGAAAAGTCCTGGTGTCGCGAACCAGGTGAAAGTCTGAACTGGCCGGTGAAGCGGATGTTCAGCAGAAAGTCCGGGAGCATCGAGTGCCGAGCAAAAGTCCAGGCGATCTGGAGGATCGTACTGGCAACAGGTAAATCTCCTGAGTGGAGTAGGTGAGGACGCGTTCCCCGTAGAGGGAGGTCGACCTAGGGTTTCCGGTCGGAAACCCGAAGTCAGACTCGGACAGTCCGGAGACTGTCTATACTTTATTTATCATGTGTACTGTGCTAACTTTGTTTTGCAGGGTATGTGTTTGGGACTAACACATTTTGCAGGAACAAAGGAGCAAGTTATAACTCGGATGAACAGTGTCCGAGGCACCTCCATGGAGCTTGGAGGCGCCTCGGGTGCGAGCCAGGAAAAGGCCAGCGCAGCAGACTGGAGGCGCCTTGAATGGAGTTCAAGGCGCCTTGGACCGGAGGTTGGAGGCGCCTTGGATAGGCTGAAGGTGCCTTGAACCAGATAGAGTTCGACCAGGTCAGTGCTGATCCACGCGGGTGACTCGGCTCGTTCAAGGCGCCTTGATGAACAGTATAAGGCGCCTTGAACCCTCTTTATAAGGGGTCTCGACCAGCAGCTCTAGACAACAATTTCCAAGCGATCGTTCTGCTACAAGCTGCTCACGAGACGATCCCGAAGTGCTGCTACGAGACACCGACGACCCGGAGCTCCGAAATCTTCAGATTACGATATTGTCGTCGGTATAATTGTATTTTTTTATTGTACTTAACTGTTATACTTGTACTCTTGTCGAGCTATTAGTTGTTGCCCACGGAAAGTGATCAAGGATCGCGGGCCTTCGAGTAGGAGTCGTCACAGGCTCCGAACGAAGTAAAACGACCGTGTCTTTGTGTTTGTGTCTTACATTTTCCGCTGCATATTTTACTTTGATAGTTTTACGATTCCGATAATCGAACAAAATAGCCGCGAGCGCTATTCACCCCCCTCTAGCGCGTCTCGATCCAACAATTGGTATCAGAGCGGGGTCGTTTTGAATTGGTGCAACCACCTTTCAAAACAAATTTTTCGCAGTTTTTTTTTTGTTTTCGGAGTCGAATTAGAATTTAGCCCTATAGCTATATTCTAATTTTTGTTTCCCTCGAATCGACTTTTACTCGAAGTAGGTGCAACACCACTCGAGTTCACTTTTTATTATTCTTTATTCCAGCACTACTAATCCAAGACTTAGTCTTGGAACATATTCTGTTGTTTTCTTTTGTTACATATTATAAATGGCCCAACAAGAGGGTTTCAGCACTGTACGTCCCCCGCTATTCTCCAGAGAGGACTTTGGCTACTGGAAGGGAAGAATGGAAACGTATCTAAAGATACAATTCGAAACGTGGATGATCATAAAGACAGGACTGAAACTGCCAATCGATGACGACGGCAAAACTACACCCTGCGAGAAGTGGGAGGCTTCGTTAATAAAAAAGGTGGAAGCCGACGCCAAAGCTACCTACACCCTCCAGTGTGGTCTTACCAAGGAAGAACTCAACAGAGTTGGCCCGTTCTCCTCTGCAAAGGAGCTCTGGGAAAAGCTAATCGAACTCCACGAAGGCACTGACGACACCAAGGTAAGTAAAAGAGATCTTTTACACAATAAATTATATAATCTAAAAATGCAGGAAGGCGAAATGGCGAGTTCTCTTCACGCGAGAATATAAGACATCCTTAACTCTCTTCACGGAATTGGCCAGAAGATAGAAAATCGGGACGTAATAAGGTATGCCCTAAACTCGTTTCCAAGGAATACATTGTGGGCATCAATGGTAGATGCCTACAAAGTTTCCAAGGATTTATCTTCCCTAAAACTAGATGAACTTTTTAGTGAATTTGAACTTCATGAGCAGACTAATGCACAGCCTACCGAGAAAGGTATTGCGTTGGTTGCAGGTACAAGCCGAACCCGGGAACCGAGACCACGACGGAGAACCGAACCAGCATCGGAAGCTGAACCAGACTCTGACGATGAAGAAGGTGACATTACAACCGAGCTGGTAAACCTCGTGAAGAAGCTCTACAAGACGAAAGGATTCGACAAAAGAGATCTGAAGAAGGCAGTAAAATCAAAGGAAGGCCCACAAAATACAAAGATGAAGTTTGAAGTTACATGCTACGGGTGTAACCAAAAAGGGCACATCAAAACCAACTGCCCTAACCTGAAGGAGGTCAAAAAGCAAAGAAGGAAAAAGGTCCTCAAGGCAACATGGGACGAATCTTCATCGGAGGACGACGACGACGAGCTCGAACAAACGAGTCTACTTGCATTAATGGCCCGGGACCAAGTCGTCGAATCTGGATGCGAGAGCGAGTCTGAGGCAGAGTCCGAGCAAAGCCACGGATCCGTATCCGTTTCTGAAGGACCATACCCCACTGTAAGTATCTCCCGGTTGAACAGTTTAGTTAGCTATTTATTGCGCAAATTAGCTAAATCAAACCTGAAAGTTAAGTCACTTCTAAAGGAAGTTAGTGTCCTTAAAGAAGTGGCTAACACCAAATCCTTACCTGACCAGAGTCAGACTGAATTTCCAACTCAAGTTCAAAAACTTGAGGAAGAAAATTCAAGTCTAATAAATCAGGTTAAAGATTTAGAAAATACCTTAGAACGGTTTACTTTGGGCTCCAAGAATTTGAACTTGATTCTTGGGACACAAAGAGCCATCTACAACAGAACTGGGCTGGGTTACAAAAGTAAATATAGATCTTATTTATCATTAACAAACAAACAAAGTATTAAAACAGTCCAAGCATGGGTCTCCAAGTCTAACTTGGTTAATCAAGTTGGACTTGGCCAATACTAGGTTCCGAAGGATCAAATATACTACCTCGATAGACCATATCGAGGCCATGATCCAGGGGGAGCAAAAAGAAAAACAATCCTAAAAATTTAAAAATTCTAAATTCGAAACTAAAATTAAAAATTTAAAATTAAAATTAAATTCGAAATTAAAACTCAAAATGAAGATGAGGGATCCAGACTCGCTGGCACCCCCAACTAAACTACCCGGCAGGGTAACTGAAACTAATCTACCCGAAATGGGTAAAACAAGAGTAGATTACCCGGCAGGGTAATTTAGGTTAGATTAAAACGATCTAAGGTTAACTTGAACCACAGTACTGGTGAAGTTTTTGGATGATAGTACGTTAGGGAAGCTTGGGCATCGCATGTCTAGGAAGATATGGCTTCGACCTGGTGCATTTGGCCAAGTGGAACTGACCGAAGCTACCCTTAAATGGATCCTAACTAGTTAGACCAAGGTTTAGTACTAAACTCAATGGGTAGGACTATTTGGAAAACCTCGAAGGCATGGTTACTTTAATGAGTTCCTTGTGACTCACCATAGCCCAGAAGTTTATCCAAAGAATGCTTACTTGTTGAACCCAAAGCTAAACCTGAATCTAACACAAAGTTAACCCAAACCCTAAAATTGAATTATAAATCATCTCACATCAATCATAGGATTCCCTGATTGAAAATTTAGATCGGGTGAGATGACTAAGTAATAAAATTCATTTGAAAATTATTTAATCCTTTCAAAATCGTTTTAAAAACAATTTTAAAACTCAATTTCAAAACTAAATTTCAAAACTAAATTTCAAAATTATTTTAAAACTCAATTTCAAAATTATTTTAAAACTCAATTTTAAAACTCAATTTCAAAACTAAATTTCAAAACTAAATTTCAAAATTATTTTAAAACTCAATTTCAAAATTATTTTAAAACTTAATTTTAAAACTCAATTTTAAAACTCAATTTCAAAACTAAATTTCAAAACTAAATTTAAAAATTATTTTAAAACTCAATTTCAAAATTATTTTAAAACTTAATTTTAAAACTCAATTTTAAAACTCAATTTCAAAACTAAATTTCAAAATTATTTTAAAACTCAATTTCAAAATTATTTTAAAACTTAATTTTAAAACTCAATTTTAAAACTCAATTTCAAAACTAAATTTCAAAACTAAATTTCAAAATTATTTTAAAACTCAATTTCAAAATTATTTTAAAACTTAATTTTAAAACTCAATTTTAAAACTCAATTTCAAAACTAAATTTCAAAACTAAATTTCAAAATTATTTTAAAACTCAATTTCAAAATTATTTTAAAACTTAATTTTAAAACTCAATTTTAAAACTTAATTTTAAAACTCAATTTTAAAACTCAATTTCAAAACTAAATTTCAAAACTAAATTTCAAAATCAATTTTAAAACTCAATTTCAAAATTATTTTAAAACTTAATTTTAAAACTCAATTTTAAAACTCAATTTCAAAACTCAATTTCAAAATTATTTTAAAACTCAATTTTAAAACTCAATTTCAAAACTAAATTTCAAAACTAAATTTCAAAATTATTTTAAAACTCAATTTCAAAATTATTTTAAAACTCAATTTTAAAACTCAATTTTAAAACTCAATTTCAAAATTATTTAAACTCAACTTCAAAACTCAATGTCAAAATTATTTTAAAAACTCAATTTCAAAATCAATTTTAAAACTCTATTTTAAAACTTAATTTCAAAATCAATTTTAAAACTCAGTTTCAAAATTATTTTAAAACTCAATTTTAAAACTCTATTTTAAAACTTAATTTTCAAAATCAATTTTAAAACTCAATTTCAAAATTATTGTAAACTCAATTTCAAAATCATTTTTAAAACTCAATTTTAAAACTCAATTTCAAAATTATTTTAAACTCAATTTCAAAATCAATTTTAAAACTTAATTTTAAAACTCAATTTCAAAATCATTTTTAAAACTCAATTTTAAAACTCAATTTCAAAATCAATTTTAAAACTTAATTTTAAAACTCAATTTCAAAATCATTTTTAAAACTCAATTTTAAAACTCAATTTCAAAATCATTTTTAAAACTCAATTTTAAAACTCAATTTCAAAATTATTTTAAACTCAATTTCAAAATCAATTTTAAAACTTAATTTTAAAACTCAATTTCAAAATTATTTTAAACTCAATTTCAAAATTGTTTTAAACTCAATTTCAAAATCAATTTTAAAACTTAATTTTAAAACTCAATTTAAAAATTAATTTTAAAACTCAATTTCAAAATTATTTAAAAAAAAAAATCAATTCTAAAACTCAATTTCTAAATTATTTCAAAACCTCTTCAAAATTAAATTAAATTTAAATTAAAACAAAAAAATCGGGTGGAGCTTATCAGAGGCGCCTCCCATCAAAAGGAGGCGCCTTAGCAAGCGGCGGGAAAATTCCCGCCGCTTCGTCTTAAGGCGCCTCGGATCAACCCGAGGTGCCTCCAACTTATATAAGGTGCCTTAAACCTTGGTTTAAGGCGCCTTCAACACTTTATATCAAAACGAACAGAAGCTTTTCTGTTCGTTTTCTGTCGACGCCGAGCACGCGATACTCGTGCGGTTTCTTCCCAACTAAGGCGCCCTCAACCGTTTTTTTCCCTCTCTACGTGACAATGCCTCCTAGGTATAATCCTAATCCCTTCCAATCAAGTTTTACTTAGAATATTTGCTTATTTCTGTCAATTTTTGGTAAAATCGTTCAAAATAGGAAACGCCGACATGTTGATCTTAATCCAGCTAGAATTCCATCAGCAGATATCCGATTCCCGACTATACATCTTAGGGATACCTTTGCTAATTACATCTTTGAACCTATCAAACCTAGATATGTAAATAAGACTTTTTATACCCAGTATTGTCAACCAACTATTCAAATGATAGAGCACTATCAACTGGATCAATTGGTTTACTGCACCGACACAGTAAACCAGGAGTTATGTGCACAGTTTTATCACAATCTTGAGAGGATTGATGATAATAGGTACAGCACGAGAGTTTCTGGCGTGGACATTGAGCTTACTCCCACTCTGCTATGCACCACCCTAGGACTTAGGGCTTCTGAGTCTACCTTTCTATGCTACCCTAGTAGGGATCTGCCATTTGGCGATCCTTACTCCCACATTACGTTAGATACTATCTATACGTATTTCCTCGGGGGAGAGAGACCTGCTGACTTGACTGAGTTCAGGTCAGTTACTCTTCGGATTCAGGACTACATGATGTATAGGGTCCTGACAGCATGTATTCTGCCGATCTCATCTCGGGATGTCCCGAAGATGAGATCTTCACACTCATTCTTCTTGTACGCCTTGTGTCATCGATTTGACATCGATATTGCCCTGCATATGTTCCATAACATTATCTGTGCATCTGGGACAGTCACCTCCAAGATAGTCCACATGCCCTATTGTCATATTCTGACACGCTTCTTTTCGACGATAGAGGGTATAGATGTGACCAGAGGAACAGTCATTCCTCTTACTATATATGATGAGCTAGGATCCCGTAGTTGTAGACTAGCCAGTGCCGATATCACAGCTGATGGAGTTCTAGCATGGATAGGACGACCACAGCAGGCAGCTGCCCCTATCGCTCCAGCAGCCGATGATTTACCAGGCGAGGGAGAGGAGTGGGCTGATTTCTTAGCTGAGGATCTTTTCACGGATCCCTCCCCGTCTGCCAGACCATCCACCTCGGCTGGACCTTCGACCTCTTCCTCACTCTCCGTCGAGGACAGACTAGCTCGACTCGAGGTTGAGTCCATCCAGACACGACGGATAGTTCTCTCTATTCGATCCGAGATGGCTGCCGGATTTACGTCCCTTCGTGACAAGATACGACGGCTAGGTCAGCCAGCACCGGAGCAGCCCCATGATCCTCCAGCTATTTCTCCTCGAGCAGATGATCCTGCTCTTTGATATGACTCTGTTATGCATTATTCTGTGGATTGTTGTCTCACTTGTTTAGACTTCCTTATTCTGTGGATATACTTATTTGCATGCTTATTCAGTTTCACAAAATCTGAGATTGGTTTTCATTTGCTTTTAAAATTTATAGGATAAAATATTTTTCAAAACTCCAATTTTGTTAGATTTTTTAAATTTGGATTTAGCTTAGGCTTTCCCCTAGATATCATGTACCCCTAGATTAAAGTCAGAGCATCTCACAAACACCTAGGTCTACCTTACTTGTGTTTGAAAAACTTAGAAAGGCGTGAGATGCATAGGGTACAGCCTGGACTCAGGAATGCTTATATTTGTGCATCGATATGAGTCTGGGCGTTAAAGACATCATAAATAATAATCAAGTCAAGTCTTCCAGCTCTAGTCAACTCTAACTGGACCAAATGGACTTAATTTGACTAACCATGTGAAAGCTACTGCCCTCTAGGCAATCAGCAAGTAGCTAAAGGTTAGACAATTGGGAAAAGTGTGTTTCCTTTTTTTTAGCATGATTGTACATTAAGGTTCTAATCAAATTACTTTACCTGATTATTTTAAGGCTCTGATACTTAATCAAATTAAACTCAGTAATGTAATTTGACTCATGCTTGGACTAGAAAACAAACTACTGCTACTCCCTGTGTCCTAAAACTAAATATTTTTTTTAATATCAAAGTTTCTTCAAAATGCGTATTCAAAACTTAATTATAGTTTTTCAAAACTTGTCCATGTAATTGAGTATTCAAATATTTTCAAATCTAGTCAACTTTTTAAAGTGTTCAAGTGACCTCATATTTTATAACTTCTAAGCAAATCCTTTTATTGAAAATTCAAATACTCATATTTTCAAACTTAGATAATTTTAAGACTATTTTAACTAGACTTTGTTAGATTGTACTCTAAACTTAGCTATTTGGCAAAATATTTTCTCAATACAAATCATTTCGAAGCTGCATATATATAGCTAAGTATTTTCAAATTTGGCAAACTCCAAAATTCAAAAAGCTAAGTCGTTTTGCTAAGAAGAAAAGTTATTTTTATCCCTCTTTGAAAATTTTCCTTCAGAAAAATCTACTTTCAAACTGGTTTATTTTTGATATATGGCAAAGGGGGAGAGTAGGTAAATTAAAATTTAAAGGAAAATTCAAAGTATTTAATAAAAGGAGGGCTTTTATTAAGGGGGAGTCTAATATTACAACTTTTATTAAGGGGGAGTCTAATATTACCAAGGTAAAAAGTTTCCAGCTTAACTGTTATTTCATTTGAAGTTTATTTACTTAAGCTTGGTTAACTTTATGCAGTTATTACATATGTTGTTTTTCTTAACTTTGAATTACGTATTGCCATAATCAAAAAGGGGGAGATTGTTGGTGCGGGAAGCATCCGACGATCGAACCTAAGTTTTGATAATGGCAAAGGATTCAAAGTTAAGGTGTTTTGTTGTCTGACAGCTTTTGCTGAGTGTTTCAGGAAAGTCCTAACTGCGGTTAGGCAAGGTAAAACCCTAGGGGTGGTAACCCTAGGTCATAGGGGGTGGTAACCCTATGCGGAAAGTCTTGGCAGGTCGATGGTTTCAGGCAAAAGTCCTAGGGGGTGGTAACCCTAGGTGAAAAGTCCTGGTGTCGCGAACCAGGTGAAAGTCTGAACTGGCCGGTGAAGCGGATGTTCAGCAGAAAGTCCGGGAGCATCGAGTGCCGAGCAAAAGTCCAGGCGATCTGGAGGATCGTACTGGCAACAGGTAAATCTCCTGAGTGGAGTAGGTGAGGACGCGTTCCCCGTAGAGGGAACAGTAGGCGTCGGGTCGACCTAGGGTTTCCGGTCGGAAACCCGAAGTCAGACTCGGACAGTCCGGAGACTGTCTATACTTTATTTATCATGTGTACTGTGCTAACTTGGTTTTGCAGGGTATATGTTTGGGACTAATACATTTTGCAGGAACAAAGGAGCAAGTTATAACTCGGATGAACAGTGTCCGAGGCGCCTCCATGGAGCTTGGAGGCGCCTCGGGTGCGAGCCAGGAAAAGGCCAGCGCAGCAGACTGGAGGCGCCTTGGACCGGAGGTTGGAGGCGCCTTGGATAGGCTGAAGGCGCCTTGAACCAGATAGAGTTCGACCAGCTCAGTGCTGATCCACGCGGGTGACTCGGCTCGTTCAAGGCGCCTTGATGAACAGTATAAGGCGCCTTGAACCCTCTTTATAAGGGGTCTCAACCAGCAGCTCTAGACAACAATTTCCAAGCGATCGTTCTGCTACAAGTTGCTCACGAGACGATCCCGAAGTGCTGCTACGAGACACCGACGACCCGGAGCTCCGAAATCTTCAGATTACGATATTGTCGTCGGTATAATTGTATTTTTTTATTGTACTTAACTGTTATACTTGTACTCTTGTCGAGCTATTAGTTGTTTCCCACGGAAAGCGATCAAGGATCGCGGGCCTTCGAGTAGGAGTCGTCACAGGCTCCGAACGAAGTAAAACGCCCGTGTCTTTGTGTTTGTGTCTTACATTTTCCGCTGCGTATTTTACTTTGATAGTTTTACAATTCCGATAATCGAACAAAATAGCCGCGAGCGCTATTCACCCCCCCTCTAGCGCGTCTCGATCCAACAAAATTTAGGAACAATAAAGATAAGTAGATTATCTAAATATGTAATGTCACTTAGTTTCATAGCATATTTCACTCCGATGCCTTGAGATTTATGCTTTCAAACAATGTATGTAAATAATATTAATAACTTACATAGTAATTCAAAAAAATCAATTCCTGTCGAAGATGGTGTAGGAGCAAGCTCTCTTGATGTTGTCGGAATAATAAAAATGGATAACATAAAGAGGATAGCTAAGCTAATTTTCCTTGTGTCCATTATCATGTCTTTAATATTAAGATGGATGTGAAATACAAACTTGATTAGCTTTTAAATTTAATTGAATAATATGTCCATTTGGATCTACTATTTATATGGTTAGAAACATATGTTACTTTTATGTGATAAGGATAACTCAAGATTTTATACTTTCAACGTAGGAAGTTATTTAAAGTATGTAAAGAAATGTTTATTTTGTATAAAGATAAATTGATAATTATAATATTTTTAAGTTACCTAAATGGTCTTGAAAATTATTATGCCAACAAAAAAACATGTAAGAAAATTTCACATTATCATTTAATTTTTTTTAAAAATTATCATAACCATATTAGTGATCCATTTCTATCATGAGCGGAAAAATACTAGATCCTCTTATCCAGCGGATCCATGCGAAGGGAAGAAACAATTTTCATGGCAATAATCTATGCTAAGTTACATGATAGGATTATACCTTTGTTGCATGCCCTTCCCAATCCCGACAGCAACCTTTTCTTTGGATCCAGATCTCAACGCGTTCAAGCGTCCGCGCCTCTACGGTATCCACATGAACATTTCCTTCGTTCATCGCACGAACGAAGCCTTCGGAGAAGAACCATCTTCTTGTGATAGCAAGAAGCATGGTTCGACCAAACAACAAGAATCGGCCATGGAAGGAGGAGGAAGAAGATGGAATCTCAAGAGTCACCTTTTTTTCATCTAATGAAAAATTAAATCCAAAAACCTATTTATCTAATGAATACCAAGGGTTTTTTTTGTCTCTTTGTATTCCTCTCAATGGGTTGGATTTATTATATTGGATTAACCATTAATCCAATAACCCAATAAGTCTAACCCATTGAGTCTAACCCATTAATCCAATGTGTCTAATTCGGATTGGACTCAATCCAATGAGTGGGCTCATTTGAATCTAACTCAATTGCTAACCAAAAGGCCTAATCATCTCATGATTGGCTCTTAGGTCTAATTATTAACACGAAACTCCTCCAGCCATGAGTTGACAGAGGAGAAATCCAATTTAGGTGAGTTTTAGAGTTGAATTTCAATTCTGCTTTGATTTGATTTGTTAATTGATGATGTTGTTAAGTTTGGTTGTATCTGGATGACTAAATATGGATGTGAATTGGAGGATAAAATGTTTGTGTTGATTGAGGATTATTGGATTTGTTGGATGATATGATTAAACCTAAACTAATCATCTGGATGGACTATGTAGGTTGGGTTTATGATGGTTAATAGTTGACTCAAGTTAGCTTAATCCAGTGTAGTTGTGATTCTTTGTGGATGGGTTGATTCATTGATAATGATGGAACTGAGTTTTAGATTGATTATGCTTCTAGTATACTCTAATTGGAGGTTAAATGGTTAGGGTTGCTTAATCTCTTTAGTTATGAAATTAGAGCTTCATTTATAAGTTGATTTCTCTAGTTGAATTAATTCACCAAGATTTTATCTACGAAGAAGTATTGGATTACCAAACGGAATGGAAACATAGTTACCTATTCAAATTATGATTGAGTTTTGGGGTTTAGCTAGTTGTTGTATATGTGATTAGCTAAACCATATATCATATTATTTGCAGGACGTTGATTCGAGATAAGTGTATCGGCGTGAGATTTTTTACCATGATCGACATATAAAGCAGGTATTTCTCGCTTTATCTCTTTAGTACATTGATCTTAGTGCATGAGCTAAATATTCAGATAGTTACTGTGTTTATCCTGACTCCACTCGTATTTTTCTTGTGCTTGATGCTTATCCACCCGATCTTTGAGCTACTCATTTCTATATATATACAGTCTTTCTTGTCATCTATGATATTTAGCAGATACTAGATACCACATTTACTTGCTTGAATGTTGTTTATTTACACACCTTACTAAGCATGCTGGCTTCATGTAGCATACCTGATTTCTGTTTATATATATATGATGACTGCTACATTTTATGCATCATGCCATTGCATGCATGGCGGCGACCATTTCACCCTTGTGGATGAGAGGGTCTTTGGCCAGGGCCACACGCTTGGCCACTCTTGGGTAGTGGTAGCTGGAGCGTGCCGCTTGTCCTGTCGTGCTCCCACTCGCTTACTCATGGGTAGTGATAGCTAAAGTTGCGAGCAGCAAGGACCCCTGTCGCAGACGTAGCTACTTAGCTACTATGCAACTGTCTCCTCGGCCAATCGAGAGTAGTGGTATATGGAGTGGTGTATAGTCCGTCACTGACCTGAGCTCTCGACCATACAGGGGTCATGGTGCAGAGGGGTGGGCGGGAGTGACCTTCCGTGCGTACGCTGTTATTATTATAAATACTAATGTTGTTGCTTACTTATGCTGATATGCTTACATAGGTTTAGATATATACCTATGGTATGTGTTTAGGCACTGACTTACTTATTGTTAATATGTATATACCTCACATGTTACCTATATAGTTATGAGCAGTACTGTAGCAGGTCTTTGCTACTCCTGACTTTCTATTACTAACCTATGATATGGTTTCAATTATGGACACATATTATGATATCACTATAGTATCTGCTATTTTCCCTACGAGATTGTATACCTTGTATCTCTAGTTCTTTATTATGTTTATGCATTATCTGTCTATTACCCACTGAGTCCCAACACTCACTACCCCATAAACTGATTTATTTCGCCAGGTAGCAGATAAAGGATTTATGGAGTCGCCTGGAGATCCTGTCCGGCAGTCCTATGTCACATCGAGCTTCTCCTACTGTTAGTGCTTCCATTCGCATTATTGGTTTTGCACTTGTTCTTGTATTTGTGTATTCTTTTATATGGAGTTTTGTTTTGTGGAATCTTGTATTTGGTTTGGTGATGATGTGTCTAGCCGAGCCGACGCGCAGGTAGTTGTTTTGTTCGTTTCATGTTCATTATTTTGTGATTTTCGTTGTGCTATGTTTCAGCCATGTGGGATGACTATTAACTGCATTGGTTGTGATTATTTCAATCCATGTGGGCTACTTATAAACTGTTGGTGTGTTTATATCCAGCCGTGTGGGCTAAAGTATATAGCTGATGAGTATTCTTGTGGATGTATGTATATATACTTCAGATTGTCATTGTTACAAGGGATGTGCTGTCCGATTTTCGTCGGACTACCTTACTCTCGAGGCGTGACAGTTGTATCACATAAGTATTAATCAACTACCTCTACACTTTTCCATATCATTGGGGGTCATCTACATGAATATATCTACTAAGTTATCCAAACCATGTATATATAGTCCATCGTAAAAGTCCTCATGGAATAAGATACCTTGATCCTCTATTGACTAGTCAAGCTAACAATGGTATATATATAATTTAGTCCTTTCTACGTCTGTACAAATTATGTACTCAAGTGTTCCTTCTTGGTTATCTAACTAGTCACAAGCTACTCAAAGGTCAGAAACTCCATGAAATAGGCTAAATTGGTCCTCTATTGATCGAGACAACATGAATCAATTGATCCTTTACTAACCAAGCCAATAATTGTATACAACTCTATCTTTCACCTAGATGGTAGTAGCAAGAGTTGGTACCACCGGTGGTAGGGTAGGATTAATTCTCTGAGACTATAATCTCTAATCTCCACTAGGTTGTTGATAGATTTGACCCTCACTTTCCAACTCGATATCAGTCGGTGCTACTAGAGAATCAACATTCTCTTCATCAAGGTAGAGTCTTCAACGTGTCAGTTAGTCACTTTCATAGTCAACAATGACCACAATTGAAAATAGAGCTGATTGACTAAGTATCATCATGCTACACCAAGTTAATGAATACCTACTAGACAGGTATAGAAATAGATACACAATCCAACTAAATTGGAGAGTGTCTATCCATGATGTATAAAAGGTAGTCAACACAAAAGATAAGATAATCACCAGAAATATAACTTCGTTTCCTATATCTTGGAGATGTCCTACAGTTGCCTAGTCCTAGAACTCAAAAGTCGCATCGAAAAAAATAAACCATAAAATCAGATACATGTATAATAGACCTCGTAAACCTATGGCTCTGAAACCAGTATCAAGCAATCAAAAATTGGGATCAAGGACTAGAAATCCATGTGGGACATGATCTTGAGAGATAAAGGGTTAATTTTTATAAAAAATGGATTGTTTACAAGGAATCTAAGAAACAAAATTCCTATCTTGGAGTATTTAATAGAAGCTATGAAATAAAAGTTTATTTTTAGGATATGGGTTCGTATGGAGTAAATGGTGAATCTATTCAGGTCAAATTTAAATTTTTTTTCCCAAATAATTAACTCTTCCATATAGTATTTTAGAAAATTAGACCATGTTGAATTTCAACCAATACCTTTATATTATGGTTGTTGCTTTGCTTTGCAAGGTTAGATTTGCATCATCACATAACAAAGTTTTGATACATTATTTATGTCTCACTCAAAATACAGGGAAGAACTTAATATTTGTATTGAGACTCTTAAATTTCAAGTGAGATGGTAAGCTAATAAACTAGAATTTATAATTTTTTTATTGAATCAAAAGTATCAAAATAGTAATCATTGATTAGCTCAGGAGAAGTTCAATGTATTGATAGGTTATATTTATATCAAATATGAAAATTTAAAAATTTCTTTTAGTTTGTATTTAAAAGTAAAGTTTTTTCTTGTATTGATTCAAAACTAAGGCATTTAATGTTGAATTTAATGAAACTTATAGGCATCTTTCAACTTTGTATCATTTTTGAAAATTTTGATGAAGTTCATGTAACTTTGTGATTTTTCAAGAAAACCTTTCTTTGAAACTTTAAAATTTTTAGTGATTTGTATATTTTTTCAAGCAACATAGGGTTAAACTTATGTTTTCATTTAAATATATATGGATAATAATAAAAACATTTTTTTTTGATCAATTGTAATTTTGTAAAAACTTATGTTTTCATTTAAATATTTCATAGTATTGATAGTTTTTTTATTTATTATCATCAATATAATTTTTTCATTATATCTAATTATTTAAATTATCAACTAAATTTTAGGATTTTTATAGTCAAAAAGTTGAATAATTACAATTTAAAGCATATTTTATATTAAAATTAATAATTTTAGTAAAAAAAAAAGTGATGCTATTTTTACACTAAATTATATGTAACAAATATTTTTATTATAAAAGGTGATTATGCTCACCCTATGAGCCCTTTACAACCGGTCCCTAAGTTATATAAAGGGAGATAAATCACGAGGTTAATTTATAGCCTACCGCCAAGTGGTTAGGGGGTGGAAGGGGGGTTTTTTTTTCAAAAGGATATGCACCCTTGGAGATTTAGTCCTTTGCTTCGTACCTAGTCTGCCCCCCTTTAGCTAAATGGGAACCTCGTGGGGACTATAGTTACCAAATCTTGACACTTATAAGCATTGCTATAATTTGTTAATTGAATAGTTTCATATTTACTTGTTCATTGCATCTTTTATTATAACTTTATTTTAGTTAATATTAATATAAGCTATAATATAGTTTAGTATATTCTTAAGATTATTAATAAAAATTTCAATAATTTTTTCAAATGATAAATTTATTTTTAATTTAAATTCTTTTATAGAATGTATATTCATTTTTGATATGCTCAATATTTCTATTAATTTTTTTAAAAATAATTGAAGTATATTATCTTAGATCACTTAAATATGATTCATGCACATACCTCAATTAGATATTTTTAAAAGTAGTTTATTTAAGATATATTTATTTCTTATAGATATGACTAATCATACTGTCTAGGGGGATCCAAGCAAAGCCAACATTGCATGTTACGATTTCCAATTAATTGATTCCTTGGGAAAAATATGCCTTGTCTTTTTTCCGTAATTTCAGCAAGTTGGTTAACTGCATATTAGTAAATAGAAATGAGTACTCTTAGTATTTGTAATTTGATAATCATACACAGAAAAATAAATATTTTGTATAAAAACTTTGAGATTTAAATTTAGGAACAATAAAGATAAGGTGATTATCTAAATATGTAATGTCACTTAGTTTCATAGCATATTTCACTCCGATGCCTTGAGATTTATGCTTTTAAACAATGTATGAAAATAATATTAAAAACTTACATAGTAATTCAAAAAAATCAATTCTTGTCGAAGATGGTGTAGGAGCAAGCTCTCTAGATGTTGTCGGAATAATAAAAATGGATAACATAAAGAGGATAGCTAAGCTAATTTTCCTTGTGTCCATTATCATGTCTCTAATATTAAGATGGATGTGAAACACAAACTTGATTAGCCTTTAAATTTAATTGAATAATATGTCCATTTGGATCTACTATTTATATGGTTAGAAACATATGTTACTTTTATGTGATAAGGATAACTTAAGATTTTATACTTTCTACGTAGGAAGTTATTTAAAGTATGTAAAGAAATGTTTATTTTGTATAAAGATAAATTGATAATTATAATATTTTTAAGTTACCTAAATGGTCTTGAAAATTATTATGCCAACAAAAAAACTTGTAATAAAATTTCACATTATCATTTATTTTTTTAAAAAATTATCATAAGCATATTATTGATCAATTTCTGTAAAATACTGAAAAAGGGTAAATCACCATAACGGAATTTTTAGAAATTTTCTGAGAATTTTTCGAAGATCATATGGACGAGTTTACGGGGATAAAATTGGGCCCGGGAAAGCCTATTTAGGCTACCCCATTTAAATGAGGAAAAGTTTATTTCCTATTTCTTTTTCTTTTTCTCCCGTTACTGTGTCGTGCCCCTAATCTCCGCGCGCCCGAGCCGATGCCGATTCTGTGCCTCTCCTCTTGTTGCGTCGCCCTCGGGTCGCCACAGCCGACAGCGGCGTCGTCAGCCGAGGCCTAGATCTTCCTCGTCTCCTTCCTCTCGACTCTGCCTCGACCCTTTTCTTCTTCCTTCTGCCTAGCATCGGCGGTCCACCCCTTTTCAGCGCCACCGACCACCACAGCCAACTCCGATAGCCCCTCTGCCCTAGTACCTCTACTCGACGCTAATCGCCACAGAGAGATCATCGGCAGCAACCTTTCTCTAAGCCCTAACCTCGACCTTTCCGCTTCATCGCCGGCTTGGATCTACTGTCTTGTGCTAAAGCTTCCATTTAACACACGGTAAGCATCCCTGGTTGTTTCCATCAGTAAGCTACTAGGGTAGGATTGTTATGTGTTGTTTTGGATTAGTGATCTCTATTTCTTGGTGGACAGCAAGTGATCAGGGCAGAGAGGTAGAGGTAAGGTGTAGGGATTTAGTTACATGTTGTGGATAATGGATCTTTGTGGTAGATCATGGTGTAATTTGATCATTTAGTAGTTGATTGTGCTTAGATTTATTTGTTTAGATTAATCTAAGGGGATGATTAGGGTTAAAGCGAATAACCCTAATAAACAGTTGGATTTATTTTAGGTTTGGAGATTTTTATTTAGCTATATAACTAAATACATTATTTGTTTGGTATCACAGGACTTTGACTCGAGAGGTGTCTCGACGAGGGATCTATTTCAGATACGATCCTTTCTATTGGGGGCGGGTACTTTGACTTTATGTCATTTGATATCCATAGTAGTGTTTTTAACAAATAGCAATGATTATGTTTCTTATCTGCTTCCGTTGGTCACTACCCGATCTGTTACATGCTTGTTTTGTATATTTGTTATGCACTTCATGTTAGTACCTACCTGATTATACATGCTTATAGGGGTAGTGACACAATCATGGTTTTATTATGTTCAGGACCTAGGTTTTGATACCTTATCTGACCTGTGTACCTAGACCATTAATTTGGTCAATTTGTTCTAGGGTACACATTATATATATGGATAGGTTTAGGATATTTTCTTTATGCTTAGTGTCATGCACCATCTCGCATGATTGCATGCTGTGCGATAGTCGGCTCCATTATTTGAGTCTAACTCAATTAGTAACCAAAAGGCCTAATCATCTCATGATTGGCTCTTAGGTCTAATTACTAACACGAAACTCCTCCAGCCATGAGTTGACAGAGAAGAAATCCAATTTGGGTGAGTTTGAGTTAAATATTTGAGTTAAATTTCAATTCTGCTTTGATTTGATTTGTTAATTGATGATGTTGTTAAGTTTGGTTGTATATGGATTACTAAATATGAATGTGAATTGGAGGAGAAAATGATTGTGTTGATTGAGGATTATTGGATTTGTTGGATGATATGATTAAACCTAAACTAATCATGTGGATGGACTATGTAGGTTGGGTTTATGATGCTTAATAGTTGACTCATGTTAGCTTAATCCAGTGTAGTTGTGATTCTTTGTGGATGGGTCGATTGATTGATAATGAAGTAACTGAGTTTTAGATTGATTATGCTTCTAGTATACTCTAACTGGAGGTTAAATGATTAGGGTTGCTTAATCTATTTAGTTATGATATTATAGCTTCATTTATAAGTTGATTTCTCTAGTTGAATTAATTCACCAAGATTTTATCTACGAAGAAGTATTGGATTACCAAATGGAATGGAAACATAGTTACCTAATCGAATTAGGATTGAGTTTTGGGGTTTAGCTAGTTGTTGTATATGTGATTAGCTAAACCATATATCATATTATTTGCAGGACGTTGATTCGAGATAAGTGTATCGACGTGAGATTTTTTACCATGATCGACATATAAAGGAAGGTATTTCTCGCTTTATCTCTTTAGTACATTGATCTTAGTGCATGAGCTAAATATTCAGATAGTTACTGTGTTTATCCTGACTCCACTCATATTTTTCTTGTGCTTGATGCTTATCCACCTGATCTTTGAGCTACTTGTTTATATATATATATAGTCTCTCTTGTCATCTATGATATTTAGCAGATACTAGATACCGTGCTTACTTGCTTGATTGTTGTTTATATACACACCTTACTAAGCATGCTGGCTTCATGTAGCATATCTGATTTTTGTTTATATATATATGATGACTGCTACATTTTATGCATCATGCCATTGCATGCATGGCGGCGACCATTTCTCCCTTGTGGTTGAGAGGGTCGTTGGCCAGGGCCACACGCTTGGCCACTCATGGGTATTGGTAGCTGGAGTGTGCCGCTTGTCCTATCGTGCTTCCACTCGCTTACTCATGGGTAGTGATAGCTGGAGTTGCGAGCAACCGGGACTCCCGTCACAGACGTAGCTAGTTAGCTACTATGCAACTGTCCCCTCGACCAATTGAGAGTAGTGGTAGATGGTATGGTGTATAGTCTGTCACTGACCTGACCTCTCGACCATATAGGGGGCGGGAGTGGTAAGAGTAGGGAGTCCAGATGAAACTTTTTACGAGGGATGCGATGGTATGCTCGGACAAGGAGTCCGTTTTGCGCGCCCGAGGGAAATCGATCGGAATGAGGTGAAAATGGAGGGGGTGGTAAGAGTAGGGAGGGGGGACGCGGTGGAGGTGTCGCATGTCGCATTTGAGTGGCGGATGAAAATTTGGGACGAAAATTACGCTCCGGGCCCTTTCGGAGGCCACAAATTTTGTGCCACAAATTTTTTGGCCACAAATTTTGTGCCAGTCCGATGTGCCTTCGGCCATGGGACACGTCTAGGTCTCTCAATTCCGGACATTTTGACATATCATATGACTCATTCTGACTCCGGACGACCGTTAACCGTTAACTGGTAAATCTTAACCCTTAACCATTAACCGTTAAATCTTAACCCTTAACGGTTATACCTTACCCATTAAATGTTAATTCTTAACAGTAAACCCATAACCCATAATTCTTAACCGTTAACCCTTACCCCTTACACGTTACATGGTAACCGTTAACCCATAACCCTTAACCGCTAACCGTCAACCCTTAACCGTTAACTCTTAACCTGTAACTGTTAACTGTTAACCGTTAACCATTAACCGTTAACTCTAAACCCTAAACCCTAAAACCCTAAACCCTAAATCCTAACAGTCCGAAGAAAATCAGATAGCACCTCCCTTGTAACAGTGACAATCTGAAGTATATATACATACATCCACAAGCATACTCATCAGTTGTATACTTCAACCCACACAACTAGATATAAACACACCACGCAGATTATAAGAAGCCCACACGGCTGGAAATAATCACAACCACGTAGTTAATAGTCAACCCACAATGCTGAAACATAGTACAGCGGAAATCACAAAATAATGAACGAAACAACTAACTGCTAGCCGGCTCAACTTGCCACATCATCACCTAACCAAATACAAGATACCACAAAACAAAACACCATATAAAAGAATCCACAAATACAAGAACAAGTACAAAACCAATCATGTGAATGGAAGCACTAACGGTAGGAGAAGCTCGGTGTGATATGGGACTGGAGGACAGGATCTCCAGGCAACTCCATAAATCCTTTACCTGCTACCAGGCGAAATAAATGAGTAGCTGGGGTAGTGAGTGTTGGTACTCAGCGGGTAATAGACAGATAATGCATGAACATAATAAAGAACTAGATATATAAGGTGTTGGAGGATCTTGCGGCCGGCTTGAAGAGGGGTTAGATAGACGGCGCCCCCCAAATCAATCACTTTCTACGTATTTGTTAGTTGCGCAGCGGAATACAAATAATACAACACAAATACGAAAGCTAAATACCAAATACAAGAATGGAAATGCAAACCGCTAACACGTTCGTTTACGTGGTTCGGAGATAACTTGCTCCTACTCCACGGCGTGTCCGTAAGGTGGACGATCCCTCAATCCGTCGGTGGATTAGTCCCCGGCAAACTCTGGCTAGCTCAACCTCCTTGTGGGTGGAGAAACCTCACCACAACACTCACCAAAAATACTTGGACACAAGGGAACCTTTGAGCACTTAGTGACTACTAATTAGGCTTTAACCAAGTCTAATTTCGTCGCCTTGGCCGGCCATACCAAGCTCCTTCTTATAGAGCTTGGAACAAATCAGAACCTGATTTGCCCGTTACCAGTCGACTGGTCCATACACCAGTCGACTAGTGCCAGCCCAACGGCTATCTCAACGGCTCTCTACTACAGTGCATCAGTCGACTGGTCCATACACCAGTTGACTGCTACAGTACGCTACAGTAACTACTACAATGCCGCTACAGTAAAATCCTAAAAATAGGATTTTACTCCGAGTACAATCTCTCATGCACTCGTACCCTCACGACTCATTTGACTCTTCTTTGCAGCCTTGACCTCTTGCCTTCAAGCCTATTTCCTTTGGCTCTCGTCCCTCGGTTGCATCCAAGCCCGCGGCTCGTCCCCAATGCCATCCTTCGCGTATACCTCGAAGTCGCTTCCCTCGGCCCTTGTCCTCGCTGCCTTGTCCACGGTCCCTCGGATGCTCCATCCTTCACCGGACCCGAAGCCGTCAACCTGAGTCACATGTGTCACCTGCAGTCCTGCACAACTCAAGTACACATATCAAATAACACGGGTAAACCTAACTTAAACCCTTTGCCCAAACACCAAAACACATGGTCCCGCGGACCATTGGGATTGCTCCAACAATCTCCTCCTTTTTTTGGTGTTTGGCAATATGTTTAAGTTAGGGAAAACATAGAGCAAAACAAACATGCTAAAACAAATGGACTTACGATGCCAAGGCTACACACTTGGACTTACACCGCCGAATGGACTTACGTTGCCAAGGCTACACACTTGGCAATCGCCGAATGGAAAATGCACCATGCATTGGAACCTATGCCAAGGCTCCCCCTACACCTAAGCTCCCCATTGAGCTAGGATTTTCCCACAGGACTTTTTAAGAACCTATCCCAAGGCTCCCCCTACTCAAAGGCACTTTCAGGGTTTCCCAACTAAACCTTACTTCTCTCCCTTTGCCTAACATCCAAAAAGTTCTCGAACAATATCCCAATTGTTGAAAATTTATCACCCAAACTGACCCTAAACTCATGTATTTATCCCCCATGGATCCCATACATCTAAACGAGTTGACATGGTCAAGATCAGCGCTAAAAAACACTTTCAGGCTGGTATCAGTCGACTGCCCCAAGTGCTAGTCGACTACCCCAAGTGCCAGTCGACTGCCCCCTTCGACACAACCTTACAGAAGCATTCTGTGGTCGAAATCTACTGTTACCAGTCGACTGGTATCATCACCAGTCGTCTGGTATCGACAAAATGAGCTTACAGAGACATTCTGTGCTCAAAAATACTGTTACCAGTCGACTGGTACCCTATTTCTGAAAAAATCAACCTTTTCAGGCCAACTTCAGAAATGCACCAGTAATTCCCTAGACCTCCAAAAATTTCCAAATTTTGTGGAGAGGTCTATTGTACCCTTGTCTACTTGGGAAAAATACATTACAAAATGTATCTATCACCAATCCTAAGATTGACACAAAATCTAAAACTAGCTAAATTGTTCAATTGAACCTTGACCTAAAGTCCTAGTTTTGGCTTCCTTTTGATGTATTTGCCCATACCAACCCACAATGCATCCCTAGCATTGGTTTATATGACATCTATACATCCAAAACCAATTATCATGCAATATGAACCTTAATGTCATATTTCCATGCATGAAACATAATTCATGTGTGCCAAATCCCTAGGTTTGAGACTCAAATCCGTCTCTAAACCATTTGGCACACTCCATGGCTCCTCTAGACCCCCAAGTAGAACCCACCTGAGATCCATTGGCCATGGGTCCCAATTTGACTCTTTGAACTCCCCCTAGAGCTCTTAACCTTAGCCATCTTCTTAGATGCTTTCTCCATTATAGTTAAACCACAGTGGTGCACCTTGGACACATCATCCTTGCCATAATCATATGCAACCCTAGCATATTTCTTCTCATTGGCTTTAGATGACTCTCCCTTGCCCTTATCATGTGCCACCCTATCACATGGTCTCCTTTTGGCCTTGGAGGGACTAGATTGGTATCCCAAACCTGATCTGTCATTATTGGGTCTTTGACTACCCAACACCATATTTAATCCTTTAGATCCAATAGTGAATCTCTTAAGAAATTGTTCTAACTTATCAAGCTTTTCCCTTAAAGCTTGATTCTCCTTTTCTAGGTTCCTAACCCTAGAGTCAACATGTCCACCTTGGACATTCCTAGATCTACCTTTTCTAGGCATGTGTCTCCCCTTCTTGGGATTAATGCCTTGGGTCTCCTTAGGTCTACAATTTCTAGGTTTTTCATGCATAGATTTCCTAGGGTTATGATCTACATTTACCCTATTCCGATCATGATATTTGAAACCAAAATTTTGCATGGGCATATAATGATTAACATTATTTTTCCTAGCATGCATGGAGGAGTTTAAATTTGAATTAACCTTCAAGTTAGGGTATACCTCCCTTACCCTTGAAGCTCCCCCTTGACTCTTGCTTCTCTTCTTCTCCCATTTCTTCAAATGCGCCAACTTTTTGATTTTTTTCTTCTTTGGGCATTTGGTGTGGTAATGACCCCGCTCACCACACGTGAAGCACACTATGTGCCATTTCTTCTCCTTCTTTTGGGCTTCTTTATTCCTACAACCCATGTTAGTATTCAAAATAACTTGATTGGGTTTAGGAGTTACCTTCTTCTTACCCATTGGACACCTACTCTTGTAGTGTCCCTTCTCATTGCATCCGAAGCACACAATGTGGTCCTTTGACTATGCTTTGGTGGAGGTGCTTGCTAGATTAACCACTTCCAAGACCTCTTCTTCTTCTTCACTTGCCGTGGAATTTTCTTCAATTATTGAGGAAGTAGATGATGCCTCATCTTCCTTCTCCTCCTCGGATGTTGAGCATGGCTCAACTTCCGTTTGCTCCTCTTCAACTTGAGCAACCAGACCCATCTCAATGGGTTCTTCTTCCTCTTGTGTAGGTTTAGGTTCTTCTTGTAAAACCATCTTCACTTTGCTCCACAACTCGTGGGCGTTCTTATACTTACCTACACCATTTATCACATGATTAGGCAAAATATCAATCAATAAAGATATTACCTTTGTATTTGCCTCCGATCGTGTGGTTTGCTCTTCAGTCCAATGTCGTGGTCGGAGTCTCTTCCCTTTCTTGTCTTTCGGGTCTTCGAACGGTTCCTTGATCACCATCATGATATCCCAATCCGTGTTAAAGAAGATCTCCATCTTCATCATCCAAAATGTGATCTCCCCAAGGCTTCCTCCTTCAAACTTTGGAGGGACAATCAACCCGGCCATCTTCTTATATGTGTTGCTCTTCTTGGTGGTTAGTCCGGTGAAGTGCGTCCTTGCTCTGATACCACTTGTTGGAGGATCTTGCAGCTGACTTGAAGGGGGGTTGGATAGACGGCGCCCCCAAATCAATCGCTTTCTACGTATTTGTTAGTTGCACAGCGGAATACAAATAATACAACACAAATACGAAAGCTAAATACCAAATACAAGAATGGAAATGCAAACCGCTAACACGTTCGTTTACGTGGTTCAGAGATAACTTGCTCCTACTCCACGGCGTGTCCGTAAGGTGGACAATCCCTCAATCCGTCGGTGGATTAGTCCCCGGCAAACTCCGGCTAGCTCAACCTCCTTGTGGGTGGAGAAACCTCACCACAACACTCACCAAAAATACTTGGACACAAGGGAACCTTTGAGCACTTAGTGACTACTAATTAGGCTTTAACCAAGTCTAATTTCGTCGCCTTGGCCGGCCATACCATGCTCTTTCTTATAGAGCTTGAAACAAATCAGAACCTGATTTGCCCATTACCAGTCGACTGGTCCATACACCAGTCGACTAGTGCCAGCCCAACGGCTATCTCAACGGCTTTCTGCTACAGTGCATCAGTCGACTGGTCCATACACCAGTTGACTACTATAGTACGCTACAATAACTGCTACAGTGCCGCTACAGTAAAACCCTAAAACTAGAATTTTACTCCGAGTACAATCTCTCATGCACTCGTACCCTCACGACTCATTTGACTCTTCTTTGCAGCCTTGACCTCTTGCCTTCAAGCCTATTTCCTTTGGCTCTTGTCCCTCGGATGCATCCAAGCCCGCGGCTCGTCCCCAATGCCATCCTTCGCGTATGCCTCGAAGTCGCTTCCCTCGGCCCTTGTCCTCGCTGCCTTGTCACCGGACCCGAAGCCGTCAACCTGAGTCACATGTGTCACCTGCAGTCCTGCACAACTCAAGTACACATATCAAATAACACGGGTAAACCTAACTTAAACCCTTTGCCCAAACACCAAAACACATGGTCCCGCGGACCATTGGGATTGCTCCAACACAAGGTATACAGTCTCGTAGGGAAAATAGCAGATACTACAGTGATATCATAATATGTGTCCATAATTGAAATCATATCCTAGGCTAGTAATAGAAAGTCAGGAGTAGCAAAGACCTGCTACAGTACTGCTCATAACTACATGGGTAACATGTGAGGTATATACATATTAACAACAAGTAAGCCGGTACCTAAACACATACCATAGGTATATATCTAAACATATGTAAGCATATCAGCATAAGTAAGCAACAACATTAGCAGGTATCATAATAACAGCGTACGCACGGATGGTCAGTCCTGCCCACCCCTTTGCACCAAGACCCCTGTATGGTCGAGAGGTCAGGTCAGAGACAGACTATACACCACTCCATCTACCACTACTCTCGATTGGCCGATGGGACAGTTGCATAGTAGCTAAGTAGCTACGTCTGTGACAGGGGTCCCTGCTGCTCGCAACTCCACCTATCACTACCCATGAGTAAGCGAGTGGGAGCACGACAGGACAAACGACACACTCCAGCTACCACTACCCATGAGTGGCCGAGCGTGCGACCCTGGCCAACGACCCTCTCAACCACAAGGGAGACATGGTCGCCGACATGTATGCAATGGCATGATGCATAAAATACAGCAGTCATCATATATATATATATAAACAGAAATCAGGTATGCTACATGAAGCCAGCATGCTCAGTAAGGTGTGTAAATAAATAACATTCATGTAAATAAGCACAGTATCTAATATATGCTAAATATCATAGATGACAATAAGAGACTGTATAGATATAGAAATGAGTAGCTCAAAGATCAGGTGGATAAGCATCAAGCACAAGAAAAATATGAGTGGAGTCAAGATAAACACAGTAACTATCTGAATATTTAGCTCATGCACTAAGATCAATGTACTAAAGAGATAAAGCAAGAAGTACCCGCCTTTATATGTCGATCATGATAAATAATCTCACGTCGATACGCTCATCTCGAATCAACGTCCTGCAAATAATATGATATATGGTTTAGCTAATCACATATACAACAACTAGCTTAACCCTAAAACTCAATCCTAATTCGATTAGGTAACTATGTTTCCATTCCATTTGGTAATCCAATACTTCTTCGTAGATCAAATCTTGGTGAATTAATTCAACCAGAGAAATCAACTCATAAATTTATCTCTAAATTAATAACTAAATAGATTAAGCAACCCTAACCATTTAACCTTCAATTAGAGTAGACTTGAAGCATAATCAATCTAAAACTCAGTTACTTCATTATTAATCGATCAACCCGTCCACAAAGAATCACAACTATACTGGATTAAGCTAACTTGAATCAACTATCAAGCATCATAAACTCGACCTACATAGTCCATCCACATGATTAGTTTAGGTTTAATCATATCATTCAACAAATCCAATAATCCCCAATCAACCAATCATTTCTTCCTCCAATTCACATTCATATTTAGTAATCCATATACAACCAAACTTAACAACATCATCAATTAACAAATCAAATCAAAGTAGAATTTGTAAGATATCGGAAATTTTAAATAATAAGGTTATTTTAGAAATAACCTTATAGAATTTTTTTCGAAATTTTTAGAAATTTTTTAGAAATTTTTCGGAGCTCGTACGGAAGGTTTTGAGGGGATCAAATTCGGGCGCGGATAAAGCCTGTTTGGGATACCTATTTAAGTGAGGAAATGTTTATTATATAAATTGCTTTTTCCTTTTTCTTTTATTCTCTTCCCAAAGCGCCATTTCCCCCAAACTCGAGTCTTCTCCCCTCTCTGCCCCGATCCTCTCTGCTCACGCTGCCTCTCTCTCTCTCTCTCTCTCGCGGACGAATCGGAGGCAACGGGAGCGGAGCTTCTCCTTTGGCGATCATCCTCGTTCGCTGGAGCTTGCTGGAGCACAGTGGAGTCTAGATCTTCTTCGACCGAGGAGTTTCTGTCCGGGAGTTTCAGAGACCGATCGCCGACGATATAACGACTAGGGCACGGTGAGGTGTCGGATCTCGCTTCGTCTCCAACCGGTAGGACTTCCCTATCCTCTCCTTGCACTGCTCACAGTGCGATCCACTTCTTTATTGGCCGGATTGGATCGAGTGAGGCCACCAAGCAGTGATCTTGGAGGTAAGGCATCGCCGGATCTTTGGTGGATTCAAAGGTTCGTTAGGTTACAGTTCTTCCAGCATTGATTCTTCTTGTGCTGGTATTTCCTCTTGAGCAGATCTTGCACCTCCTATTCTTGTGGTAGATTGGGAGATTTAGTTGATGATGGTGGTGTTCTTCAGCTGTCGGGCAGAGGCTTGAAGGGTGTTGTTTGATTGTGATCTCTTGATCTCTACTTGATCCGGTTGATTCCAGTAGGTTGCTCTGTTCTATTCTGTGGAATTGTGATCGTGAGGTATTTCCTTGCCGACAACACTCCAACCAGCAATAGTATCAACTGTGATTCGAGGTAAGGTGTAGGGTAATTGTTTCATGTGTTGATGAATTAGATTCATGTATTGGATTAGGAATACATTGGATTAATCCATGATTAGTTGATACATGATGTGTAGATTTGAATTAGGGTTATGTTGATTGTGATTAGATTTAATTGCTTAGATTAATCTAATGGAATAATTAGGGTTAAGACACTTAACCCTAGTCAACTATTAGATTTAATCTAAGTTTAGATTTCTAATCTATTGGTGATTAGGGATTAGGTAACTAACCCTAATTGACCGTTAGAGTTAATTAGGTAGGTTGAGATTGTATGGATTAGGGTTTTGCCCTAATTTAGTTTTAGGAATTTTATTTAGCTATTCTTTTGGATTTAGCTAAATAATATATATATATTGTTTGATACAGGACTTTGATTCGAGACAGGCGTCTCGACGTTGGATTTGGCGTGATACTATTTGCTATTTGAGGCGGGTACCCTTTGACTTATCTCTTGATAGTGTCTTATGATATGTGCAGTTTATATATACTTACTAGTATTGGTAGTTAGTACTTCCCTGGTTAGTTTAGTTGATACCTGATGTATGCTTCTACTGATAGCTGCTATACATTAGTCTGGAATGCTTTTCTTTCTTGCTATGCTTATCTGAGTTCATAGAGATAGATGTATTTATTGTGCTTCCCTCTATACTGGATTAGATGATAGATATGTTGGATATGTGATGTTAGATTCATGCTGTTTATTATCATTGTTATATATGTGTTTATCTGTTTGGCATCTACACATATGGAGGAGGATATGTTCAGGTATGACATACTGTAGCCGCATGCACCATATCGCATGATTGCATGCTGGGCGATTGACGACTCAATTATTGTTGAGCTCGTCGGCCGGCTACATTGACCTGCGCACCACGTGACCACTGCATGGGTAGTGGCACAACACACAGGGTGTGTAGGTTGCTCGGTGGTGCTCTGCTGGAGGCTCCACTCATGGGTAGTGTGATAGGCAGCGTGGTAGCACGCCGGGGCCCCTCCCCGTCATTGTATACCGGGAGATGAGAGCATTGCGCTCCCTCCTATGGTTGAGGTTGGAGGATAGGTGTACTCCGGTGCATCCCGTCCACTCGGTCACTCTTCAGGGGTAGTGACGACAGAGTGCACGGTGTCACAGCCCTACCCACTCGGTCTCACCATTGAGTATGAGATGGCTGACTGGCGTCAAGGGTGACCATGTCATATTGCATCATATGCACATATTGCATTTATTGTGATTGATGCATATTGGATGGTGCACTTGGGTGACTGCATATGATTGACATGCATATAGGATACATGCTTATTTGCTCTGACTATCTTTATCTATATATGTCCACAATCATTCTCCCAAGCCTCGCATGTGAGTATAATTTATTTCAGTTATGCACTTCTTAATATTCTTGCAGTAGATTGTATTTCAAGCTTATTGTTGGTTACTGCAGTTTATTTAGTTATGCATACCTGTTATACTTAGGAGACTATACTGTTGGAGCAATCTCAATGGTCCGCGGGACCATGTGTTTTGGTGTTTGGGCAAAGGGTTTAAGTTAGGTTCACCCTTGTATTTGATATGTGTATTTGAGTTGTGCAGGTTTGCAGGATACACATATGACTCAGGTTGATGGCTTCGGGTCCGGTGAAGGATGGAGCATCCGAGGGACCGTGGACAAGGCAGCGAGGACAAGGGCCGATGGAAGCGACTTCGAGGCATACGCGAAGGATGGCATTGAGAATGAAATAGAGGTGGTTAATCTCTATTAGTAGTCTACCTATGCCCTAGTGTCAAAGGAGCTCTTGTGAGGGTTGTGGTGAGGTTTCTCCACCCACAAGGAGGTTTGAGCTAGCCGAAAGTTTTCCGGAGAGTAATCCACCGAAGGATCGGGATCGTCCACCTTACGGACAGCCGTGGAGTAGGAGCCCTAATCTCCGAACCACGTTAAACAACGTGTTAGCTTGGTTTGCATTTCTTATTCTTGTCTTAAGCTTTCTTTGTATTCATATGTGTAGTTAGTATTAGATTTCCGCCGCGCATACTAACAATAGTGTAGAAAGCGATTATTTGGGGGTGCCGCTATCCAACCCCCCTTCAAGCCGGCCACCGATCCCCAACAAGTGGTATCAGAGCGAGGACGCTCTCCTTTGGACTAACCGCCAAGGATGCACAAGATGACCGGCTTGATAGATCCGCCAAAGTTCGAAGGAGGAAGCTTATGGGACATCACCTTTTGGATGGTGAAGATGAAGAACTTCTTTGAGACGGATTGGGACACAATGATGGTGGTGGAAGAGCCATTTGAAGTCCCTAAAGACAAGAAAGGAAAGAAGCTCCGACCACGACATTGGACGGAGGAGCAAATCTCACGATCGGAGGCAAACTCAAAGGTAATAGCAATTTTAATTGATTTATTGCCTCCTAATGTGATAAGTGGTGTAGGTAAATATGAGAATGCCCATGAATTGTGGAGCAAAGTGAAGAAATTACCATGGAAGGAATTTTTGCCTACACAAGAAGATGAAAAATCCGAAGAAAGTGATGAAGTGGTCCAAGAGGAGAAGAAGGACCAATCGGATGTGGAGAGCAATTCAATATCAAAAGAAGAAGAACCCAAGGAGATGGGTTTAATTGCTCAAGTTGAGGAGGAGGAAAATGAAGATGAGGCATTATCTACATCCTCAAGAATTGAAGAAAATTCCAAGGCAAGTGAAGAAGAAGAAGAGGTCTTGGAAGTGGTCAATCTAGCAAGCACCTCCACCGAAGTGAAGTCAAAGGACCACATAATTTGCTTCGGGTGCAATAAGAAGGGACACTACAAGAGTAGATGTCCTTTGGGTAAGAAAGAGGTAACTCCTAAACTCAATTCAATTCATTTTGAATCTAATTTGAGTTGTAGGAAGAAGAACGAGAAGAAGCACATTAGATGCTTCACTTGTGGTGAAATAGGGCACTACCACACCAAATGCCCAAGGAAGAGAGAGCTCAAAAGGTTGGGGCATTTAAGGATGTGGGAAAAGAAGTGGAGGAAGAATGGAGGCTCATGTCAAGGGGGAGCTCCAAAGGTAAAGGGTAAGGTAAACCCTAATTTAAATTTGAAGTCAAATTTAAATTCTTCCATGCATGTTAGGAAAAATAATGTTAATCATTATATACCCATGCAAAATTTTGGTTTTAAATATCATGATAGGAGTAGGGTAATTGTAGGTCAAACCCTTAGGAGACCCTTTCATGATAAACCTAGAAATGGTAGACCTAAGGAGACCCAAGGCATTAATCCCAAGAAGGGGAGACACATGCCTAAAAAGGATAGGTCTAGGAATGTCCAAGGTGGACATGTTGACTCTAGGGTTAGGAACTTAGAAAGGGAAAATCAAGCTTTGAAGTCAAAGCTTGATAATTTGGAGAAATTCCTTAAGAGATTCACTATTGGATCTAAGGGATTAAATATGGTGTTGGGTAGTCAAAGACCCAACAATGATAGATCGGGCTTGGGATACCGATCTAGTCCCTCCAAGGTTAAAAGAAGACCATGTGCTAGGGTGGCACATGATAAGTGCAAGGGAGAGTCATCCAAGGCCAATAAAAAGAAATATGCTAGGGTTGCATATGATTATGGCAAGGATGATATGTCCAAGGTCAAGAAGATAAGGAGATCTTCTAAGGGACATCATTGTGGTTTGGTCACAATAGATGAGTCACCTAGGGAGGTGACTAAGGTAAAGAGCTCTAGGGGGAGCTCCAAGAGTCAATTTGGGACCCATGGCCAATGGATCTCAGGTGGGTTCTACTTGGGGGTCTAGAGGAGCCATGGAGTGTGTCAAGTGGTTTAGAGACGGACTTGAGTCTCAAACCTGGGGAATTGGCACACATGGTTTGTATTTCATGCAAGAAATATGACAATTGGGGTCATATAGCATGATAATTGGTTTTGGATGTATATATGCCATATAAATCAATGCTAGTGATTCATTATGGGTTAGTATGGGCAAATACATCAAGAGGAAGCCAAAACTATGACTTTAGGTCAAGGTTCAATTGAACTTTTTAGCTAGTTTTATGTTTTGTGTCAATCTTGGGATTGGTGATAGATATATTTTTATATATATTTTTCCCAAGTAGATATTGAAATAATAGACCTCTCCACAAAATTTGGGGATTTTTGGAGGTCTGTGGAATTTCTGGCGCATTTCTGAAGTTGGCTAGAAAAGGCTGATTTTTTCATGAATAGTGTATCAGTCGACTGGTACAGTTACCAGTCGACTGGTAACACTGTTCACGAGCACAGAATGTCTCTTTAAGCTCGTTTTCATGGGGGCAGTCGACTGGTACTTCTTGCAGTCGACTGATACCAGTCTGAAAGTGTTTTCAACACTAGATTTTGACCGGGTCAGCTCATATAGATGTATGAGATCCATGGGTGATACATACATGAGTTTAGGGTCATTTGGATGACAAGTTTTCAATAATTGGGATATTGTTGGAGAACTTTTTGGATGTTAGGCAAAGGGGGAGAAGTAAGGTTTAGTTGGGAAAACCTGAAAGTACCTTTGTGTAGGGGGAGCCTTGGGATAGGTTATTAAAAAACCCGTTGTAAAAATCCTAGCTCAATGGAGAGCTTAGGTAAAGGGGGAGCCTTGGGATAGGTCCTTAAAAAGCCTTATGTGGAAAATCCTAGCTCAATGGGAGCTTAGGTGTAGGGGGAGCCTTGGGATAGGTTCTTAAAAAGCCCTGTGCATTGTTTCGGCGTTGTAAGTCCGAGTGTGTAGCCTTGGCATCGTAAGTCCATTCGGCAGTGTAAGTCCAAGTGTGTAGCCTTGGCAACGTAAGTCCATTTGGCGTTGTAAGTCCAAGTGTGTAGCCTTGGCATCGTAAGTCCATTCGGCGGTTGCCAAGTGTGTAACCTTGGCAACGTAAGTCCATTCGGCGTTGTAAGTCCAAGTGTGTAGCCTTGGCATCGTAAGTCCATTCGGCGGTGTAAGTCCAAGTGTGTAGCCTTGGCAACGTAAGTCCATTTATTTTAGCATGTTTATTTGCTATATGTTTTCCCTAACTTAAACGTATTGTCAAACACTAAAAAGGGGAGATTGTTGGAGCAATCCCAATGGTCCGCGGGACCATGTGTTTTGGTGTTTGGGCAAAGGGTTTAAGTTAGGTTCACCCTTGTATTTGATATGTGTATTTGAGTTGTGCAGGTTTGCAGGATACACATATGACTCAGGTTGATGGCTTCGGGTCCGGTGAAGGATGGAGCATCCGAGGGATCGTGGACAAGGCAGCGAGGACAAGGGCCGATGGAAGCGACTTCGAGGCATACGCGAAAGATGGCATTGAGGACGAAATAGAGGTGGTTAATCTCTATTAGTAGTCTACCTGTGCCCTAGCGTCAAAGGAGCTCTTGTGAGGGTTGTGGTGAGGTTTCTCCACCCACAAGGAGGTTTGAGCTAGCCGAAAGTTTTCCGGGGAGTAATCCACCGAAGGATCGGGATCGTCCACCTTACGGACAGCCGTGGAGTAAGAGCCCTAATCTCCGAACCACGTTAAACAACGTGTTAGCTTGGTTTGCATTTCTTATTCTTGTCTTAAGCTTTCTTTGTATTCATATGTGTAGTTAGTATTAGATTTCCGCCGCGCATACTAACAATAGTGTAGAAAGTGATTATTTGGGGGTGCCGCTATCCAACCCCCCTTCAAGCCAGCCACCGATCCCCAACATATACTATATATATATACTGTTAGGATACTGTAACGTAGGATTGTTGCTGGTAGTTATATGTTGCTGTACATATCTATTGGATTACCTGCTGAGTTCTTTGAACTCACCCCATTGTTACTATTTTTCAGGTTGAGGTCGTCGGGAGATATTCCAGTCACTAGCCCCATTATCGCGAGGATTTTCTTTGTCGGATTATATTTTACTTTTGCATCTTATATACTCGTATTGTGGGTTTGTATTGTGGACATTGAACATTCGGGTTTGCTACTTTTGTTTTTCACTGCGAATTTTCCCATTACTTTGTGGAGTTGTTTTCTTTGTTGTAGTGGAGTAGGATGTTTACATATATCTTCGAGGATTCTATATCGTCCTTCCTTATTAAACTGCGTGGATTGATTATATGTTGAATTGTGTGGAATGTTGATATAAACTGCGTGGTTTGTTTCTTATTTGTATTGTATTGTTCCGGTCGTGTGGGCCGATGTATAGATATATGTATTCTGGATTCATATTGTCACCCGTATAGGGGAGATGCTGCCAAAATTTCTTCGGACAGGGACTACCTGGGGCGTGACAGAATTAAATTCAACTCTAAAACTCACCAAAATTGGATTTCTCCTCTATCAACTCACGGATGGAGGAGTTTCGCATTCATAACAAGATGGCGAAAACTATGGTTCACTAACGAACAGTGCTGGCCGAATCTACAAGGACCAGTCAAACACCCAAACTCCTCATCCCAATACACAAAATGGAAAACTGATCTCAGTTAATCAAATTTTATTCATAACTTACCTTAATTCAAATCTATAGCTTCCTGTTGGATAAAATCTATTTGTTGCTGTGGTGACAAGCCATTGCAGAGGAGCTACAACAACACTAGGGCTCCAACTCGGAGGAAGTAGGGAAAAGAGATGGGATCGACGGTGGCTACTGTGGTGTTGGGCTGAGATAGAGAAGGGGCGGTGATGCGACGCCGTGGAGCAGGCCACGAGGGAAACACAGCCGGCTATTGTGGACGGATGACCGACTGAAGTTGGATGAGGACCGGCAATGCCCTATACTGATAGCAACCAATGCTAGTGATCGGAGGCGTCGAGTGGTGGCGCTCGAGTACGTGGATAGCGATAAGATGTCAACATTAGATCTACGACATTGCTGAGTGGTCTACACACTGAGGAGACGGTGGCATTGCTATGAGAAGCGATGCTCGACACTGTGGCTCATGGAAATCATTGAAAGGGGTAGACGATAGTGGTGATCAGGCGTCGGCCGTGCTGATCGGCAACAATAAGATTGTGAAAGAGGGCGCCATCTGGATCAGGAAGAAGGAAGGCGCTCGAGTGAGGTGAGGTCTGCTGGAGGAGAAGACCTCCATCGGAGGTGAACTCGCGGCCGACCGGCGATCGGGCGAGGAGAATCACGAGAGGGGGGCTCGGGAGAGGTGAGGAATCACGAAAATGATAGTGGAGAAGAGGAAAGCTAGGTTTTATATCTAGGATAATTAATCTAACCTTAGGTTAGCTTTAATTGAAGTCTATATTTACTCCTTAATTAACTCCCACTTAAATGGTGTTCCAAACAGGCTTCCACCTAGCCTCACCGATTCATCCCCTCAAAACGAGTCATATGGACTCCGTTTAAATCCCAACAAATTTGTAAAAAAACACTGAAAAATCTAATAATATTATTTCTCAAATAACCTTATTATTTATTTATTATTTCGGTGCAGTATTATACAACAAATGTTACTAGGGTGTATATTTTGGGGAATATATTTGGATATATAACTTGTACTGGTGCAGAAATGATGAAGTTTGTTTCTTATCCTTTTTGTGACTAGGCACCATGTGAAGGAAAATGAAGAAGACAACTTTTGGGAACAAGAAATCACTTGGTGATTACTTTGAGGTGTTTTTAAAAGAGAGTACTTCTCTACCTCTTTTAGCATACCCCATTGTCAGGAGTATTTGAACCTGAAATGAGGAGTAGAGGCATAATGGTTAATAAGGCGATGATTAGTCGACTCGCCTAACGCTATTCCATGGGAGATCCTAACTCATGGACTGATTGAATATGGTTAGATAGCCTTGATGGTACATAGAGATATATGACCCGTAATGATATAGAGAAGGTGGTTTTAATTGATTAACACAAATAAAATCCAACTGTTACTAAGTGGAAATAACAGATGATGATCATCGAGGGGCATAGTGTCGATTAACAGTTATTTCAACAAGCTATATAATTATAGTTCTCCTCTACCCTTGTGTGCATGGTTCATCACTAGAGGTTCCTGAACCTCAACTGGAGTAATCGTAGTATGATGGGTTACAAGACAACGGTTAGTCGACTCAACTAACTGTATCTCCATCAAGTAGCACAAGAACTTGACTACTTAATCTTTTACCCAAGGTCTTGAACTCTATATCTTAGATCAGAGTGGTCGACCTTTTGTCGATATTTGTCAGAGGACATTTACAAGCATGAATATGAGAGTTATGGAGATGCCCTCTAAATGGGTTGACTCTCAGTCAAGAGGTTATTTGACCCGTTAGACTTTGGATTATCATTCCCTTATGGTAGATATTTTAGTACCTAGAATGATGATATTTGACATACTTTGTGACATGTACTCGTTGGTCACTTATTATGCTATACTCAATGACTGAGTAAGAGTGGTAACCTTGCAACCCCCGGACCAATCATCTTTAAGATTCGTCGAGACTAATGGTGAAGGAATAATTTGTTTGGGTACTGTAAGCCACGCAGTTACTATCTCATGTTGTTAGAGATTTACTATGATTAATGAGATTTAATAAGGGAAGTACATCACTTCACTCAGATACCTTGAACTCCTTAGCTTTCCACCTGAAAGTCAAGAGGAGTTCGTGGTTGAGGTATCTTGAACTCCTTAGCATTCCGATCATCTCCATCGATACTGGCCATTAGATCTCATCTCCTTCATCCACTTAGGTCTAGAGATTTTTTTTTTCTAGTCCATCAATTCTTCAGCCACCACCCGAGAAGCTCAGAAGATATCCTACTTAATTCACGTGCTACCACTGAACTCTAACGATCTACCTTCATTCACATTATGAGACACCAAGATATTCTTCCACTACGTTCAAGGGGATTCCCTTACCTAATCCCATCTCTATCACGAACACAATTCCTTATTCCTCAATCCTCTCAATGCCAATCTCTTCACCAATCCCTCCGATCAGGCCTTCTTCTACTAATTCAGCCACACCTTGGTTCCTTTTGGCAGCGTTTCATCTTCCATAGCTTTCATCCATTGAGGAGAAGAAAGGGGTTTACCTTCTTCGATTGATTGGATAACAACATCCTCCCCTCTTCACCAAATCATTGTTAACCTCTCATTCAACCATCTGAGCTTCTTCTTTATCATTGTTGCTTGATCTGTAAGCTTTCAATTCTGATCTAGAGATCACTTTTCTTGCAATGTGTAGTCTCCTTTTCATGAAATTGAGTTGTTAATAGGATGCTTGGTTTTATCTCTTATGCATTTGAATTTTAACCTATTTGAGTTTTAATTTTGTTGATTTGTAGCTAGGTGTTCTATAACATTATTGTTCTTGTTTGTTTCCTAGATTGTAGTGATTAGGATAGTTTAGATGTCGTGTTTTTCCAATGTCATAAGTCATTTTCATTTATACTATAATTTCCTTTATTTTCAATTAAATTCATGTAGATTAGATCATACTAGGTTTCGTTAATAGATTGGTCAGGGCCACACGCTCGGCCACTAATGGGTAGTGGTGTTAGAGTGTATACTAAAAGTCTAGCTTTTTGTATAAACATATAAGAATCACACTGGTCAAATGTCTACATTTATATGTTAAGTGTAGTTATTCAATTAATTTATATTGTAGATAATATGGTGTGTGGTGTCACACACAGAAGATCATGTTATCAATTCCTTATAAATTATAAACAGTAGCTCACGACTAAGATGGAAAGGAATAAACCATTGGAGTAGTCGTAGTGTAATTTGATATTAGTTTATCTTAACTATAAAATTACACTAGTACACTCTGAGTGTATTGAGCTGGACTATTTAAGGTAAGTTCTTTTTATACTGATTGAATAAAAGAACAAGACCTTTGTTATCATGGAAGTGTGTGCTCTTAATCTTGATATAATAACAAACACATATATCTAGTATTTATTTCTTTGACTTATCAATGGTTAATGATTTAAAAGAGAGTTTTAAAATTAAATCTTTCTTTTTATAGTTTCTACAAAAGATTAAGAAAAGATTTGATATCTTTCCTTATTTGTAGATTGAGAGGAAGATTTTAATTTTAAAGATAACTTTTCTTTTTAGAAATCATCTACATGTTTTAATAGAGAGATTTTAATTTATAAAATTTTCTTTTATAACCAACCATGAAGGGAAAATTAATAGAGAAAATTTTTATTTTAAAAATTTCTGGAAACAAATTAGGAAGTTTTAATTTTGTGTTTAAAACTTTCCTTTCTTGGATGATCAAGAGGTGGCCGGCCACATTGAGTTTGAAAGGGAATTTTTTTATTGGCTAAGAGAATAAGGAAGTTTTTTATAAAACTTTCCTTATTTCCCAATACCAAGGAATATAAAAGAGAGGGTAGAGGTGCCTCACCTCATAACTTGTTTTCTAGTTTTCAACTCTTCTATTTCCTTGGTTGGTGGCCGACCCTTCACATCCTCTCCCTCTCCTATTCTTCTTCCTTAGCCGGCGGCATCTTCATCTCAAGGAGCTTGGTTGGTGGCCGGATCTTGCTTAAGGAAGAAGGAGAGATAGGAGGTCTTGTTTCTTAGCATCCCTTGGAGCTTGGTGGTGGCCGAACCTCATCTTCTCTTGGAGTTCTTGTGGTGGCCGAATCTTTCTTGGAGAAGAAGGTAGCTTGGGTGGTTCTCGTCTAGGTAGATCATCACCCACACGACGTCCGAGATAAGAAGAGGAATATGGTAGAAGATCAAGAGGTTGTTGTTTACAAAGAAAGGTATAATTAGTAATTCTATTCCGCATCATACTAGTTTTCTTTGTATAATTTTTGAAATACCAAACACAAGAGGCATATTATTCTAGGTTTCGAATTTATGATTTGAGTTTGTGTTTTTTTTTTATTTTTTGAATTTGTGATTCGATTGTTCCTTTTAGTTAAAATTAGGGTTATATAAGGAAATTAAATATTAGATTTCATTAAAAGGTTTTGTCTAGGAAGTGGAGGATGCTCCCATACCCAAGAAGGCCTAGTGCCTCGTCATGTTTAACTTGGAAGCCGATTTCTGAAATTAATATTTAATTGAATTTGTAACATGGGTGGATTTGGATCAATAATGTTAAGTATCGTTTGCGATCCAAGTCTAAACCACTAAGAACAGATAAGTTAAATTTTGAATCAATAATGTTAAGTTGCGTTTACGATTCCTAATTTAATTTCTAAAGAACACAAGAGGTTGTTAGTAAAGGTTCAGGACTTGTACACAATTTTTTTACAGGGGAACCGATATGATATTCCGCATAGCAACCAACAAGTGGTAGCTGGAGCATGCCGCTTGTCCTGTCGTGCTCCCACTCGCTTACTCATGGGTAGTGATAGCTGGAGTTGTGAGCAGCAAGGACCCCCATCGCAGACGTAGCTACTTAGCTACTATGCAACTGTCCCCTCGGCCAATCGAGAGTAGTGGTAGATGGAGTGGTGTATAGTCTGTCACTGACCTGACCTCTCGACCATACAGGGGTCATGGTGCAAAGGGGTGGGCGAGAGTGACCATCCGTGCGTACGCTGTTATTATTATATACCTACTAATGCTGTTGCTTACTTATGCTGATATGCTTACATATGTTTAGATATATACCTATGGTATGTGTTTAGGCACTGGCTTACTTATTGTTAATATGTATATACCTCACATGTTACCCATGTAGTTATGAGCAGTACTGTAGCAGGTCTTTGCTACTCCTGACTTTCTATTACTAGCCTAGGATATGATTTCAATTATGGACACATATTATGATATCACTGTAGTATCTGCTATTTTCCCTACGAGACTGTATACCTTGTATATCTAGTTCTTTATTATGTTCATGCACTATCTGTCTATTACCCGCTGAGTCCCAGCACTCACTACCCCATAAACTGGTTTATTTCGCCAGATAGCAGATAAAGGATTTATGGAGTCGCCTGGAGATCCTGTCCGCCAGTCCTATGTCACATCAAGCTTCTCCTACCGTTAGTGCTTCCATTCGCATTATTGGTTTTGCACTTATTATTGTATTTGTGTATTCTTTTTTATGGAGTTTTGTTTTATGGAATCTTGTATTTGGTTTGGTGATGATGTGTCCAGCCGAGCCGGCTCGCAGTTATTTGTTTTGTTCGTTTCATGTTCATTATTTTGTGATTTTCGCTGTGCTATGTTTCATCCATGTGGGATGACTATTAACTGCATTGGTTGGGATTATTTCAAGCCACATGGGCTACTTATAAACTGCTGGTGTGTTTATATCTAGCCGTGTGGGCTAAAGTATATAGCTGATGAGTATGCTTGTGGATGTATGTATATATACTTCAGATTGTCATTGTTACAGGGGATGTGCTGTCTGATTTTCGTCGGACTATCTTACTCTCGAGGCGTAATAGTTGTATCACATAAGTTTTAAGCAACTACCTCTACACTTTTCCATATCATTGGGGGTCATCTACCAGAATATATCTACTAAGTTATCCAAACCATGTATATACAGTCCATCGTAAAAGTCCTCATGGAATAAGATACCTCGATCCTCTATTGACTAGTCAAGCTAACAATGGTATATATATAATTCAGTCCTTTCTACGTCTGTACAAGTTATGTACTCAAGTGTTCCTTCTAGGTTATCTAACTAGTCACAAGCTACTCAAAGGTCAGAAACTCCATGAAATAGGCTAAATTAGTCCTCTATTGATCGAGACAACATGAATCAATTGATCCTTTACTAACCAAGCCAATAATTGTATACAACTCTATCTTTCACCTAGATGGTAGTAGCAAGAGTTGGTACCACCAGTGGTTGGGTAGGATTAATTCTCTGAGACTATAATCTCTAATCTCCACTAGGTTGTTGATAGATTCGACCCTCACTTTCCAACTCGATATAGTCAGTGCTACTAGAGAATCAACATTCTCTTCATCAAGGTAGAGTCTTCAATGTGTCATCTAGTCACTTCCATAGTCAACAATGACCACAATTGAAAATAGAGCTGATTGACTAAGTATCATCATGCTACACCAAGTTAATGAATACCTACTAGACAGGTATAGAAATAGATACACAATCCAACTAAATTGGAGAGTGTCTATCCATGACGTATAAAAGGTAGTCAACACAAAAGATAAGATAATCACCAGAAATATAACTTCATTTCCTATATCTTGTAGATTTCCTACAATTGCCTAGTCCTAGAACTCAAAAGTCGCATCGAAAAAAATAAACCATAAAATCAGAAACATGTATAATAGACCTCGTAAACCTGTGGCTCTGAAACCAGTATCAAGCATTCAAAAATTGGGATCAAGGACTAGAAATCCATGTGGAACATGATCTTGAGAGATAAAGGGTTAATTTCTATAAAAAAATGGATTGTTTACAAGGAATCTAAGAAACAAAAGTCCTATCTTGGAGTATTTAGTAGAAGCTATGAAATAAAAGTTTATTTTTAGGATATGGGTTCGTATGGAGTAAATGGTGAATCTATTTAGGTCAAATTTATTTTTTTTCCCAAATAATTAACTCTTCCATATAGTATTTTAGAAAAACAGACCATGTTGAATTTCAACCAATATCTTTATATTATGGTTGTTGCTTTGCTTTGCAAGGTTGGATTTGCATCATCACATAACAAAGTTTTGATACATTATTTATGTCTCACTCAAAATACAGGGCTGAACTTAATATTTGTATTGAGACTCTTAAATTTCAAGTGAGATGGTAAGCTAATAAACTAGAATTTATAATTTTTTTATTGAATCAAAAGTATCAAAATAGTAATCATTGATTAGCTCAGGAGAAGTTCAATGTATTGATAGGTTATATTTATATCAAATATCAAAATTTAAAATTTTCTTTTAGTTTGTATTTAAAAGTAAAGTTTTTTCTTGTATTGATTCAAAACTAAGGCATTTAAAGTTGAATTTAATGAAACTTATAGTCATCTTTCAACTTTGTATCATTTTTGAAAATTTTGATGATGTTCATGTAACTTTGTGATTTTTCAAGAAAACCTTTCTTTGAAACTTTAAAATTTTTAGTGATTTGTAGATTTTTTTCATGCAACATAGGGTTAAACTTATGTTTTCATTTAAACATATATGGATAATGATAAAAACATTTTTTTGATCAATTGTAATTTTGTAAAAAAACTTATGTTTTCATTTAAACATTTCATAGTATTGATAGTTTTTTTATTTATTATCATCAATATATTTTTTTCATATTATCTAATTATTTAAATTATCAAGTAAATTTTAGAATTTTTATAGTCAAAAAGTTGAATAATTACAATTTAAAGCATATTTTATATTAAAATTAATAATTTTAGTAAAAAAAAGTGATGCTATTTTTACCCTAAATTATATGTAACAAATATTTTTATTATAAAAGGTGATTACGCTCACCCTATGAGTCCCTTACAACCGATCCCTAAGTTATATAAAGGGAGGTAAGTCACGGGTTTAATGTATATCCTACCGCCAAGTGGTTCGGGGGTGGAAGGGTTTTTTTTTTCAAAAGGGTATGCACCCTCGGAGAATTGCTCCTTTGCCCCGTTCCTAGTCTGCCCCCCTTTAGCCAAATGGGAACCTTGTGGGGACTATAGTTACCAAATCTTGACACTTATAAGCATTGCTATAATTTGTTAAATGAATAGTTTCATATTTACTTGTTCATTGCATCTTTTATTATAGCTTTATTTTAGTTAATATTAATATAAACTATAATATAGTTTAGTAAATTCTTAAGATTATCCACCTGATCTTTGAACTACTCGTTTATATATATATATAGTCTCTCTTGTCATCTATGATATTTAGCAGATACTAGATACCGTGCTTACTTGCTTGATTGTTGTTTATATACACACCTTACTAAGCATGCTGGCTTCATGTAGCATATCTTATTTTTGTTTATATATATATGATGACTGCTACATTTTATGCATCATGTCATTGCATGCATGGCGGCGACCATTTCTCCCTTGTGGTTGAGAGGGTCGTTGGCTAGGGCCACACGCTTGGCCACTCATGGGTAGTGGTAGCTGGAGTGTGCCGCTTGTCCTATCGTGCTTCCACTCGCTTACTCATGGGTAGTGATAGCTAGAGTTGCGAGCAACCGGGACCCCCGTCACAGACGTAGCTAGTTAGCTACTATGCAACTGTCCCCTCGGCCAATTGAGAGTAGTGGTAGATGGTATGGTGTATAGTCTGTCACTGACCTGACCTCTCGACCATATAGGGGGCGGGAGTGGTAAGAGTAGGGAGTCCAGATGAAACTTTTTACGAGGGATGCGATGGTATGCTCGGACAAGGACTCCGTTTTGCGCGCCCGAGGGAAATCGATCAGAATGAGGTGAAAATGGAGGGGGTGGTATGAGTAGGGAGGGGGGACGCGGTGGAGGTGTCGCATGTCGCATTTGAGTGGCGGATGAAAATTTGGGACGAAAATTACGCTCTGGGCCCTTTCGGAGGGCCAAATCACATTTTTTTGGCCACAAATTTTGTGCCAGTCCGATGTGCCTTCGGCCATGGGACACATCTAGGTCTCTCAATTCCGGACATTTTGACATATCATATGACTCATTCTGACTCCGGACGGCCGTTACCGTTAACCGGTAAATTGAAGTTGAATCTGAATCCCCGATGGAAACTGATCCGACGTCAGAAGAGTCCGAACCCAAGGTAAGTACCGAGACAGAACAAGAAACAGAACTCCAATGAGTGAGTTCATTTGAATCTAACTCAATTAGTAACCAAAAGGCCTAATCATCTCATGATTGGCTCTTAGGGCTAATTACTAACACGAAACTCCTCCAGCCAGGAGTTGACAGAGGAGAAATCCAATTTGGGTGAGTTTGATAGTTGAATTTCAATTCTTCTTTGATTTGATTTGTTAATTGATGATGTTGTTAAGTTTGGTTGTATATGGATTTCTAAATATGGATGTGAATTGGAGGAGAAAATGATTGTGTTGATTGAGGATTATTGGATTTGTTGGATGATATGATTAAACCTAAACTAATCATGTGGATGGACTATGTAGGTTGGGTTTATGATGCCTAATAGTTGACTCAAGTTAACTTAATCCAGTGTAGTTGTGATTCTTTGTGGATGGGTTGATCGATTGATAATGAAGTAACTAACTTTTAGATTGATTATGCTTCTAGTATACTCTAATTGGAGGTTAAATGGTTAGAGTTGTTTAATCTGTTTAGTTATGAAATTAGAGCTTCATTTATAAGTTGATTTCTCTAGTTGAATTAATTCACCAAGATTTTATCTACGAAGAAGTATTGGATTACCAAATGGTATGGAAACATAGTTACCTAATTGAATTAGGATTGAGTTTTGGGGTTTAGCTAGTTGTTGTATATGTGATTAGCTAAACCATATATCATATTATTTGCAGGACGTTGATTCGAGATAAGTGTATTGACGTGAGATTTTTTACTATGATCGACATATAAAGGCAGGTACTTCTCGCTTTTTCTCTTTAGTACATTAATCTTAGTGCATGAGCTAAATATTCAGATAGTTACTGTGTTTATCCTGACTCCACTCGTATTTTTCTTGTGCATGATGCTTATCCACTCGATCTTTTAGCTACTCGTTTCTATATCTATACAGTCTCTCTTGTCATCTATGATATTTAGCAGATACTAGATACCATGTTTACTTGCTTGAATGTTGTTTATTTACGCACCTTACTAAGCATGCTGACTTCGTGTAGCATACCTAATTCTATTTTATATATATGATGACTGCTACATTTTACGTATCATGCCATTGCATGCATGGCGGCGACCATTTCTCCCTTATGGTTGAGAGGGTCGTTGGCCAGGGCCACATGCTCGGCCACTTATAGGTAGTGGTAGTTGGAGCATGCCGCTTGTCCTGTCGTGTTCCCACTCGCTTACTCATGGGTAGTGATAGCTGGAGTTGCGAGCAGCAGGGACCCCTGTCGCAGACGTAGCTACTTAGCTACTATGCAACTGTCTCCTCGGCCAATCGAGAGTAGTGGTAGATGGAGTGGTGTATAGTCTGTCACTGACCTGACCTCTCGACCATACAGGAGTCATGATGCAGAGGGGTGGGCGGGAGTGACCATCCGTGCGTACGCTATTATTATTATATCTGCTAATGCTGTTGCTTACTTATGCTGATATGCTTACATAGGTTTAGATATATACCTATGGTATGTGTTTAAGCACTGGCTTTACTTATTGTTAATATGTGTAGGTGCAGCGGAGGCCGGCAAGAGGGGGGGGGGTTGAATTGCTTCTGAAAAATTAAAACTATACTCTCGTCGTACTTTCAACTCAAATAGTGCAATAGTAAATAAAATAATGAAGCAATAAAGAAACAAGAAGTCAGGAATTTAACTTGGTTACAACCGAGAGGGTTGATAATCCAGGGCAGTAAGAAAAGTGTAGTAGAAGATCTCCTTTGCTGAAGGTGGAGAAGCCTTTTACACACTAACCGCTCAGAACTATTGCTAGGAAGTTGTTACAGAGTTGAATACTCAATTGTTGTATCTTTCCTAGCTCCAGGGACCTTTATATAGCTCTTGGAAAGTCTATCCCGAGAGTCCAAGGCACCTCCAATAAGGTCCAAGGTGTTGGAGCAATCCCAATGGTCCGCGGGATCATGTGTTTTGGTGTTTGGGCAAAGGGTTTAAGTTAGGTTTGCCCTTGTTATTTGATATGTGTACTTGAGTTGTGCAGGACTGCAGGTGACACATGTGACTCAGGTTGACAGCTTTGGGTCCGGTGAAGGATGGAGCATCCGAGGGACCGTGGACAAGGCAGTAAGGACAATGACCGAGGGAAGCAACTTCGAGGCATACGCGAAGGATGGCATTGGAGACAAGCCGCGGGCTTGGATGCATCCGAGGGACGAGAGCCAAAGGAAGTAGGCTTGAAGGCAAGAGGTCAAGGCTGCAAAGAAGAGTCAAATGGGTCGTGAGGGTACGAGTGCATGAGAGATTGTACTCGGAGTAAAATCCTAGTTTTAGGATTTTACTGTAGCGGCACTGCAGCAGTTACTGTAGCGTACTGTAGCAGTTACTGTAGCATACTGTAGCAGTTACTGTAGCGTATTGTAGCAGTCGACTGGTGTATGGACCAGTCGACTGATGTACTGTAGCAGATAGCCGTTGAGAGAGCCGTTGGGCTGGTATCAGTCGACTGGTGCAAGAACCAGTCGACTGGTAACGGACAAATCAGGTTCTGATTTGTTCCAAGATCTATAAGAAGGAGCTTGGTATGGCCGGCCAAGGCGACGAAATTAGACTTGGTTAAATCCTAATTAGTAGTCACCAAAGAGCTCAAGGTTCCCTTGTGTCCAAGTGTTGTTGGTGAGTGTTGTGGTGAGGTTTCTCCACCCACAAGGAGGTTGAGCTAGCCGGAGTTTGCCAGGGACTAATCCACTGACGGATTGAGGGATCGTCCACCTTACGGACACGCCGTGGAGTAGGAGCAAGTTATCTCCGAACCATGTAAACGAACGTGTTAGCGGTTTGCATTTCCATTCTTGTATTTGGTGTTTAGCTTTCTATTTGTGTTTGTTTGTATTCCACTGCGCTAACATCGGTAGGAAGCAAGGATTTGGGGGCGCCGTCTATCCAACCCCCTTTCAAGCCGGCCATCGATCCTCCAACAAGTGGTATCAGAGCGAGGTCGCTCTCCGTCGGACTAACCGCCGAGGAAGCAAAGATGACCGGTTTGATAAATCCGCCAAAGTTCGAAGGAGGAAGCTTATGGGACATCACCTTTTGGATGGTGAAGATGAAGAACTTCTTCGAGACAAATTGGGACATAATGATGGTGGTAGAAGAGCCATTTCAAATCCCTAAAGACAAGAACGGGAAGAAGCTCCGACCACGACATTGGACGGAGGAGCAAACGACACGATCGAAGGCAAATTCAAAGGTAATATCAATATTGATTGAAATTTTGCCTTTTAACGTGATAAGTCGTGTAGGTGAATACAAGAATGCCCACGAGTTGTGGAGCAAGGTAAAGAAAGTTCTAGGAGAAGAACTTTTGCCTACACATGAGGAGATAGAGCCCAAGGAGATGGGCTTAGTAGCTCAAGAAGAGGAGGAGGAGCAACCGGAAGTTGAGTCATGCTCAACATCCGAGGAGGAGAAGGAAAATGAGGCATTATCAACATTCTCAAGGGTTGAAGAAGAGTCCAAGACGAATGAAGAAGAAATCTTGGAAGAAGTCAACCTAGTGAGCACCTCCACTGAAGCAAATTCAAAAGATTACATTGTGTGCTTCGGGTGTAATGAAAAGGGGCACTACAAGAGTAGATGTCCTTTGGGTAAGAAAGAGGTATATCCTAAACTCAATTCAATTCATTTTGTATCTAATTTGAGTTGTAGGAAGAAGAAAGAGAAGAAGCACATTAGATGCTTCACATGTGGAGAAATGGGTCACTACCACACTAAATGCCCAAGGAAGAGAGAGCTCAAGAAATTGGCGCATTTGAAGATGTGGAAAAATAAGTGGAGGAAGAATGGAGGCTCAAGTCAAGGGGGAGCTCCAATGGTAAAGGGTAAGGTAAACCCTAGTTTAAATTTGAAGTCAAATTTAAACTCCTCCATGCATGCTAGGAAAAATAATGTTAATCATTATATGCCCATGCAAAATTTTGGTTTTAGATATCATGATAGGAGTAGGGTAAATGTGGATCATAACCCTAGGAAATCTATGCATGATAAATTTAGAAATGGTAGACCTAAGGAGACCCAAGGCATTAATCCCAAGAAGGGGAGACATATGCCTAGAAAGGGTAGGTCTAGGAATGTCCAAGGTGGACATGTTGACTCTAGGGTTAGGAACCTAGAAAGGGAGAATCAAGCTTTAAAGGCAAAGCTTGATGGCTTAGAGAAATTCCTTAAGAGATTCACTATTGGATCTAAGGGATTAAGTATGGTGTTGGGTAGCCAAAAATCCAACAATGATAGATCGGGCTTGGGATACCGATCTAGTCCCTCCAAGGTCAAAAGGAGACCATGTGCTAGGGTGGCACATGATAAGGGCAAGGGAGAGTCATCCAAGGCCAATAAAAAGAAATATGCTAGGGTTGCATATGATTATGGCAAGGATGATGTGTCCAAGGTCAAGAAGATAAGGAGATCTTCTAAGGGACATCATTGTGGTTTGGTCACAATAGATGAGTCACCTAGGGAGGTGACTAAGGTAAAGAGCTCTAGGGGGAGCTCCAAGTGTCAATTTGAGACCCATGGCCAATGGATCTCAGGTGGGTTCTACTTGGGGGTCTAGAGGAGCCATGGAGTGTGCCAAATGGTTTAGAGACAGACTTGAGTCTCAAACCTACGGAATTGGCACACATGGATTATGTTTCATGCAAGGAAATATGACATTAAGGGTCATATTGCATGATAATTGGTTTTGGATGTATAGATGCCATATAAACCAATGCTAGGGATGCATTGTGGGTTGGTATGGGCAAATACATCAAAAGGAAGCCAAAACTAGGACTTTAGGTCAAGGTTCAATTGAACCATTTAGCTAGTTTTGGATTTTGTGTCAATCTTTGGATTGGTGATAGATACATTTTTAATGTATTTTTCCCAAGTAGACAAGGGTACAATAGACCTCTCCACAAAATTTGAGAATTTTTGGAGGTCTAGGGAATTTCTGGTGCATTTCTGAAGTTGGCCTGAAAAGGTTGATTTTTGCAGAATTAAGGTACCAGTCGGCTGGTGCAGATACCAGTCGACTGGTAACAGTGTTTTTGAGCACAGAATGTCTCTGTAAGCTCATTTTGTCGATACCAATTAACTGGTGCCGATACCAGTCGACTGGTAATAGTAGATTTCGACCACAGAATGTTTCTGTAAGGTTCTGTCGAAGGGGGCAGTCGACTGATACCAGTCTGAAACTGTTTTCAGCATTGGTTTGTGACCATATCAACTCACTTAGATGTATGGGATCCAAGGGGGATTAATACATGAGTTTAGGGTCAGTTTGAATGAGAAATTTTCAACAATTGGGATATTGTTGGAGAACTTTTTGGATGTTAGGAAAAGGGGGAGAAGTAAGGTTTAAATTGGGAAAACCTTTAGTGCCTTTGCGTAGGGGGAGCCTTGGGATAGGTCCTTAAAAAGCTCTGTGATAAAATCCTAGCTCAATGGGGAGCGTAGGTGTAGGGGGAGTCTTGTGATAGGTTCCAATGCATGTTTGCATGTTGTTTTGGCGGTGTAAGTCCAAGTGTGTAGCCTTGGCATCGTAAGTCCATTCGGCGGTTGCCAAGTGTGTAGCCTTGGCAACGTAAGTCCATTCGGCGGAGTAAGTCCAAGTGTGTAGCCTTGGCATCGTAAGTCCATTGTATTAGCATGTTTATTTGCTATTTGTTTTCCCTAACTTAAACGTATTGCCAAACACCAAAAAGGGGGAGATTGTTGGAGCAATCCCAATGGTCCGCGGGACCATGTGTTTTGGTGTTTGGGCAAAGGGTTTAAGTTAGGTTTACCCTTGTTATTTGATATGTGTACTTGAGTTGTGCAGGACTACAGGTGATACATGTGACTCAGGTTGACAACTTTGGGTCCGGTGAAGGATGGAGCATCCGAGGGACCGTGGACAAGGCAGCAAGGACAATGGCCAAGGGAAGCAACTTCGAGGCATACGCGAAGGATGGCATTGGAGACAAGCCGCGGGCTTGGATGCATCCGAGGGACGAGAGCCAAAGGAAGTAGGCTTGAAGGCAAGAGGTCAAGGCTGCAAAGAAGAGTCAAATGGGTCGTGAGGGTACGAGTGCATGAGAGATTGTACTCGGAGTAAAATCCTAGTTTTAGGGTTTTACTGCAGCGGCACTGCAGCAGTTACTGTAGCACACTATAGCAGTTACTGTAGCAGTTACTGTAGCGCACTGTAGTAGTCGACTGGTGTATGGACCAGTCGACTGGTGTACTGTAGCAGATAGCCGTTGAGAGAGCTGTTGGGCTGGCATCAGTCGACTGGTGCAAGGACCAGTCGACTGGTAACGGGCAAATCAGGTTCTGATTTGTTCCAAGCTCTATAAGAAGGAGCTTGGTATGGCCGGCCAAGGCGACGAAATTAGACTTGGTTAAAGCCTAATTAGTAGTCACCAAAGTGCTCAAGGTTCCCTTGTGTCCAAGTGTTGTTGGTGAGTGTTGTGGTGAGGTTTCTCCACCCACAAGGAGGTTGAGCTAGCCGGAGTTTGCCGGGGACTAATCCACCGACGGATTGAGGGATCGTCCACCTTACGGACACGCCGTGGAGTAGGAGCAAGTTATCTCCGAACCACGTAAACGAACATGTTAGCGGTTTGCATTTCCATTCTTGTATTTGGTGTTTAGCTTTCTATTTGTGTTTGTTTGTATTCTACTGCGCTAACATCGTAGGAAGCAAGGATTTGGGGGCGCCGTCTATCCAACCCCCTTTCAAGCCGGCCACCGATACTCCAACACAAGGCACCTCCAACGAGAGAGGGGATAAAACTTTATCCAAACAGCTCAACGTTCACTTCTGCCGGGTTTGAGGCGCCTTCAACAGGGGTTGAAGGCGCCCTCAAGCTGGAGGCGCCTCCAAGCTGGCTGGCAGCTTTTCCAGCTTGGTTGCTTCTTTGCTTCGTCTTCCGAAGTCTCGTTCTTTTGGGTGATTCCGGCCAACCGAAATAGGTCTCACCCGAACCCAATTTCCGGCCTTCTCCTCGAGCAGTCTTCCTCCTGGATTAACGTCCCTCGAACGCCGTGCACGTTCTTCTCACCCACCGGTGTACTCTTCCGCAGCTCTCTCGTCCTTCGGACACACCGAGCCCGTCGGCTCCCTTCCCGTGCCATCTTTCTCGCTAGCTGCGTCTTCCGCTCGACTTCCTACGCTCCTAAGCTCCTGCACACTCAGACACAGGGATCAAACACAAAGCAGGACCTAACTAACTTGGTTGATCACATCAAAACACCCACGGGGACCAATAATCTCCCCCTTTTTGATGTGCATCAACCCAAGTTCAAGTTAGGAAAAAATGAACAGAAAAGTAATTTTAAAAGAAAATTACTAAACTAACATATTAAGCATCAGTTTGCAATAAATATAATTGTAACTACTAAATTAAGAGTTAACCATAAAAATATTTTTAATTTTAAAAAATTCTCTCCCCCTAAACATGTACTTATCTAACTTGTACATTTCTCTCCCCCTTTGATCATAGCAAAAATGGGGTAACAGAAAAATTTTAGCAAAATTTTGAAGTTAGAAAAATTTCTAATTTAAGATGAAAAATGTCTAAGTAAACTGAATTTATAGAATTTTCAAAAATAGAAATTTAAAAAAAAATCTAAGTAAAATTTCTAAGTGACAAAGGAATTCTAACTAAAATGATTTATTTGAATCTTTCAAAATAATTTCTAAATAAAAAAAAATTGATTTTTTGTTTTTTTTTTTAAAAAAAATTCTAATTTTTTCTAGAAAAAAATGAATTTCTAAGGGAATGTTTAAAAACTTTTCAAAGCATTATTTAATTCTAATTTTAATGCTTTTATCAGAAGGTTAATTAAACATTTTTATTTCGATATTTCGGCTTCTAGGTCGTGGCGAGGCACTAGACCTTCTTGGTTATTGGAGCAACAACCACTTCCTTAGACAAACCTTCCATAAAGAAACTCAAAGTTTAATTTTCTCATTGTAAGCTTTTAATTAACTAAATTAATTTAGCACAGATTTCGGAACCCAATAGAGGTTCCTTCCTACATGGTTATTCAAATATTTAGGGTGTACATAGTTCTTGGGCACTCTTCTAAGTTGATCCTGATTGTTTCTAATGTACCAATTCAATTTTCCATAAATTCTAACTTTTGATTTTGGAAATCTATTTAAGCATGCATCATTATCTTTCAATTTCTCAATTTCAACTTTTAATTTTTCATTTTCTAATTTTAGATTATCATACATTTCTAGTGGGCATGCTTTTGCTAGGTTTAATTTTAATTCAGCATTTTCTTTTTCCAATTTGAATAAATCTTTAGAAAGACATTTAATAAATTGAAAGGACTGAGTCGGGGTTATGTTACGTACCTTACTTACCTGACTCGGTGATTCTCTCCCTTCATCGTCGCTTTCTTCTTCTGATAATCCTCCCCCTTCATCTATGCTCATCTTTGAACTTGAGTCATCTTCAAGAAGATGGTTGGCTACCAGCGCTAATCCGAAGAAGGCTTCGATGTTTGATTCGGAAGAAGATGAATCTGACCAGGTGGCCTTCAGATTTTTGTGCTTGGAGGATTCTGATTTCTTGTATTTTGTCTTTTCTTTCCCTTTCTCTTTTTTCTTTAATTTCGGGCAGTCATCCTTGATGTGTCCTTCTTCGTTGTAGTTGTAGCAACGAACCATTCTCCTTTTTCTCTCATGCTTTTGCGATCTAAATTTTGTTAGATTTAAAAAACTTATTAAATCGTCTTACCATTAATGCAGCTTCGGATTCGTCAATCGAGGCTTCGGAGTCAGAATCGTTTGTTTTTGACTTTAAGGCAATGTTCTGACTAGTCTTCTCTACTCCATTGGGCTCTACAACTCGAGATTCGTGAAGTTCAAAAGTAGAAAACAAATTTTCTAAAGTAATTAGCTTTAAGTCCTTAGAGATGTAATATGCATCTACTAAGGACGCCCATTCTGGAGTTCTGGGGAAGGCGTTGAGCGCATACCAGATTGAGTCCCGGTTCGTTACTTCTTCTCCAAGATTAGTTAGTTGCGTGATCAACTCTTTGATCCTTGCTTGGAGTTGCGCTACCTTCTCGCCTTGGTTCATCCGAAGGTTCGTTAACTGGACCCGGAGGATGTCGCGTGTCACGCCCCAGGTAGTCTCTGTCAGAAGAAATTTCGACAGCATCTCCCCTGTACGGGTGACAATATGAATCCAGAATACATATATCTATACCTTGGCCACACACGGCCGAAACAATACAATACAAATAAGAAACAAACCACGCAGTTATTATATATAAAAAGACGATAAAGAATCCTCAAAGATATATGTAAACATCCTACTCCACTACAACGAAGAAAACAAAATCCACGAAGTAATGAGAAAATCCACAACGGAAAACAAAAGTAGCAAACCCGAATGTTCAATGTCCACAATACAAACCCACAATACAAGTATATAAGATGCAAAAGCAAAATATAATCCAACAAAGAAACTCCTGGCGATAATGGGGCTAGCGACTGGAACATCTCCCGACGGCTTAAACCTGAAAAATAGTAACAACGGGGTGAGTTCAAAGAACTCAGCAGGTAATCCAATAGATATGTACAGCAACATATAACTACCAACAACAATCCTACGGTACAGTATCCTAACAGTACAACATATAGTACAGTCTCCTAACAGTAAACAAGTATGCATAACTGTAAAATATCATAAAATTAAATAATAATTATTATTGGATGAAAAATTTTATTGGATTTTTCAGAAATTTTTAGAAATTTTTCGGGATTTAAACGGAGTCCGTATGACCCGTTTTAAAGGGATGGATTCGGGGTACAAAGGAGGTTTATTTGGAATATCCATTTAAGTAGGAGTTGATTTGAGAATGGACTTAGACCTTAATTAAATTTAACCTAAGGTATAAAATCAAATCCCTAATATCCTTTTTCTCTCCTCCGATTCTTAATTCCTTTCCCCTCCCGATCTCTTGCTGATCCCGACCCCTTCCTCGCGCGCGCGATGATGCCACCGTGCCGATCGCCGTGAGCTCACCGTCGGCAGCAGCTTTCTCCTCCAGCGTGCCTTGGTCGAGTCTCTCCCCTCCCTCCCCTCGTGCGTCACTCCTCCCTCTCCCTCGCGTCTCTGCTCAACGCCGCCCGACGCCATTGGTCGCCGCTCATCGCCGCAGCACTGGAGGCAAAACATTGCTGGATCTCGACGGTACCAGCCATCTCCGGCCGAGTGGTCATTTCTTCGGTCGTTCTTGCTCGCGGTCGGCAGTGGGTCGACGTCTAGGGCATTGCGGGTGGCTTTGGTCAAGAAGGGAAACCAACCCTAGCTTCAATTCGATGCTGTTTTCTTCTTCTTGGTTTGATCCTGTTGTGAGTATTACCCGATCGCCATCTGATCTCTCCTTCCTCCACCTGATTTCGTTGCCTCTTTGCTAGGATAGCTCAACGGTGGCCAGGTATCACAGTGCGAACCTCTACTATTCCAGTAAGATCAAGAGTTTGATTTAAGGTATGATCTCTGGATTAAGAAGATTATTGATCAATAATTTACCTTGGTTTCTAATGTGGAGTGTTCTCCATGGATTAGGAGATTGGGTTGAAGGGATCAGCAGGTTTACTAGGGTTTCGCCAAGAGTTTCCAGCAACCTACAGTTCCAGCTCTTCAACTGTGGGTCAACAAAAATTCATCCGGTTTTAGGTGAGTTTTGAAGATTTATTACATGTCTATGTTTGAGATGATTAGGGTGATGTAGGTTGAATTGATTATGGATTTGATAAGTTGGTTTGGACGAATTATTGTGGATTAAGGATTAAGGTTTTACATCTAGGGGTGATTTCATTTCTACATTGGTTTGGATTAGTAGAGATGGGTTGTAGAAATTTAAATCTAAGTTGTATTGGATTTGGATCATTAGGTAGAGTTAAATATGATTGTTATTGGTATGTGTTGGATTAAATGATGGATTATGTAGGGTGGATGGATATCATGATTTCATGTTTGTCATTGGGATCATTAGATTGATTATTAGAGGTGGGGTGTTTAGTTTATGATTGGAAGGATTTATGATGAGTTGGATTAGTGTTTGATTGATGATGAATTATGTGAGTTGGATTTAAGATGTGTTGATTAATGAGTTTTGGATTGATTAATAGATTATGGATTATGTTTGGATCTAGAAGGAGTGAGATTAAGGGATTAGGTTAATTATTTCGATTAGGGGTTTCCCTAATTAGATTGGGAAGTTTTATTTAGCTATTTACTACCTGGGTAATTAGCTAAATATATTATGTGATCGCAGGTCTTGGGATCGGGACGAGCGTCTCGACGTTGGAGTATTTGACGCGATCGACAGATAAAGGCGGGTATTTCTTCCTTGCCTCTATGTAGATTTTATTGAGCTTAGTGCATGGTTTTCTGAGATGGTTTAGGATGCTTTATCTTATATCGTGTTCGTTTGTTGCTTTCCTGCTTGATACCGATGCTTGACCCTTGTGATGATCTATTTGATTCTTATACAGTCTACACTTTGGATTATCTATACTCTGTGGTATTTGTGTACATGTAGAGTATGTATGGTAGGGATTACTTCGTTGGTGGTATTCATATGAGGCTTGTCCATCCGTATGTCGTGTATACTTCTGTCCGGTGTGATGATTGGAGTTGTGTTGATTGTATGTCTGTGGTTTATACCCGTGTTTGATGTGTTTTTACTGGAGGATACATGTTGATTGTACACGTGGGGTTGTGTAGGTGTGTCTGTTGAGGTTATTGGAGATTTTTGGTTGACTATGCATGTGTGGTTATATACATATGTTTGGTGGGATATATGGAGGTATCATGATGATTATACTCATGTTGTGGGACACTTAGGTGGATTTAGAGTTGCATGGATGATGACGGTGTCCGTATCATGATTATATATATATCATCATGTTCATCATTCATGTCATACTGACGACTATCGTCTCCCTTGTAGTTGAGAGGGTTGTCAGTCTTTTATAGCCGTCCATTCGGCCACTGATGGAGAGTGGTAGTTTGGAGTGGAGCTAGTCCTGTCGCGCTTACATAGCTGCTCAGTGTTCTGTCAGCCTCGACCACTCTGGAGTAGTGAGTCTTGAGGGTACAGTGTCAGAGGGCTAGAGATGTGAGTGGTCAGGGACCCTTAGCTAGGTAGTTATATAACTACTTAGCTGACCGTCCGCTTTGGCCGCCTATAGCGGTGTTTGTACTGGAGGCTAGTACGGTTTGTCACGGACCCAAGCCTCTCGGCCATACAGGGGTCGTGGTGTCTAGAGAGGTGGCGGGGGTGACCATGGAGCATGCATGCACATTGGCATTTGATGCGTGGTGCATCTTTGGAGATATATTTGCATACATGCCTAGTAGATACTAGTTGCATGTGTTTGTGGTATGTTGCATTTGTTTGCGATATGATTGTTGCATATGGTTGTCATGCTGCATACATGTCATTTATTTTACATGTATTTGCAGTCGTATTTATATTGCACAGGTGTCACGGGTATGTCTGTTGCAGATCCAGTGAGGTTACTGATCTTGGTACCTTGCGTCGATTTCAGATTGGGTATGTATTTACCATTATGTCAGTAGTGGTTTGTGCAGTTTGTATGTCAGTTATGACTATGTCGGGTTACTACGTCAGGTATGTTCAGATGCATTGATTATGATAGTATGATCATGTTCTTTGTTCCCTACTGAGACTGTATACTTGTGATCTCCATGTTTATTTATGGACCATGCACTATCTTTTCTATTACCCGCTGAGTTACCTATATTCACCACCGCATGTATACATTTATGTTTTTAGGTAGCTTGTAGATTGTGTCGCTCGGGGTATCCTGTCTGCCGGGTCCTACGTCACATCCGAAGACCGCGCTTGTTTTCTTTTGTATATTCTTTTCTTATTTTGGCATTGTATTTGTGTATAGTCATGTGGCTATCCTATGGTTTTGGTGTTGTATTTGCGTTTAAGCCGTGCCGGCATGCATTGTATTTATTTGTGTTGTGTGGGCTTTCATTCGTTTTTCCGCTGTGTTTTGGTACAGCCGTGTGGGCTGTTTTATATATAACTGCGTGGTTGTGATTGTTTCATTCCAGCCGTGTGGGCTGTTATTATAACTGCGTGGTTGTGTATAAAAATATTCCAGCCGCATGTGGCTGATGTATTTTGCTTGTAGTGATGCTTCAGATTGTCACCGGTACAGGGGAGATGCTGTCGGATTTTTGTCTGGCAGAGACTCCTTTGGGGGCGTGACAATAACTGAATAAACTGCAGTAACCAACAATAGGCATGTAATACAATCTACTGCAAGAATAATAAGAAATGCAATACTGAAATAAACTGTACTCACCTGCGAGGCTTGGGCAAATGACTGTGGACATACACAGATAAAGATAGTCAGAGCAAATAAGCATGTATCCTGTATGCATGTCAATCATATGCAGTCACCCAAGTGCAACATCCAATATGCAACAATCACAATAAATGCAATCTGTGCATATGATGCAATATGACATGGTCACCCCTGACGCCAGTCAGCCATCTCACACACAATGGTGAGACCGAGTGGGTAGGGCTGTGACACTGTGCACTCTGTTGTCACTACCCCTGAAGAGTGACCGAGTGGACGGGATGCACCGGAGTACACCTATCCTCCAACCTCAACCATAGTGAGGGAGCGCAATGCTCTCATCTCCCGGTACACAATGACGGGAAGGGACCCCTGTCCTGCTACTACGCTGCGTCACACTAACCCATGAGTGTACCAGCGGAGCCCTCGACAGAGCAACCTACCATACACACCCTGAGTGCTGTGCCACTACCCATGTAGTGATCACGTGTGTAGAGTGTTAGGATCCTTCGTACGGCTAGAGAGGGGGGTGTGAATAGCCGACCCCAATCGATCGTTTCTTTCTACAATGTCGAGTTAGCGCAGCGGAGATAAAACAATAGAAGCGACAAAGAAAGAAATCAAACCTCAAACTCGATGGATGTAACGAGGTTCGGAGATGAACTCCTACTCCTCGGCGTGTCCGTGAGGTGGACGAGCCCTATCAATCCGTCGGTGGATGAGTCCCCGGAGAACCGGCTAATAATATACTCCTTGTGGGTGGAGAAACCTCACCACAAAGTCTCTTGCAACAGCAAGATAAGTGTACAAGAAATACAGCAAGAAGCAAGAGCAATATGAATGTAAAAACAAACGCTAGCTTGCCTTCGACTGGTTTCCGTTGACGAAGCAGCAACTTCACGGAAGAGCGAGCAGCAGCAGCTGACCCAGTCGTAGAATGAAACTCACGCGAAGCTTCGGAGGAGCTCAACAAAGCTCAAGCACAGCAGCACTTAGAACAGGAAGAGAGAAGAAGAGTTATCGCGCAGCAGCAGCCCTCGACCCCTTTATACCTGCGAAGAAGACAGCGAAGAAACTAGCCGTTGCGTCGCAACGGCTAGAACCCTGATCGGTCTAAGGACCGATCAGGCCCTGTGCTGATCGGTCCCCAGACCGATCAGTTAGTGCACAGAACCTTCTGTGCGTACTCTGATCGGTCTGTGGACCGATCAGGCTACAGCTGGATCGGTCCGGACCGTCCCAACGTGGTTGTGCTTACATTTGTCACCGATCGGTCCCGGATCGATCGGTGTCGCGATCTCATCTCGATCGGTCCACGGCCGATCGGGACATCTTTGATCGATGCGTGGACCGATCGGCTTCTCTTCGCGCGAGCTTACGGTATCGATCGGTCACGGACCGATCGAGAAAAACATATCCGGATCGGTGCGGTGACCGATCCGAGCTTTTTGCCCAAACCAAGTCCCAAGACTTCAAACCAATATCCGGTCAACCTTGACCTATTGGTACTTCATCCCTAGCATCTGGTCACTCCCTTGACTGCTAGAACTCCGCCAAGTGTCCGGTCAATCCTTTGACCTACTTGGACTTTCAACAGAAGTCCGATCATCCTGATCCATCTGGATTTTCCTCTTCTGCCACTCTCCGGACTTTCCCTTCACCTACGATTTCCACACTGCCTAACATCCAGTTAGGACTTTCTCCTGCTTCACTCACGGGACTTTCCCCTGCCTGGCTTCACTCACGGGACTTTCCACCGCCTAACATCCAGTTAGGACTTTCCCATTCACCTAGCTTCACTCACTAGGATTTTCCGACTGCCTCACTCACCGGGACTTTCACCTTCACCTAGCTTCACTCACTAGGATTTTCACCTGAATTCACTCACCAGGATTTCCCGACTGCCTAGCTTCACTCACCAGGACTTTTCCCCGTGCCAAACTCCCTGTTTGGACTTTCCCCGTGCCAAGTCTCCATACTTGGACTTTTCACGTGCCAAGCTCCCTGCTTGGACTTTTCCAGTGCCAAGTCTCCATACTTGGACTTTTCCAGTGCCAAGCTCCCTGCTTGGACTTTTCCGTGCCAAGTCTTCATACTTGGACTTTTCCCGAATCAGATCAACCAGGTCAACCTTGACCTACGGTTGCACCAATAATCTCCCAAACATCTATTCTTGTCCCATAACAAGAATAGAACTCTCTCACAAGAGTCAAACATCAACATGCAACTTAACTAGGTCAATCTTGACCTAAAGTTGCACCGACAATCTTCCCAAGTCAAACATCAAAATACAACTCGAGTCACGTCAACTCGAGTCGGGTCAACCAGGTCAACCTTGACCTAAGGTTGCACCAACAATCTCCCCCTTTTTGATGTTTGACAAAACCATAATCAAGTTAGGTTAACCCGATAACCTAACTTAGGTTTTCAATCATCTTCCAATGTCCAATGTTCTTTCCTTGAACATTCTCCGGACATTCTCCCCTTAGGTTAACCCGATAACCTAACTTGGGTTCTCCAATAGTTCTCCCCCTTTTTGACACACATCAAAAAGAATTCCAATGTTCTTCCTCGAACATTCTTTGACATTCTTCCCCTAGCTTAGGTTAACCCGATAACCTAACTTGGGTTTTCCAATAATTCTCCAATGAACGCTCTCCCCTTTTTGACACACATCAAAAAGAAAAGGAGGGTATCAAGGTCAAGAGTTTCTTCCTAATGAAAGTCCCATACCTTTCATTGAAACTCTTAATTTTCCCTTGATACTAAACTCAACAACCAACTTAGTGATAATCTCATATCACTAATCCTCAAAAGTTTTAAGGAGTAAAAACTCCCCCTAAAAGTCAACTCCCCCTTGACAATTAGGTAAAAACTCCCCCTTAAAGGTCAACTCCCCCTTGACCATTGCACCAACAATGTCTTGGAGAGTTTCAAACCTTTAGAAATCCACAAAACCCAACTTCCAGCTGAAATTTCAGACCAACAGCTGAAAAATCAGAAATTCGGCACGCCCTGATCGGTCCCCAAACCGATCAGAATCCCCCTGGATCGGTCCCCAGACCGATCCACGCTTCACTGATCGCACTGGATCGTCACTGATCGGTCACCAGACCGATCAGAACTTCCCTGGATCGGTCCGGTGACCGATCCACACTCTGAAATCAGAGATTTCTGATTTCCCTTCCCGGAAATTCAGAAACTCCTAAGAAATTCCAGAAAATTCGAAAAAATGTGAAATTTTGAGGATACATTCCTCATAACATATACTATCATGGAAAAATAGTTTTCTATGAAAATAGTTTCCATTTTCAAATCTTGATACAAAATTCGAAAACTTTGAAATAGTTCAAAGTTAAGTCATCTTTGTATCATCTTGCTCAATGAAGAATGCTATCACTAGGAAAGCTTCATCAAGGTTTTTCAAATCAATTTTAAAATGCTTTTAAAACCATTTGAATTTAGGACCATAATCTTAGGGCTAAATGTACATGACTTGTACACAAGCTTTCCCTATGATCCCTATTTTCTTGAATTAGGCTCATCTAGGTACAAAACCTATGCACCTTGATCCTAACTCATGATCCTAATATCTCACACACATCTAAAGTGTATCAAACACATCCAAGTCAATTTTGATGTGAGATATGGGTTAAGGTCAACTTAGGCTAAGTTCTCATGCATTTTCTAAACACCAATTTGATCTCAATATCAAATTATATGTTTGTCCTTAAATCAATTCAATTGATTATTAATGCAAGAGATGATGACATGGCATAAAATGGTATCATAAATGAAAACATGTGCCAATGTCATGATGTCATGGCATAAAGTTTGAAACTAAACTAACACATGACATATAGATAACCTAAGCATTATCATGACATTTCAAATGATAATAAGATAAATATGATGTCATGGCATGGCATATGGCAACCAATCATGGTAAGTTAGCATAGATAAATATACCTAGATTACCTATCTAAGTATCCTTAACCACTTTGCTAACTTAAAATCTAACCCTAGATTGCCCAAAGTGCTCCAAGAAAATGTCAAAACCCAAATTGGCATTTCTTGATCTCTTGTTTGATTTATACCATTTAAGATTTTACAAGAGTAGCACTTCTAAGTTAAGGCCCGGACCTAAGAGAATATCAAAATCCCAATTCGATATTTCTCTAGGTTTTTCCAAATTGTGTCAATTTAAAGTAAGATTAATATATTCTTACTTTGGCACAACTTACTCTTCCAAGGAGTGAATGATAAAGATTATTCCATTTCATTTTCAAAGGTTCCCAAAAACCTTGAAAATGCTCCTTGAGTGTCAATTTCCTCAAAGTTGGGTTAACTACCCTTCTTATTGGAGTTGACACTCTCTAACCCATTTATGGGGTAGAGAAGATGCTCCTAGGAACCCAATACCTATTTGAGCTCATTGGGTTCACTAAATATTCACTAGGGATGACTTCCCTAGCAACCCTCCTAATGACCCTCTTAGGCTTTGAAGCCTTGGTCATTTGGGTCTCATCAAGGTCAACTATAGGGGTGACTCCCCTTGTAACCTTGGTAATGGTCTTCCTAGCCCTAGGTTTTGTTCCATAATCGAATGGAACATTATGATAGGTGGGCTTGACCATTTGGGACTTAGGTTTGTGACCCAAACCTTTCTTGTCCTTGGACTTGGGTTTTTGACCCCTAGACCCTAGAGTCAAATCCTTAAGAGCCTTTTCTAGAGAGTCAAGTCTTGACCTCAAGACTTGATTTTCTTTCTCTAATACCTCAAGTTTTGGTTTGTCATTCTTTCTTGAGGTGTTCCTAGGCATGTGTCTAGTTGATTTGGGGTTTCTACCTAGGTTTTCCTTAACCTTAGAAGTGTTAATCCTAGGGTTAGCATTCCTAGTAGTATCCCTATCTAGGTTGACATGTTTAGCACCTAAGCACATGTATTGATTTCTAGTGTTAACATGCTTATCATTGTTGACTAATGCAATAAAATTACTAGCATGTATCCTACTAGACTTGCACGAATGAGCCTTAAAAGATACCTTAGGGTTTGCCTTAGCTCCCCCTATCGATGTGCTCGATCTCTTGTCCTTGCGAGGTTTCCTCCCCTTCGGACATTGGCTCCTATAGTGTCCCCGTTGCTTGCATTGAAAGCACACCACGTGCTTCTTGCCTTTGCGTGTTGGGACTCCGGCTTCCTTGACCTTTGGTGCCGGTGGAGTCTTCCTAACTCTCTTTGGACATTTGCTCTTGTAATGTCCACACTCCCTACACTCAAAGCATATTATATGTAACTTATTTGAAATTGAATTGCTTGAGTTACCTAGGTTTGGGGATGGTTGTGAGCTCTCTTCCTCATCCCTTCCGGAGGTAGAAGCTTCTTCTTCTTGCTCCGAACTTGAAGAAGAACTCTCCTCCTCTTCGTCCTTAGATGTTGAGTAACCCTCAACTTCTAATTTCTCTCCTCCATGATGTGAGCTCCTTGATGACTCACTCGTCTCCTCTTCATGGCTTGAAGTGGAGCTCTCCTCATGGTACTTGGCCAAGTTATCCCATAATTCCTTGGCATTGTTGTAACCTATCTTACACAAGATGTTAGTAGGCAATGAAAATTCAATTATTCTCGTTACCTCTTCATTGATTTCGGATTTGTGAATTTGTTCTTTCGTCCATTCCTTCTTCTCAAGAGGTTTTCCTTCCTTATCCACCGGAGGAGTAAAACCTTCTTGTACACAAAACCAATTCATTATGTTAGTCATAAGAAAGTACTTCATCCTTACCTTCCAATACGCGAAGTCGCCGCATTCGTAGAAGGGTGGAATGGTGATGTCTTCTCCATAGAGATCCATCTCTAGCTTTGCTCCCACGGGTGTTGATCCGATGAAGAGCAACCTTGCTCTGATACCACTTGTTAGGATCCTTCGTACGGCTAGAGAGGGGGGTGTGAATAGCCGACCCCAATCGATCGTTTCTTTCTACAATGTCGAGTTAGCGCAGCGGAGATAAAACAATAGAAGCGACAAAGAAAGAAATCAAACCTCAAACTCGATGGATGTAACGAGGTTCGGAGATGAACTCCTACTCCTCGGCGTGTCCGTGAGGTGGACGAGCCCTATCAATCCGTCGGTGGATGAGTCCCCGGAGAACCGGCTAATAATATACTCCTTGTGGGTGGAGAAACCTCACCACAAAGTCTCTTGCAACAGCAAGATAAGTGTACAAGAAATACAGCAAGAATCAAGAGCAATATGAATGTAAAAACAAACGCTAGCTTGCCTTCGACTGGTTTCCGTTGACGAAGCAGCAACTTCACGGAAGAGCGAGCAGCAGCAGCTGACCCAGTCGTAGAATGAAACTCACGCGAAGCTTCAGAGGAGCTCAACAAAGCTCAAGCACAGCAGCACGTAGAGACAGGAAGAAGAAGAGTAATCGCGGCGGCCCTCGACCCCTTTATACTGCGAAGAAGACAGCGAAGAAACTAGCCGTTGGTTGCGAACCCTGATCGGTCTAGGACCGATCAGCCCATGCTGATCGGTCCCAGGACCGATCGGTTAGTCTGAGAACCTTACATGCGTACTACGTCGATGCGTGGACCGATCGGACTCTGTGGATCGGTCCACGGACCGTCAACGATGGTTGTGCTTACATTTGTCACGATCGGTCCCGGACCGATCGGTGTCGCGATCTCATCTCGATCGGTCCTGGCCGATCGGGACATAACTGATCGATGCGTGGACCGATCGGCTTCTCTTCGCGAGCTTACATTGGTATCGATCGGTCACGGACCGATCGGAGAAAACAAGGTATCCGGATCGGTGCGGTGACCGATCCGAAATTTTGCCCAAACCAAGTCCCAAGACTTCCAAACCAATATCCGGTCAACCTTGACCTATTGGTACTTCATCCCTAGCATCTGGTCACTCCCTTGACCTGCTAGAACTCCCTGCCAAGTGTCCGGTCAATCCCTTTGACCTACTTGGACTTTCCAACACCAGAAGTCCGATCATCCCTGATCCATCTGGATTTTCCCTTGCCTGGCTTCACTCACCAGGACTTTCACCTTCACCTAGCTTCACTCACTAGGATTTTCACCTGCCTAACATCCAGTTAGGACTTTCTCAGTCCGGCTTCACTCACCAGGACTTTCCCACTGCCTGGCTTCACTCACCAGGACTTTCCCACTGCCTGGCTTCACTCACCAGGACTTTCCCATTCACCTAGCTTCACTCACTAGGATTTTCCCGAATGCCTGGCTTCACTCACCAGGACTTTCACCTTCACCTAGCTTCACTCACTAGGATTTTCACCTGAATTCACTCACCAGGATTTCCCGACTGCCTAGCTTCACTCACCAGGACTTTTCCCCATGCCAAACTCCCTGTTTGGACTTTCCCCGTGCCAAGTCTCCATACTTGGACTTTTCACGTGCCAAGCTCCCTGCTTGGACTTTTCCAGTGCCAAGTCTCCATACTTGGACTTTTCCAGTGCCAAGCTCCCTGCTTGGACTTTTCCGTGCCAAGTCTTCATACTTGGACTTTTCCCGAATCAGATCAACCAGGTCAACCTTGACCTACGGTTGCACCAATAATCTCCCAAACATCTATTCTTGTCCCATAACAAGAATAGAACTCTCTCACAAGAGTCAAACATCAACATGCAACTTAACTAGGTCAATCTTGACCTAAAGTTGCACCGACAATCTTCCCAAGTCAAACATCAAAATACAACTCGAGTCACGTCAACTCGAGTCGGGTCAACCAGGTCAACCTTGACCTAAGGTTGCACCAACATAGAGGTCCATGTAGCCGGCCGACGAGCTCAACAATAATGGAGTCGTCAATCGCCCAACATGTAATCATGCAATATGGTGCATGCGGCTACAGTATGTCATACCTGAACATATCCTCCTCCATATGTGTAGGTGCCAAAAAGATAAACACATATATAACAAGGATAATAAACAACATGAATCCAATATCATATATCTAACATATCTATCAACTAATCCAGTATAGAGGAAAATGTTGGATCGAGACGCGCTAGAGGGGGGTGAATAGCGCTCATGGCTATTTGTTCGATTATCGGAAAACTATCGGAGTAATTAAAATGCAACGGAATAAAATAAACACAAAGACACAAAGGGATTTACTTCGTTCGGAGCCTAAGGCGACTCCTACTCGAAGGCCCGCGATCCTTGATCGCTTCCGGTGGGTAACAACTATAAGCTCGATAAGAATTACAGATTACAAAATGTAACAGCAATTAGAATAACTTTGTACCGACAACTTAAAGAAGAGAAAAACGAAGCTCCGGGTCGTCGGAATGTTGCAACAGCACTTCGGAATGACTTTGTTAGTAGCACGTTGAAGAAGGAAAGCTCAGAACTTGATTCATTGAGATGCTGGTCGAAACCCCCTTATAAAGGGTGTTCAAGGCGCCTCCATGCTTCCTAGTCTTCCGCGTGGATCAGATTTGAACTGGTCGAACTTCATCCCTTGGAGGCGCCTTATACCCTGCTCAAGGCGCCTTCCAAGGCGCCTTATACTCCCTTCAAGGCGCCTTCGATGAACTTTCGCAGCCAGCTCAGCTTTTGCACCCGAGGCGCCTCTAAGCTCCATGGAGGCGCCTCGGACACTGTTCATCCGAGGCTTTAGGTTGCTCCTTTGCACCTGCAAGATACGTTAGTCCCAAACAATATCCTGCAACACAAAGTTAGCACAAGAAACATGATAAATGAAGTATAGACAGTCTTCGGACTGTCCGAGTCTGACTTCGGATTTCCGACCGGAAACCCTAGGTCGACCCGACGTCTACTGTTCCCTCTACGGGGAACGCGTCCTCACCTACTCCACTCAGGAGATTTACCTGTTGCCAGTCGATCCTCCAGATCGACTGGACTTTTGCTCAGCACTCTATGCTTCCGAACTTTCTGCTGGACATCCGCTTCCCCGGCTAGTCCAGTCTTTCACCTGGTTCGCGACACTAGGACTTTTCACCTAGGGTTACCACCCCCTAGGACTTTTGCCTGAAGCCATCGACCTGCCAAGACTTTTCGCATAGGGTTACCACCCCCTATGACCTAGGGTTACCACCCCCTAGGGTTTTCCCTTTGCCTAACCGTAGCTAGGACTTTTCTCCACCTAGGGTTACCACCCCCTAGGATTTTCACCTGCCTAACCGCAGTTAGGACTTTCCTGAAACACTCATTCAACATGTTAGATAACAAAGAATCTTAACTTTGAATCCCTTTGCCATTATCAAAACTTAGGTTCGATCGTCGGATGCTTCCTGCACCAACAATCTCCCCCTTTTTGATTATGGCAACAAAAATTCAAAGTTAAGAAAATAATGCCATTAAAAGATAAGCATGAAAATACAAGCATAATGATAGTTAAGTGCAGAGCTCCCCCTTAATACAAAGACTCCCCCTTAATAAAAGCTCACTTTTTAAAAATTGAATTTCTTTCAATTTTCTTTAATTCTTTGAATTTTCTTCTACTCTCCCCCTTTGCCATATATCAAAAATCAGTTGAAAGCAAAAACAATCTTTTTGAGAGAAGGAAGAAGGCTTGTGAAACTTAGTTAAACGGAATATTTTTCACCTAAGTTTAAAAGGCTAATATATGGATTATTTCGAATGATGTCTTTAGCCACTTTTGAGACTTAGTTGTTTTTATAAAGACATACCTAACTAAAGTTAGAAAAACTTAGCTAGATTTTTTTTTTTTTAAATTTTGGAGACAAGTTGTTTGTAAAGAAATTTAAAGTCTCAATTTACTTAGCAAAAGTCTTTTGAAAGCCATGAGTTAAATTTTGCAAGTAAAGAAATATGTTTTTTAATACTTTTAACTTAGAAAAGTATTTTAGCATTTAGAGTTAAAATTTATAAGGTGGCTAAGTTTGAGAAAGTTTGAAGGTTGCTATATGAGTCACTTTAGCGAAGCCTTTTGCAAACAATGACTTTTGAGAATGTAGGTTCAGTTTAAAAAGGTACTTAGCTTAAAGGCTTAATTTTGAAAAAATAGGAGTAAGATCTTGTTAATTTTTAGGATGAAGAGGGAGTAGCTAAATGTTTAATTTAGGTTATTTATTTAGTTGGTCTTTAAGTCCAAGCATGAGGTTAAATAGATTTTAAGTTATCCAGATTATTTTGTTCGGTATCGAGCCCTAAAGTATGAGCATGCTCAAACTTCAAATCTCCATTTCCTTCAGGGCTAATTCCATATTCTTGTTAGTCTAGTAAATTTAGGGGAGCAAGATTTTCAAGTTAGTTTTTCAAGTATTTTTCAAAGGATTTTGAAAATAGTTTTTCAAAGATTTTTCAAAGGTTTTTGAAATAAGTTTTTCAAGTATTTTTCAAAGGATTTTGAAATTAGATTTTCAATGATTTTTCAAAGGTTTTTGAAATAAGTTTTTCAAAGATTTTTCAAAGAATTTTGAAATTGATTTTGAAAAGAATTTTAAATAATTTTGAAATTAATTTTGAAAAGATTTTTAAATAATTTTGAAATTGATTTTGAAAAGATTTTTAAATAATTTTGAAATTAATTTTGAAAAGATTTTTAAATAATTTTGAAAAGATTTTTAAATAATTTTGAAATTAATTTTGAAAAGATTTCTAAATAATTTTGAAATTAATTTTGAAAAGATTTTTAAATAATTTTGAAATTAATTTTGAATAATTTTGAAATTGATTTTGAAAAGATTTTTTAAATAATTTTTAAATTGATTTTGAAAAGATATTTAAATAATTTTGAAATTGATTTTGAAAAGATTTTGAATAATTTTGAAATTGATTTTCAAAAGATTTTTAAATAATTTTGAAATTGATTTTGAAAAGATTTTTTAAATAATTTTGAAATTGATTTTGAAAAGATTTTTAAATAATTTTGAAATTAATTTTGAATAGATTTTGAATAATTTTGAAATTAATTTTGAAAAGATTTTGAATAATTTTCAAATCAATTTTGAAAAGATTTTTAAATAATTTTGAAATTAATTGTGAAAAGATTTTGAATAATTTTGAAATTGATTTTGAAAAGATTTTGAATAATTTTGAAATTGATTTTGAAAAGATTTTTTAAATAATTTTGAAATTGATTTTAAAAAGATTTTTAAATAATTTTGAAATTGATTTTGAAAATTTTTTAAATAATTTTGAAATTAATTTTGAAAATATTTTTAAATAATTTTGAAATTAATTTTGAAAAGATTTTGAATAATTTTGAAATTGATTTTGAAAAGTTTTTTAAATAATTTTGAAATTAATTTTGAAAAGATTTTTAAATAATTTTGAAATTAATTTTGAAAAGATTTTGAATAATTTTGAAATTGATTTTGAAAATATTTTTAAATAATTTTGAAATTGATTTTGAAAAGATTTTTAAATAATTTTGAAATTGATTTTGAAAAGTTTTTTAAATAATTTTGAAATTGATTTTGAAAAGTTTTGAAATTGATTTTGAAAAGTTTTTTAAATAATTTTGAAATTAATTTTGAAAAGATTTTTAAATAATTTTGAAATTGATTTTGAAAAGTTTTTTAAATAATTTTGAAATTGATTTTGAAAAGATTTTTAATTAATTTTGAAAAGTTTTGAAATTGATTTCGGAAAGTTTTTTAAATAATTTTGAAATTAATTTTGAAAATATTTTTAAATAATTTTGAAATTAATTTTGAAAAGATTTTTTAAATAATTTTGAAATTGATTTTGAAAAGATTTTAAAATAATTTTGAAATTTGATTTTGAAAAGATTTTTTAAATAATTTTGAAATTGATTTTGAAAAGATTTTAAATAATTTTGAAATTGATTTTTAAATAATTTTGAAATTGATTTTGAAAAGATTTTTAAATAATTTTGAAATTAATTTTGAAAAGATTTTTTTAAATAATTTGAAATTTATTTTGAAAAGATTTTGAATAATTTTGAAATTAATTTTGAAAAGATTTTTTAAATAATTTTGAAAAGATTTTTTAAATAATTTTGAAATTGATTTTGGAAAGAGTTTTTTAAATAATTTTGAAATTGATTTTGAATAGATTTTTTAAATAATTTTGAAATTGATTTTGAAAAGATTTTTAAATAATTTTGAAATTAATTTTGAAAAGATTTTGAATAATTTTGAAATTAATTTTGAAAAGATTTTGAATAATTTTCAAATCAATTTTAATTTCTTAGTCATCTCACCCGATCTAAATTTTCAATCAGGGAACCCTATAATTGTTGTGAGATGAATTGAGGTTCAATTTAAGGGTTTGGTTTAACTTTGTGTTAGATTCAGGTTTAGCTTTGGGTTCAACAAATAAGCATTCTTTGGATAAACTTCTGGGCTATGGTGAGTCACAAGGAGCTCATTAATGTAACCATGCCTTCGAGGTTTTCCAAATAGTCCTATCCATTGAACTTAATACTAAACTTTGGTCTAACTAGTTAGGATCCATTTAAGGGTAGCTTCGGTCAGTTCCACTTGGCCAAATGCACCAGGTCGAAGTCATATCTTCCTAGACATGCGATGCCCAAGCTTCCCTAACGTACTATCATCCAAAAACTTCACCAGTACTGTGGGTCAAGTTAAACCTAGCCCATTTTATCTAACTTTAATTACCCTACCGGGTAGTCTACTCTTGTTTACCCATTTCGGGTAGATTAAGTTCGGAGGTGCCAGTTATTCTGGAGCCTTCCTTTGGATTTTAATTTGAATTCGAATTATTAATTTGTAATTTGAATTTTGAATTTTTGAATTTCGAATTTTGAATTTTAATTTGAATTTTGAATTTTAATTTTTAATTTTGAATTTGTAATTTAATTTCGAATTTTGAATTTTAATTTGAATTTTGAATTTTAATTTTGAATTTTTAATTTGTAATTTAATTTCAAATTTTGAATTTGTAATTTGAATTTTGATTTTTAATTTTTAATTTTAATTTTGTTTAATTTTAATGGTTTTTCTGTTAACTCCCCCTGGATCATAGCCTCGATATGGCCTATCGAGGAAGTGTATTTGATCCTTCGGGACCCAATATTGGCCAAGTCCAACTTGATTAATCAAGTTTGACTTGGGGACCCATGCTTGAATTGTGTTTTTATTATTTCTATTAACTAGAGATAGATATGATTTATATTTTCTGTTGGTTCTAAATCCAAGTCCGGATTTGTTATAAACGGCTCGTTGTTTTCTAAGAATTAGGTCCAAATTCTTGGAACCCAAGGTGAACCGTTCCAATGTGTCCTTGAGTTCTTTAATTTGAGTTTTCAAATTAGAATTTTCTTCCTCAAGTTGTTGGACTTGAGTCGAACTTCCAATTTGAACTGGCTCAGTTAAAGCACTCAAGTCAGTCGCTTCCTTAAGGGCTATTACCTCCTTTTGGAGCGACTTAACCCGGACATTGGATTTAGCCAACTTCTTTAATAAGTAAGGAATTAAATTTTTTGAATCATCCAAGCAAATACTAGAAATTAGAGCACTTACAGTGGTTTTGGGTCCTTCAGAAACTGATACGGATCTGTGGCTTCGCTCGGACTCGGTGTCTGATTCGCTCTCGGTTTCTGAATCGGGCTCGAACTCGGACTCGGTTTCAACAACATGTGCTAGTACTGGTAGAGCGAGAAGGCTCGCTTGCTCTTCTTCATCCGATTCGGATTCATCTGATGACTCGGACCATGCTGCCTTTAGTGCTTTCTTCATCTTGCTTGTTCTTGTAAATAACGCAACACCTTCCTCGGCCGGAATAGTATTAGTCTGCTCAAATGATTTATTTATTAAACCATGCTTACCTATTATTGTATCGGGAATACCTTCGTGTAGCTCAATCAGATTCTCCCACAGCTCCTTAGCGCTTGAGAATGGGCCGGCGCGATTCAACTCCTTATTTGTTAAACCACACTGAAGTGTATACGTTGCTCTTGCGTTTGCTTCTACCTTTTGATAAGGTTCGCTCCCAGTTCTCGTACGGTAGTGGCTTGCCGGCGCCGTCAGTTGGCAGTTGAAACCCGGTTTTGACGATCATCCAGACTTCAAAGTGAGTCTGGAGATACGCCTCCATCCGACCCTTCCAATCTCTGAAATCATCTCCGGAGAAGAGCGGTGGGCGAGCAGTGTTGTAGCCTTCTTGATGGACCATTTTAGAAAGACAATCTCACAAAAATAAACACAATAAAACTTGTTCCAAGACTTAGTCTTGGATTAGTAGTGCGGGAGAGAAATAAAGATAGTGATTCAGGAATTTCGAGAAAAAATAATAAAATATTATTAAAATAATATTAAAAAATATTACCACAAATTTTTGATAACGCAATATTTCGTTAATTCTAACCAATGGTGAAAAGATGAAAATTAATTTATCAAAAATAGTTTTGGAGGGAAAAAACGAAAAACCTATACAAACGACAAAGCCACGAAAAATGCTTGAATGGTGGTTGCACCAGTTCAAAGCAACCCCGCTCTGATACCAATTGTTGGATCGAGGCGCGCTAGAGGGGGGGGTGAATAGCGCTCGTGGCTATTTGTTCGATTATCGGAAAACTATCGGAGTAATTAAAATGCAGCGGAATAAAATAAATACAAAGACACAAAGGGATTTACTTCGTTCGGAGCCTAAGGCGACTCCTACTCGAAGGCCCGCGATCCTTGATCACTTCCAGTGGGCAACAACTATAAGCTCGATAAGAATTACAGATTACAAAATGTAACAACAATTAGAATAACTTTGTACCGACAACTTAAAGAAGAGAAAAACGAAGCTCCGGGTCGTCGGAATGTTGCAACAGACTTCGAATGACTTTGTTAGCAGCACGTTGAAGAAGGAAAGCTCAGAACTTGATTCATTGAGATGCTGGTCGAAACCCCCTTATAAAGGGTGTTCAAGGCGCCTTGAAGGCTATTCAAGGCGCCTCCATGCTGCCTAGTCTTTCGCGTGGATCAGATCTGAACTGGTCGAACTTCATCCCTTGGAGGCGCCTTATACCCTGCTCAAGGTGCCTTCCAAGGCGCCTTATACTCCCTTCAAGGCGCCTTCGATGAACTTTCATAGCCAGCTCAGCTTTTGCACCCGAGGCGCCTCCAAGCTCCATGGAGGCACCTCGGACACTGTTCATCCGAGGCTTTAGGTTGCTCCTTTGCACCTGCAAGATACGTTAGTCCCAAACAATATCCTGCAACACAAAGTTAGCACAAGAAACATGATAAATGAAGTATAGACAGTCTCCAGACTGTCCGAGTATGACTTCGGGTTTCCGACCGAAAACCCTAGGTCGACCCGACGCCTACTGTTCCCTCTATGGGGAACGCGTTCTCACCTACTCCACTCAGGAGTTTTACCTATTGCCAGTCGATCCTCCAGATCGACTGGACTTTTGCTCAGTACTCGATGCTTCCGGACTTTCTGCTGGACATCCGCTTCCCCGGGTAGTCCAGTCTTTCACCTGGTTCGCGACACCAAGACTTTTCACCTAGGGTTACCACCCCCTAGGACTTTTTCCTGAAGCTATCGACCTGCCAAGACTTTCCGCATAGGGTTACCACCCCCTATGACCTAGGGTTACCACCCCCTAGGGTTTTCCCTTTGCCTAACCGCAGCTAGGACTTTTCTCCACCTAGGGTTACCACCCCCTAGGACCTAGGGTTACCACCCCCTAGGATTTTCACCTACCTAACCGTAGTTAGGACTTTCCTGAAACACTTATTCAACATGTTAGATAACAAAGAATCTTAACTTTGAATCCCTTTGCCATTATCAAAACTTAGGTTCGATCGTCGGATGCTTCCTGCACCAACAGAAAATACAATAATACCTCTATCTCTATTAACACATATACACATGGCAAAAGATAAAGCATCCAGTTCTAATGTAAAGCAACTAACAGTAGAAACATGATAGGTATCAACTAAACTAAATCAAGGAAATACTAACTACCAACACTAGTAAGTATATATAAACTGCACATATCATAAGACACTATCAAGAGATAAGTCAAAGGGTACCACCTCAAATAGAAGGTACAATCACGTCAAATCCAAGGTCGAGACGCCCGTCTTTAATCAGAGTCCTGTGTCAAACAATATATATATTTTATTTAGCTAAATCCAAATGGTTAGCTAAATAAAATCCCTGAAACTAAATTAGGGCAAAGCCCTAATCAACACAATCACAACCTACCTAATTAAATCTAAAAGGTCAATTAGGGTTAGTTACCTAATCCCTAATCCCTATTTAGATTAGAAATCCAAAACCTAAATCCAATTACATATGAACAACTAATTACATCTAGTAATCATGCATACAACATTACACTAATCGTGTATCAACATGTATCAATCTAAATTTCACTAATCAATATGATCCAACTCATCCCTAATTCATCAATACATAAACCTAATTCCTCAACATGTAACAAAATCTCTACACCTTACCTTGATCAAGCTTCTGGAATGGGATTCCTGCCGAAATAGGAACACACAACAGAACAGAACAACCTACTGGAATCAACTCCTCTGTTCGGATCAAACTTGCTGCTGGCAACAAGGGAAGTTACTGAACCTGTCACGCCCCGAGGGAGTCCCTGTCCGAAGAAATTTCGACAGCACCTCCCCTGTACGGGTGACAATCTGAAGCAATTACAAAATATACATCAGTCACAAGCGCCTGGAATATACACACAACCACACAGTTTATATCATCAGCCCACTCGGCTGGAACAAAATAAACAACCACGCAGTTATATATATATATATTTAACAGCCTACACAGCTGTACTAAAACCAAAGACGCCGCGGAAAAAGACAACACATACAACCCAAAATGAAAACTGCTAGCCGGCTAGGCCTACACAATAAACAAAGCAACATTTCCAGAAACAAAACTGGAACACAGAACCAAAAACTCAAATATCATATACCATGATAAAACAGCAAAAAGACAGCGACATGTCTTCAGATATGACGCGGGGACCAGCAAACAGGATGCTCCAAGCGACACCATAAATAACCTGGTAGTTGAAAAATATAGTGTCCACGGGGGTGAGTTCAACAACTCAGCGAATACCAATAGACATGCCTAGTAAGATATATCTAACAGCAATAAACATGGAATACAACTTCCGAATAATATATAGGAAATATACAAACTGAAAAGTAACCAAGGAAGCTGTACTCACCAGGAACTCCTATCCTGAACTAAAGGGTCATCAAAATGATACGCAGTATGTCTCCTGTATGCATGTCAAACAAATGCATCCACCAAAATACAGCATATAAGTGCAGCAAACACAAGCAAATAAATACAATCAATGCATGTGATGACCGTGCACTCTAACATCACTACTCCTGAACAGTGACCGAGTGGACGGAATGCTGTCGGAGTACTCCTGTCCTCTGATCCCAAATCATAAATGGGGGAGCTCAATGCTCTCATCTCCCGGTACACGATGACGGGGAGATATCTCTGCTGGCTACCACGCTAAGTCACATGACCAACGGAGCCAAACAAAGTCCACCGTCTGCCGGCTACCACGCTGCTACACTAAATGCCAGCGGAGCCAAATAGAGCAGAACTATCTGCCGGCTACCACGCTGAGTCACCTGACCAACGGAGCCAAACAGCAGAACCGCCACACACCTGCCTGATAAACCACTAATCCATAAGTGGTGGTGTGTGCAGTACATGTAACTGGCGATGGGCTCAACCATAGTGGAGCCGACAATCGCACAACATGCAATCATGATGCATGACACTAAGCATAGCAAAACTGATCAACATAACCATATCCATATATATATAATGAGTACTGTAAAATTGATGGTCACATACCAAGATCTAGAGTACACAGGTCAGATAGAATATCAAAAACCTATGTCCTGAACATAATAAGTATGGAATATCCTGATCAGCATAGAAAAATCCATATATACATAATATGAGTACCACAGTATCAGTAGGTCAAATCCACAGATCTAGGGTATACAGGTCCTCTTTGGTATAACAACCTAGATCCTAAACATATCCCCCTTCCATAGCATATGTACCAACAATATGCACAGATCAAAACCACAAGGTCTAGGTACACGAATCATAAATGATATACCAATAGAAATACACAATCCAGGCATGACATAAAAACCTAAGTGTCAGATAATTTGGATACACATGCCAGAAACAAAAATCCAGAGCCTAATCCTAACCTCAGTAAAGCATAGTATGTCACTCTAGAAACTAAGATACTCATGGCAATAAGATACTCATGGCAACAAATCATGAGATATAAGCACGGATACATCACAGGCGACAAACCTAACATGCTATGGATATCAAACAGTGACATACCAAAGGCAAACATGTTCATTGCTTGTAGTTATAAAATACTATGCATATCCAAATGACAATATCATAAAAGATAAGTCAAGAGGTACCCGCCTCCAATGTAGATCGTGTTGTATGTCCTCTAATCAGAGCTCTTGTCTCAAATCAAAACCCTGAAATAAATATACAATCAACACTTAGGTTTATCGTAGATCGGATAATGCAAGCCGAAACCTCAATAAATCCAATCTTATGACCTCACCCTTTTCTTCCAAAACTCATCCAACACCTGATAATCATTTTCTGTTAATATAATCCACCTTAACAATTCCTCAAGTAAATGATTACCAATAAATCTAAATCTGTAACCAAACTCCAATCATACAGCAAAAGATTTGTTGAAACCCTAATCCTCAGTACAAAAACTCACCTCAACAGATGAATTGTGGTTGATCCACAATTGAAGAGCTGCAACTGTATGCTGGACAAGAACACCTCAGCGCGAAAACCACCTTGCTGGATCCTCCCCTTCTCTTCAATCGTCAGTGCTGATCACAGATCCAGCGAAGGAGAACTAACCTCACCTACTGCCTCCTAGATCACAGCTAGGGCATGGTATGTCCTCGTCGGCGATGAATAGAGAGGCAGATCGGACAATGGTCGGTGAAGACAATAGCTGTCCCTTCACCCAACGGCTGGTACCGAGAAGAGCACTGTTCCGTGCGGCCTCAGGTGGTGGCGACGCTCGGTGCTAAGGCAAAAGAGAAGGTGGGCTGCCGGCACTAAGACAGAGGGCGGAGGTCGGCGAAGCAGACTCGGCGGTGGCACGAACAAGGCCAGCCCGTGTAGAGGTGCGACATCGAAGAGGAGTGTCGGCGCATTCCTGATCTTCCCCAATCTAGGGCTCGACCTCGGCGGCGACTCGGGCACAGGCCGGCGATGTGCGAATGCAGGGAAAAGAGAGTTGATCGGCTCTTGCTTGGGTCTCGTCGGCCGACGAGAATGGCGTCGACAGGCAAAGACAAGGGATCGGCGTCGGGGTCTTAGGGCTCGGGCAGAAGTTGGCAGATGCTCCGCGTGTGGTTTGCGCCGCGCAGAGAAGAGGAGACGGCGTCGAGACTTAGGGCACGCGTGAGGTGAAAACGAAGGAAAAGAGAAAACAGGAAAAGGAATTAATAAGAAAAACAAAACTTTTCCTTGTTAAAACAGGATAGCCTAAACAGGCTTTCCCGGGGCCCAGTTTTTATCCCCGTAAGCTCGTCCGTACAAGCTCCGAAAAATTCCCGAAAAATTTCTAAAAATTCTGAAAATTTTCCTTATCATTATTCGCCATTTTTTGATATTTTATATTCTCCCCTATACTAATAAAAATTTGGTCCCCAAATTTCATTATCTACCATCAGCAAGTACTAACAACAGATAGAAAGTATAAATGTTGAACGGTAAATTAAATCATATACCTCAGGTGAAAAGGTGGGGGTATCGATCTCGGATAGTATCCTCGAGCTCCCAAGTAATCTCCTCGTCTGAATGATGCTGTCATCCGACTTTAACCAGCCGGATAGTCTTGTTCTGCAACTGACGCTCTTTCCGGTCCAGAATCCGTACCGGAACCTCCTCATAGGTGACGTCAGGCTGAACGACACTGTGATACTGTCAGTACATGTGTCTAGTCGGATATATACCTCATCAGCATAGTCACATGAAATACGTCGTGAACGCCCGCCAAAGCTGGTGGTAGCGCTAAACGCTAAGCTACCGCTCCAACCCTTTCCAAGATCTGGAAAGGTCCAATGTATCGCAGAGCTAACTAATCTTTGCAGTCAAAACTCTCCACCCCTTTCGTGGGTGAAACCCGCAGAAATACATGGTCGCTTGCAGAGAACCCTAAGAGTCTCCGACTCCGGTCTGCATAACCCTTCGGCGGTCCTCGCCTCTGACATCCTCCGTCCGATAGTACGGACCAACTCTGCCTCATACTGAGCTCTATGAGGTCCCATCAATTGGGTCTTCCCAACCTCATCCCGGAGGGTGGGTGTCCGACTAGGCCTATCATACAACGCTTCAAACGGTGCCATCTGGATAGCTAAATGCAAACCGTTGTTGTAGGCGAATTCTATCAATGGCAAATGGTCCTCCCAACTGCCTCCAAAATCCAATACACAAAACCTCAACAAGTCCTCTAGAGTCTGAATGGTCCGCTCTACTGTCCATCTGTCTGCAGATGGAAAGTTGTACTGAAACAGAGCTGCGTGCCCAAGGCCTGCTGCAGACTCTGCCAAAAAAATGAGACGTGACCCGGGGGTCTCTATCCGAAATAATAGTCAACGGGGCACCACGTGATCTGATGATCTCCCGGCAAAACAGATCTACCAATCGATCCAGGAAATCAGTTTTCCAGATCGCTAAGAAATACGTGGATTTGGTTAATTGATCAACGATTACCCAAATCACGTCATGGCCTCGTCATGTCCTCGGTAAACCCGCCACTAAGTCCATAGTAATATGTTCTCATTTCCACTCAGGAATAGAAATCTGCTGAAGTAAGCCGGTAGGTCTCTGGTGCTCGGCCTTCACTTGCTGACAGATAAGACATCTAGCTTCAAAATCCGTAATGTCTTCCTTCATGTCATTCCACCAATAGAAACACGTACCTCAAATCTTGGTACATATGGGTACCGCCTGGGTGGACAGCAAATCATGAGCGATGAGCCTCCGGAAGTAACTCCTATAATATCGGATGAGACTGAAGTACGCATAATCTGCCTCGGAAGTGTATAACACCCTCCTCATCTCGTGTGAACTCGGTCTGCTGCCCGGAAGCTATCTTGCTGCAATTAAACTGCAAATACTGATCAGCAGCCTAGGGCTCTCGGATCCTCGTCCTGATTGATGACTGAGCAACCATGGTAACCAGAGTACCCTGCTCTGTCCATCCTTATCCCTTAAGGCCCAACTCGGAGAAGCCTTGAATCAAGTCTGTTCGGTGGCAAGCTAAAGTCCCTCTGGACTTCCTACTAAGTGCATCGACAACCACATTAGCTCTCCCTGGGTGATAGCTAATGGTACAATCAAAATCCTTTAGGAATTCCATCCATCTCCTTTGTCGGAGATTAGGTTCCTTCTAAATAAAATAGATATTTGAGACTCTTATGGTCAGTGAGAATCTCAAATGTAACGCCATATAAATAATGTCGTCAAATCTTCATGGAAAAAATAATGGCAACTAGCTCTAGATCATGTACAGGGTAGTTCTTCTCATGCTCCTTCAACCGACGAGAAGCATAGGAGACTACTCTATCGTGCTGCATCAGAACAGCGCTCAAACCCTGAATAAATGCGTTGGTGTAGAGGACATATCCGTCCTCTCCAGAAGGTAAAACCAAAACTGAAGCCGACACTAATCTCCGCTTCAGCTCCTGGAAGCTGGTCTCGTAGTCCTCGGACCACGTGAACTTCATGCCTTTCCTGGTCAGGCGTGTCAGTGACATAGCTATCCGAGAGAAACCCTCAACGTATCTCCGGAATTATCAAGCCAAACAAAGGAAGTTACGAGCCTCCTCTATAGACTTCGTCTACTCCCAACGGTAACAACCTCTATCTTCTGTAGAACCACAGTATACTCCTACTGGTGACCGTGTGTCTCATACATCTCACAGAAGACAACCAAAATACGCACTACTGATCTTCATATATAGATGTTCTCGTCGAAACATCTCCAGAACTATGCAAAATGGTGTGTGTGACTCACCTCGGATCAGAAATAGATCACCACATCGTCAACAAAGACAATGGAAACCAATCCAAACATCCTAGTGATACCCAAATCATTGAGTTCATGCTAACATCTAGGGCACTGCAAGCCCTAATAGTGAAACCAAGACACATAATGTCCATATCATCGACATTCCTAACCATAAGATCCTCAACAATAAACAGATCTGATCACCAACGATATAAATCACCAAAGAATAGATCCTCCAGTATGAGAGCAACGCTCCATCACAGAAAATACCACATATGTGGGAGCAACGCTCTACCACAAGAAATCCTCAATATGTAGGAGTAACACTCCACTACAAATAATCCGTAACATATATCTGCAATAAATATGGGAGCAATGCTCCACTACAAGCAATCCGCAATATGTGGGAGCAACGCTCCACTACAAAACAATCCCTAAATATGTGGGAATTCAGAATATGTGGAAGCTACGCTCTACCACAAACGATCCATAACATGTGGGAGCTACGCTCTACCACAACAATACATAAGTGCCCAAAGCACCTAACTATCTAGCTAGAGATTGCACGAGATCTCTCTACTACAAATCACTGTGGGTAGCCTAGGGTATAACCACCCAGTAAGCAAATCAAATCCATAGTCAACTCTATCATCTTCCTAGTGGGTCGGTCACCCACTAATGGGAGAATTAGTTGACAGGGTAAAACAACCAATATCATAATGTAGACATTTAACATTCTACATTTAACATAGGTAGAATCATCATGATGCTACCAACCATACATCTGACACACGTGCACACACAACATATGTATGATCGACATAATCCTCCAATTAGTACACACCAAAAATACTCACATCATAGGTATAATTCACCATGATACCTCCAACAATGTATACCGAACCCGTGTGCATATATCATCGTAGGTAAAATCAACAATACCCTCAAACAACACTCACATGACAAATATACACATATGCCAAGAGTATAATCAACATATACTTCCAATAAGGCATACTAAAACCCAGGTGCATTCACAAATCACACATAATCAACAAGATACCTCAGATACCACACTAAACACATATGTACATATCACAACACTGATGTAGTCGACAAGATACTTCCAACATAACACTCACACCCATGTGCACATACCACGACACAGATTTAAATCGATAAGATACCTCCAATATGTCAATCAGTCACGTACAGCTAACTAAATAGCTATAATCCACAAGGAACCTACAATAACCATATCTAGATGGGAATACCCACACTATTTACAAATGAACTATCCATCATAGAACTCCTTCAACTCATAACAATCATATGTACACTTCATATATATGCATAATCAGCATATTTAATCTAATCTACTACACAAACCCTATGCCACCTTCTAAGTTATCCAATTAGGTACATACAGTCTAAAATTAAAGTACTCATGGAATAGGATACATCGATCCTCTATCGACTGACCAAGTCGTCAATAGTATATGGCTAATTCAATCCTTTCCCACGTCAGTATAAGCTAGGTACTCGATGTGCTCAAGATATCCAACTCAGCACGAATAACCCAAGATTCAAACATCTAAAAGTAAAGTAGGTCAATCCCCTACTGATCGGATCAACAAAACTAATCGGTCATCTACTAACTAATCAAGAATAAATAAAGCCTCTACAAGCATTTAAGGTAAATCGATCACGACTACCCAAGTCAACAAACGTCAATCTATCTTCTACTGACCGATCTAACAAGAGTAAATCAATTATCTACGGATGAAATTAACTAAGATAACCTGGTATACTACTGGCTAGGTCAACATAAAGATATAGATACTATCCACTACCCAGCTAATAAAAGCAGAGGCTGGTATGTGCCTCAATCTGCTAACCAACTAGTAATAACATAAGCTAAAAACTACTGATGTATGATATGATAAATCACCAGAAACTGTAACCATTAATCTCTATCAAGGTCGATCATCATCAGGGTTTTACCTAATACATAAAATATTTACTATCTCAACTAGACAGATACTAGTAAAGAGTGCTAATACATGTCATAATAATACATGTCATAAACTATAATAGTCAACGATGCATACACTAACTAAATAGTAGGATAACAGTATAGCAACATACCTCCTATAGCTTGGAGATGTCCTGCTGCTGTCAGGTGCCAAAACCCGAAGAGTCACATCGAGAAGACCAAAACAGAAAATCCGAAACACCGGGAAAATAAGACTCGTAAGCCGATCTCTGATACCAAATAAATTGGTATCAAATAAATCTCGAAAATCCAAAACACATAGCAAGTATCGTATACCTGCTCTGATACCACTAAATTGTCACACCCCGAGGGAGTCCCTGTCCGAAGAAATTTCGACAGCACCTCCCCTGTACGGGTGACAATCTGAAGCAATTCTACATACAAAATATACATCAGCCACAAGCGGCTGGAATATACACACAACCATGCAGTTTATATCATCAGCCCACTCGGCTGGAACAAAATAAACAACACACAGTTATATATATATTTAACAACCTACATAGCTGTACTAAAACCAAAAACACCGCGAAAAAAGACAACACATACAACCCAAAACGAAAACTGCTAGCCGACTAGCCTTACACAATAAACAAAGCAACATTTCCAGAAACAAAACCAGAACACAGAACCAAAAACTCACATATCATATACCATGATAAAACAGCAAAAAGACAGCGACATATCTTCTGATGTGACGCGGGGACCAGCAAACAGGATGCTCCAAGCGACACCATAAATAACCTAGTACCTGAAAAATATAGTGTCCACGGGGTGAGTTCAACAACTCAGCGAATACCAATAGACATGCCTAGTAAGATATATCTAACAGCAATAAACATGGAATACAACTTCCGAATAATATATAGGAAATATACAAACTGAAAAGTAACCAAGGAAGCTGTACTCACCAGGAACTCCTATCCTGAACTAAAGGGTCATCAAAATGATACGCAGTATGTCTCCTGTATGCATGTCAAACAAATGCATCCACCAAAATACAGCATATAAGTGCAGCAAACACAAGCAAATAAATACAATCAATGCATGTGATGACCGTGCACTCTAACATCACTGCTCCTGAACAGTGACCGAGTGGACGGAATGCTGTCGGAGTACTCCTGTCCTCTGACCCCAAATCATAAATGGGGGAGCTCAATGCTCTCATCTCCCGGTACACGATGACGGGGAGATATCTCTGCCGGCTATCATGCTGAGTCACCTGACCAACGGATCCAAACAAAGTCCACCGTCTGCCGGCTACCACGCTGCTACACTAAATGGCAGCGGAGCCAAACAGAGCGGAACTATTTGTCGGCTACCACGCTGAGTCACCTGACCAACGGAGCCAAACAGCAGAACCGCCACACACCTGCCTGATAAACCACTAATCCATAAGTGGTGGTGTGTGCAGTACATGTAACTGGCGATGGGCTCAACCATAGTGGAGCCGACAATCGCACAGCATGCAATCATGATGCATGACACTAAGCATAGAAAAACTGATCAACATAACCATATCCATATATATATAATGAGTACTATAAAATCGATGGTCACATACCAAGATCTAGAGTACACAGGTCAGATAGAATATCATAAACCTATGTCCTGAACATAATAAGTATGGAATATCCTGATCAGCATAGAAAAATCCATATATACATAATATAGGTACCACAGTATCAGTAGGTCAAATCCACGGATCTAGGGTATACAGGTCCTCTTTGGTATAACAACCTAGATCCTAAACATATCCCCCTTCCATAGCATATGTACCAACAATATACACAGATCAAAGCCACAAGGTCTAGGTACACGAATCATTTATGATATACCAATAGAAATACATAATCCAGGCATGGCATAAAAACCTAAGTGTCAGATAATTTGGATACACATGCCAGAAACAAAAATCCAGAGCCTAATCCTAACCTCAGTAAAGCATAGTATGTCACTCTAGAAACTAAGATACTCATGGCAATAAGATACTCATGGCAACAAATCACGAGATATAAGCACGGATACATCACAGGCGACAAACCTAACATGCTATGGATATCAAACAGTGACATACCAAAGGCAAACATGTTCATTGCTTGTAGTTATAAAATACTATGCATATCCAAATGACAATATCATAAAAGATAAGTCAAGAGGTACCCGCCTCCAATGTAGATCGTGTTGTATGTCCTCTAATCAGAGCTCTTGTCTCAAATCAAAACCCTGAAATAAATATACAATCAACACTTAGGTTTATCGTAGATCGGATAATGCAAGCCGAAACCTCAATAAATCCAATCTTATGACCTCACCCTTTTCTTCCAAAACTCATCCAACACCTGATAATCATTTTCTGTTAATATAATCCACCTTAACAATTCCTCAAGTAAATGATTACCAATGAATCTAAATCTGTAACCAAACTCCAATCATACAGCAAAAGATTTGCTGAAACCCTAATCCTCAGTACAAAAACTCACCTCAACAGATGAATTGTGGTTGATCCACAATTGAAGAGCTGCAACTGTATGCTGGACAAGAACACCTCAGCGCGAAAAACACCTTGCTGGATTCTCCCCTTCTCTTCAATCGTCAGTGCTGATCACAGATCCAGCGAAGGAGAACCAACCTCACCTACTGCCTCCTAGATCACAGCTAGGGCATGGTATGTCCTCGTCGGCGATGAATAGAGAGGCAGATCGGACAATGGTCGGTGAAGACAATAGCTGTCCCTTCACCCAACGGCTGGTACCGAGAAGAGCATTGTTCCGTGCGATCTCAGGTGGTGGCGGCGCCCGGTGCTAAGGCAAAAGAGAAGGTGGGCTGCCGGCACTAAGACAGAGGGCGGAGGTCGGCGAAGCAGACTCAGCGGTGGCACGAACAAGGCCAGCCCGTGCAGAGGTGCGACATCGAAGAGGAGTGTCGGCGCATTCCTGATCTTCCCCAATCTAGGGCTCGACCTCGGCAGCGACTCGGGCACAGGCCGGCGATGTGCGAATGCAGGGAAAAGAGAGTTGATCGGCTCTTGCTTGGTTCTTGTCGGCCGGCGAGAATGGCGTCGACAGGCAGAGACAAGGGATCGGCGTCGGGGTCTTAGGGCTCGGGCAGAAGTTGGCAGATGCTCCGCGTGTGGTTTGCGCCGCGCAGAGAAGAGGAGACGGCGTCGAGACTTAGGGCACGCGTGAGGTGAAAACGAAGGAAAAGAGAAAACAGGAAAAGGAATTAATAAGAAAAACAAAACTTTTCCTCGTTAAAACAGGATAGCCTAAACAGGCTTTCCCGGGGCCCAGTTTTTATCCCCGTAAGCTTGTCCGTACAAGCTCCGAAAAATTCCCGAAAAATTTTTAAAAATTCTGAAAAATTTCCTTATCATTATTCACCATTTTTCGATATTTTACATTCTCCCCCACTAATAAAAATTTGGTCCCCAAATTTCATTATCTACCATCAGCAAGTACTAACAACAGATAAAAAGTATAAATGCTGAACGGTAAATTAAATCATATACCTCAGGTGAAAAGGTGGGGGTATCGAGCTCAGATAGTATCCTCGAGCTCCCAAGTAATCTCCTCGTCTGAATGATGCTGTCATCCGACTTTAACCAGCCGGATAGTCTTGTTCTGCAACTGACGCTCTTTCCTATCCAGAATCCGTACCGGAACCTCCTCATAGGTGACGTCAGGCTGAACGACACTATGATACTGTTAGTACATGTGTCTAGTCGGATATATACCTCATCAGCATAGTCACATGAAATATGTCGTGAACGCCCGCCAAAGCTGGTGGTAGCGCTAAACGATAAGCTACCGCTCCAACCCTTTCCAAGATCTGGAAAGGTCTAATGTATCGCAGAGCTAACTAATCTCTGCAGTCAAAACTCTCCACCCCTTTCATGGGTGAAACCCGCAGAAATACATGGTCGCCTGCAGAGAACTCTAAGAGTCTCCGACTCTGGTCTGCATAACCCTTCTGGCAGTCCTACGCCTCTGACATCCTCCGTCTGATAGTACGGACCAACTCTGCCTCATACTGAGCTCTATGAGGTCCCATCAATTGGGCCTTCCCAACCTCATCCCAGAGGGTGGGTTTCCGACTAGGCCTATCATACAACGCTTCAAACGGTGCCATCTGGATAGCCAAATGCAAACCGTTGTTGTAGGCGAATTCTATCAATGGCAAATGGTCCTCCCAACTGCCTCCAAAATCCAATACACAAAACCTTAACAAGTCCTCTAGAGTCTGAATGGTCCGCTCTACTGTCCATCTGTCTGCAGATGGAAAGTTGTACTGAAACAAAGCTGCGTGCCCAAGGCCTGCTGCAGACTCTGCCAAAAAAATGAGACGTGACCCGGGGGTCTCTATCCGAAATAATAGTCAATGGGGCACCACGTGATCTGATGATCTCCCGGTAAAACAGATCTACCAATCGATCCAGGAAATCAGTCTTCCGGATCGCTAAGAAATACGCGGATTTGGTTAATTGATCAACGATTACCCAAATCGCGTCATGGCCTCATCATGTCCTCGGTAAACCCACCACTAAGTCCATTGTAATATGTTCTCATTTCCACTCAGGAATAGAAATCTGCTGAAGTAAGCCGGCAGTTCTCTGGTGCTCGGCCTTCACTTGCTGCAGACAAGACATCTAGTGTAAAATCCGCAATGTCTTCCTTCATGTCATTCCACCAATAGAAACACGTACTTCAAATCTTGGTACATATGGGTACCGCCTGGGTGGACAGCAAATCATGAGCGATGAGCCTCCAGAAGTAACTCCTATAAGATCGGATGAGACTGAAGTACGCATAATCTGCCTCGGAAGTGTATAACACCCTCCTCATCTCGTGCGAACTTGGTCTGCTACCCGGAAGCTATCTGGCTGTAATTAAACTGTAAATACTGATCAGCAGCCTAGGGCTCTCGGATCCTCGTCCTGATTGATGACTGAGCAACCATGGTAACCAGAGTACCCTGCTCTGTCCGTCCTTATCCCTCAAGGCCCAACTCGGAGAAGCCTTGAATCAAGTCTGTGACCACAACTCGGTGGCAAGCTAAAGTCCCTCTGGACTTCCTGCTATGTGCATCGACAACCACATTAGCTCTCCCTGGGTGATAGCTAATGGTACAATCAAAATCCTTTAGGAATTCCATCCATCTCCTTTGTCGGAGATTAGGTTCCTTCTAAATAAAATAGATATTTGAGACTCTTATGATCAGTGAGAATCTTAAATGTAACGCCATATAAATAATGTCGTCAAATCTTCATGGCAAAAATAATGGCGACTAGGTCTAGATCATGTACAGGGTAGTTCTTCTCATGCTCCTTCAACCGACGAGAAGCATTGTAACGACCACCCTTCTTACTACTACTACTACTCTCTAAGAGTGACCGTTACTTAACTACTAACTCTGCTTAACCGGTATAATTAAAAACCACGAGGAATCTCTACCGAAAAATTTCGGCAGAGTCTCCCCTGTACCGATGACTAAATCATCAATACAAACAAACTATACTCAGCCACAAGCGGCTGGAACATATATCTTCACAACCACGCAGTATAATATCACAAATAAAAGAAGGAAACTACCCTAATAATAGCAAACAACAATATCACTCCATCAATAGAACCCAACTACAGATGCGGAATAAACTTAATTACAATCTTGACTCATAATAGCATTTAAAGAAAACTAAAGAACTCTAAACAGAAAAGTCTTAACAATTCCTTAGCAAACTCTTGGTCTCCCCATAGTCCAGCCATCACACACCTTCATAACTACCACCTTGTCGCCTTCCTTGCTAAATCTTTTCCTTTCCTTTATCTGCAGTAGGAGGAAGTGCAGTCTATAAGCATAAAGCTTAGTGAGAGCTATATACTCACAAAAACTCGATATGCATGTATATAAATAAAAACATGCTAAAACTGAATGCTAACATGTAAAGCTACTCATGCTCATACATAGCAAAGGAATCATACTAACTGAAATACTAAACATGTATAGCTAATCATGCTCATAAACCAATAAAGGAATCATACTAACTGAAATACTAAACATGTAAAGCCACTAAACATGTAAAGCTACTAAACATGTAAAGCTACTCACGCTCACAAGAATAAAACTATAACTGCATGCTGAAAGCAAATAAAGCTAAACATGCTGAATAATCTAGTAGCAAGGAAACAATTGAAACTACCACTGCATGCTTCAAATAACAAGAAACTAACTTTCTAATTCTAGACAGATTTGAAGCTCGTTTCATTTGTTTCAAAAACTTATACTTTAATACTTCAAAATAATAATAAACTTTTTTTCGGCCCGGCATTGTACCAAATTTACGCGCATCCTTAATAAGAGTCGAGGTAGCTAATCCCGAAACTACTAAGGTACTTCTAGGCGATCTTGTGCCTAGGGGCGATCTAGGAGCCCACCCAATGGACCTTGTGTCCTGGACCTCGTGTCCGGTACATGCCATTAAAAGTAAAATACTTTCTTTTTTAACTATAACTTCTTTATACTTTCCCTTACTTGGCATTTAAGCAAACACCTTGTGTGCGCTTTTGATATTCAATCTTCTGGAATTGAAATCAAGTCTAGACCTTAGTCTTTCTTGCTTATAGTTCTTAAAGACAAAAACTCATGCTTATGTAATAGCAAAGAAACTAATAATTGCATGCTCAAGATATTCTAATAGCAAAAGAGACTAGAAAGTATCACCGTGCACATCTAATGGCAAAGGAAACTGATCATGCTTAATTATTAGCAAATGGAAAATTTCTCATGCTTTACTAACAGCAAACGAAAACTAAACAGCAAGAGAATAATCTAAACAGCATAGGAAAAATCTAAACAACATGCTAAACCCATTCAAATTCCTTCTCCTCTTCTTTAACAAACTCATGACAGCAAAGGTAGATTAACCAAGCTAGGGCAGCAAAAAGGAAATTAACCAACAAAAGAGAATTATCATTGATAACCTAGATTTGAATCTGTTCTTCATGCTTCCTATCTACCATGGAAAAAAAAACCAAATATTCAGCAAACTTCAAAGAATAAAGCTTCGGAATTAAACCTTCTCTAATCATTCTTTACAGTAACAATGAACTAAAAGGAACCATATTCCTAACAGCCAACTTCTAACAGCATGCTTCAAAAAAAAATCAAGAGAAACAAGGAAACACCAAATCCCAATTCGGGAAACTCACGGCAGCACAAAACCAAAATCTTTCAAAAACCAATCGAAGGGAACTACTCCTACTGCAGGTGAGAAGCAACTCACCTTGCTTCTTTGACTTACAACTGAAGAAGATGAAGTATTCTAGGGTTCAGATAACTTGAGTTTTCGGCTTCTACTTGCGCCGACTGATCCTCCTCGACGATGGTGGTCGCACACGGTTGAGGACCCGCCGGAAAAAGCCCTTCGCCGGCGCCGAAGAGAGAGCCCTAGGAGGTGCTGCGTTTTCGCCCGAGCAGAAATCGGCGCCGTCGCGTGAGAAGAGAAGAGGAGAAAGTTAGGTCATGGGAGAAAATAAAACTCCCTTTATAATTAGGATATTCGACTACTAACTATACCTTAAATATAATCCGTTCTTTCCTTAATTAACAAAAACTCGCTGGCATAGCTGGTCAACCTTTTAACCGAAGAATTATTCTCGGATTTTCTAATTTTTAGATATTTTTCCGAGTAGCGGAAGTAGCAAAAATAAATATAAACGAAAACGGCCTAAGCGGGAATCGAACCCGAGACCTATGGTTTAAGGGATAATGTTAGTAACCAGTTGAACCCAGCAGGGCTGTGCTGAGAGAAAGGAGAAACATTTATATTTATATTAGAGTGGGGCCGGAATTATCACTTAATATAAAGAGAAGGTTTAAGTGGGTTTGGTTTATTTTGCTTGGTTCGGCAAACTCCTCCCTCTCCAAACCCTCAACGCCGACGCCACCTCTTCCTCCTCCTCTCTCGGCGCCCAAGCCCCAAGGGCTCTTGGATCATCTTCCGGCGATGACTCCAGCACGGAAAAGGTTCTTCTCTGCGAGAGGAACACGAGGACGTAAGCGGTTCGTCGAACGGAGTAGTTTTCCGGAAAACCTAGCGAATAGAATCGTAAGAAAACCTTGCGATTGAGGTAAGAAACCCCTCACCTGCAGTATAATTGCTCTCGCTTGTTAGTTTTGGCGTTAGTTCAGTAGTTTTACAGTTTTCAGTCTTAGGATGTGCTTTTAGTGCACACCAAGCATTCGGTAGAATGCCCAGTTCAGAAGGATGCACCAATAGGCGTCCTAACAGCATGTAAAATGTATTAGAAACATTTTACTCAGTTTATTATCAGTTATTACAACTATATGGATTAGATATCCATTGGGTGGGCTCCCACAGTAGCCTCTAGTTTCAGATAACCTAGCACTAGGTTCAGATAACCTAGAACAGCAAAGTAAAATAAAACAGTATTCAGTATTTTACTTTTATTCAGTTGGCACTGTATTGGATCAGATATCCATGGGCTGGACTCCCACAGTCGTCCCTAGGTTCAGATAACCTAGTAACCCTGCTGGATTCAGAACTTGCAATCCCGGGTCTCGTAGGGATGCGTGCACAGTAAGTACAGTTGCCAGGGCCCAACAGCATGTTTAGTATTTTCATCTATTATTATATATAGTTTTCCAAATATGTAATCAGTGATGGAAACACTAACTTAGTTTCAGCTACAGTTGATTATCTCAGTTAAGTTCATGATTTGAGTTCATGACCAGTTAGATGTATATGCATGACCAGTTCAGTATGTATGCTTAGTTTCAGATACAGTATGCTATGCTCATCTTGTTTGTATGCCATGATCAGTTCAGTACATGTTTGTATGCCATGCCATGTTGCCATGCTCAGTTCAGTTTTCAAATAGCATGTTTTGAAACCATACTCGCATCGTTGCATGTTTTTGTGAGGTAGATGGTTTCTTACTAAGCTCTTTAGCTTACAGGTACTACTTTTCTTATACTGCAGATACAGGTAAAAGAAAGGTGGACTAACGGAGGCTGGAGGACAATGCTATGGAGGTGTGTGTGTGCAAGGGGTTTGGAATAAAGATCCTAGGGGTCGAAACAGCTTAATTCCAGCATTTACGTTGTTAGTTTATTTATGGTTTAGTCCTTAGCTGGTTCAATGTTTTAATCCAGTAAAACTATGCACTATTCAGTTTGTTCAGTTTAGGACGCATGTAGGTTAATGTTAGATTGTTTTTCATGTATCTAGAACCTATGTCTGTGAGTTGTGGTATGTTCCAGTGCCTGAAAGTTCTGAAATCAGAAACTCTGATTTCATATCGACCGATCCGTTGCAGTATCAGGGTCCTGGATCGGTCAGCCGACCGATCCAGAGGCATACAGTATGCTACTGTATGCTATCTAATCGGTCGTCCGACCGATCCAGCACCGAACAGAAGCATCCCAGCGTCTCCAGGTGCCTGGATCGGTCCGCAGACCGATCCAGCAGGGCACAGAATCGTAGCAAGTTTATCGATCTGTGGATCGATCAGTAGCTAGCTCGGAAGTTAGTTCTGAGTTCCTAGCTCAGATGGGAGGTCAAGTATCCTCCTTAGCACATGTACACCAACCGGAAAGGGTCTTGAATCCTTCCTTATAACAGCATGGGAGTATCAGTTGTCAGATTAACCGAGTCAGTTAGTGAAATTTTATTTTACCCAGTTTCCGCACAGTAGCATCAGTAGTTAATGTAGCGATCCGGCTCACAGCTTAGTACCCAGGAGTTGGGTCGTTACAGAGTGGTATCAGAGCAAGTTCCTTACTTCCTACACACACATCAGCATTGTGCCTACAGCTTCCAAGTAAGAACATCTCTCACTCAGTTTTGTTTTCAGCTTTCATATCAGTTATATGTGCTTTCATGTTTGCTCTCATGTTGGTAGTTAATTAATTCATGTTTACAGTGATAATATTTAACATGTTACCAGTAGTTAACTATAACATGATAGCCTAGTTATATATGTGTTCTCTGCTATTTAGAAAATGGTACGAGGATGTCCAGCTAAAAGCATCGTGGTGAGCCCGGCAGAGAGGCGGGCGATTCGGTGCCTCCCCGGACCTTCTGACTAGTGGCTCATCTGCTCACCGATTAGAGCTAGTGCGGCGGAGATAACCTCCTTAAAGGTTAACCAGACTACTCCCCGTCACTCGATCAGAACCTCACGACTCGGTAATCACGAGGTAGTACCAGCTCGGCTGCGATACGGTCAGCCCCAGATGGCGGGGGCTAAGAGAAGCTTACCTTATCCAGTGGCAGAGAATTAAGCCCGAGAACTTCTCAAGCACCAGCGAACCATGGGATGCTCAGGCATGGTTTAAAACACTGGAAAGCACGATGGAGCTTCTAGACTGGCCAGAGCACGAAAATGTGAAGTGTGCCTCCTTCTGTTTAACAGGAGACGCACGCATGTGGTGGGAGTGGATTAAATCGAAGTGGCCAGTAAACCAGATGACATGGGCCAACTTCGAGAAAGAATTCTTCGAGGAATTCTTTCACATGCAAGTCACGAACCGACACTATGACGAGTTTACAGAATTTCGTCAGGGCAACCTATCAGTTCAGGAAGCCGTGAAGAAATTCAACAGGTTGGCCCGTCTGTGTCCAGAACTAGTCAGCACAGAGAAGGAACGAGTACGGTTGATGCTGAAGATGCTCAGACCAGAGATCGCAATGAATGTGGCTGGTGGCGTTCATAGGCCCCAAACAACCGAGGAGCTAGTGAGTAGTGCTCTGATCACCGAGAACTATCAGCACAGCATCACCAAGCACGTGTTTGAGGAAGGGACAGCAAAGGCAATGACTCTTGAGGAAGGGCTTCGAGAGGGGAGCAAAGCAAGCAAAGTGGCGGTGACCCAAAGGAGGTCGGAAAACATTCCAGACATCCCAAGTGTACTACTTGTGGGAAACATCATCCAGAGTTTGCAGGGTATGCGAGTTGTTTGAATGTGCGGGAAAGGCACATGGCTAGCGATGCCGAACAAAACGATCTTCCTCGACCTCGGTAAAAGGTATGGAGCTCACCGTAGCACTACACCAGATGTATGCTACCTTAGATGGTCCCGGATCGATCGAGGATTAGAAGCCCCGCTACTACCACGAATGCGAGATTTTCTCACGACCAGAGGGCGTAGCAAATGCCTCGGCGATTGTCACGAGTCGGATCGGTATTTCTGACATAATGCAGCTTATTCGATCTGGGCAACCCACTCTTATGTATCGGGGCATTTAGAAATTAGCAACACCTCGGTACTCGGCGATCGGTTTACAACACTACCTCGGGAGACATTATGGCATCTACGCTGGCAGCTCGAGCGGTGCGGTCATTATCGAAGAGAACTTTTGGTGATCGATAGTGCTAGAAATGACACTCGATGTCATCTTTGGAATGGATTTTCCGATCGAATCTGGCGCTTCTATAGAGTGTAAGTAGCAGAAGGTCATATTCTAACACGAGGCAATCTGATTTGAGTAAATGGGAAAACCAAAGAGAAAAGCCGTGAAGTTCCTCTGACTGAAAGCACAATAGCTAATGGATTCGGGATGCATGGGATTTTTAGCAAATGTAGTCAACACCGGTCAGGACAAGAACCAACAGCTAACAGACGTTGAGTCATTTGTGACTACCAAAGATCTTCACGAAGAACTACCGAGCTTAGCAGCGGAGATTGAATTTGAGATAGAGCTCATTCCGGCACAAATCCAATTTCAAATGCCGTACTGCATATCAATGAGCGAAGGAACTTAGAGAGCAATTCTGAGCTTCTTGACAAGGGTTTCATCGCCTAGTCACTCACCATGGGAGCACGTGTTGTTCGTGAAGAAGAAGGATGGAAGCATGCCTATGCATGAACTAGTGCCTTGAACGGATCACAATTAAAATAGGTACCCTCTCCCTAGGATAGATGACCTGTTTGATCGCCTAAAGGGAGCCACGGTGTTCTCTAAAATTGACCTCGGATCGGGATATCACCGGGTTAGAGTCAAGAAAGGTGATATACCTAAAATAGCTTTCGGGACCAGATACGGACATTATGAGTTCGTAGTCATGCCCTTTGGCGTGACAAATGCTCCAGCTACTTTCATGGACCTGATGAACAGAGTGACAAGTTTGTCATCGTGTTCATCGATGACATTCTTATCTATTCGAGCACTCGGAGGACCATCGGGAGCATGAAGATTTGCGGATCCTTGTGGGAACCAGTGTACACCAAATCACGAAATGTGAATTTTTCAGTAGCCTTTCTAGGTCACATCATCTCAAGGATGGTGTTATGGTAGATCAGCAAGATAGAAGCGGTAAATAGCGGAAGAGACCGAGGCATGGGAAATCGAGCTTTACGGGATTAGCGAGGCTACTGAAATTCGTGAGGACTTCTCCGGATAGCCTCCCCAGCAGCGGCTCTCACGGGAAGAAGAAATTTTAGTGGACAGAGGATTGTGAGAACAGCTTGCTGAACTAAAGCGGATTGACCGGTGCTCTATTTTAGCTATACAGGAAAACACGAGCGGCTTCGACATCTACAGTGACGCCTCTAAATTGGGATTAGGAGCAGTACTAATGCAACAGGGCAAGGTGATCGCCTATGCCTCCAGACAACTCAAGGATTATGAGAGGAACTATCCTACTCACGACCTTGAGCTTGCAGCAGTGGTGTTCGCTCTCAAGATTTGGAGACATTATTTGTACGGAGCTCAGTGCAGAGTGTATACAGATCATCAAAGTCTGAAGTTTTTTATAAATATATAAGCATGAGTTAAAAAAAATTTAAAATAAAATCAAAAAAACAAAAACAAAAGCAAGGTTACATGCGTCTTTTTGGCGGGGGAGAGAGAGGAAGTGGAAGGGGTGCGCATTGACGGGGGAAGCAATTTGCTTAGAGGATATCATTGATATATATATGCTAGTTAATTTATAATTACATGTGATCACTGCTTAACGCGGTATTTATTAATATGCTTTTTTTTTTGTAGATATTAAGGTTATTGCCACGTCATTTCCCTCCGTAAAATTATGTCGCTTGAAGTCGTCGTTAATGTCTGGAATTGACCGTCATACACAAGACCGGCCCCACCTACTCCTTTGCGTGGATCGCAAGTATATTATTGCGTGGACGGGTAGAGGGCCTTGAATTGGAGAGATCGCTTTCCTTCCTCTTTGATTTCTTTCCGTGGAGAAGACTCTTCGCCACCTTTCTTTTCCCATCCTCCGCTCCGCCTCATCTCTTTCTTCGCCTATTGCATTCGCAGGGCGATTTCTCAATTTCTTCTTCGTTTCGGATCGGTAATTGAGAGAGAGAAGAGAGAAAGGGGGAGAGTGAGGGGAAGGGATGAGGTGGGAAGGCGTGGACGATGAGCTCGCGAGGATGGTGTCGGAGACGAAGCTGAACGACGCGCGCGACCGCCGGAGGATCCGCGAAGCCTTCAAAGGCGTCCAGCTCGAGATCGACCATTGCCTCCTCAAGGTACTTTTCGCATCGGGAACTTGTTAGTTGATAGTGGAGATCTTCTTTTGCCTCCTCGCCTGTTTGGTGATGATATACGACAAGCTATCGGTCTTAGGGTTTGTTTATTGTTGAAAGTTGAAACATGTGGGTTTTGCGTTTTGAAAAGACAGAAATGCAATTGTAACGTGATTTAATTGTGACGCGTTGTCTCTCTGATTTGTTCGAGCGAGAAAGCACTGGGCTTTCGATAGATTTTACGGCACTTAACCACAGATTCTGCTTTATTTTGAACTCTTCCTCTGGAGATGGGGCCTCTGGATGCTTCCAAGAGGAATGAGTTTTTCTATAGTAATTCATTTGTTATTCTTTTAATTCGACACGTATTCATATGAATCAAAACGTATGCTTTTTAATTAATGTGTTTGAAAACAGATTTTTGCACATACCGTACCTTCCCTGTAGCAATATATTTTGCTGCAATATGGAGAGTAAATCTCCACAAGTAGTCAATTTAGAATGATTTTTCTTCAAATATTTCATGATTCAGTTCAGTTCTTCATGAAGAAAGTTTATGTACAACTTTTTTGTGTCATTACTTGCAGGCACAGTATGATGGATTAAAGACAGAAGAGGTGAGATCATTTTTTTTTTTTGGCTTGAAAATAGAATCCTTTGCAGGTTTGCTTCTGCTTCAATTTTCATCTTCTTGTCCTCTTTCCTTTCCTTCTTTCTCTGTATGCTTGCCTTATGCTTGTTACTATGGATTGCTAGATCTTTACATCTTCAGCGTTAAAGAGTAAACTGTAAATTATCCCTCAATATTAGTATTCTACATTCTTGCTCATTGGTAGATTGGATTTCAAGTCAATCCTGAACTTTTGGTATCTTTTAGATCTTTCGATATTAATTAGAGGTCATGTTCATTCTATCTTATTTTAGGGAATGAATATTGTAGTATTTCTATGCAGTTATATGAGGTGAACTCTAGAGGAGTCGAAATTTTCTCCAAAAGCTGGCTTCCTGAAAATTCTTCTATCAAGGCTCTTGTTTGTTTCTGTCACGGCTATGGAGACACCTGTACCTTTTTCTTCGAAGGTTTGCTTTCTGTCTATATTTATCTCTGACATGTTTCTGGCAATGATTTACTTGCCTTCTAATTGTCTGCATGTTGCAATACTCAGGTGTTGCCAGGAAGCTAGCATCATGTGGCTTTGGAGTTTTTGCTATGGACTACCCTGGATTTGGTCTTTCAGAAGGACTTCATGGCTATATACCAAGCTTCGATAGTCTTGTAAATGATGTCGTGGAGCATTTTTCCAAAATCAAAGGTGGGTCACCTTTACTCTTCAGTTTTTGAATGCTCAATTTTTTTGCCACTAGAAATTTGCTACCTTTGAAATTGCAAATTCGTGCTTTGTTTGGATGGCAGAGAAGCCTGAGTACCATGGCCTTCCGAGCTTTCTGTTTGGTGAATCAATGGGCGGAGCTGTGGTTCTTAAGGTGCATTTCAAACAACCAGATTCTTGGACTGGTGCAATTTTAGTAGCACCAATGTGCAAGGTAAAATATTTGACATGAATCTTTTGGACTTTCATCGTTCGACCTGTGTTTCCCTAAAATGAAGTATTTATTATTAGATAGCAGATAATGTTATTCCTCCATGGCCTGTGAAGCAATTCCTCATCGGTATAGCTAAACTTTTACCAGAAAGGAAATTAGTTCCTCAAAAGGATTTAGGAGAAATGGCTTTTAGAGATCCAAAGAAATTACAGCAGGTCAGTCTGAAACTTTGATCAGATTATTCATTCATCTCTTATTGCTTCCCATATGATTCTTGGTATTATTCTATAAAATTCTCGATTCCTTTGTCCAATTTGTCCTTTTCTCATAACCATATAACATATAAGTGATACATAAAACAGTGTCTTTTGATTGCAGACCAAATATAATGCCATTGCTTATAAGGGAAATCCACGCCTGAGAACAGCAGTGGAAATGCTGAGAACAACCCAGGAGATAGAGCAGCGATTGCATGAGGTATGAGCATGACTAATAATTTTGTTTACAGGTTTTGCTATTACTTTTAATACTCCATCTAGCATTTGTCGAAATATGAATTACAAATGTTATTTATCTAATAAGACGTATCCCTAGATTATTCTTGTAGTGAATTTAGGGCAAAAATGGAAAATCCATTGAAGTGATACCAATTAATGGACATGATATTCCATATGAATTCTAGATTTATTAGAATCTAATCTGCCAAGACAGTGACACTCATTACTTGGAGCAACAGTAGGTGATTGAAGAGAGGAGCTTCTAGATGTGAACATTATGTCTCCTTGTACTAACAGGAAATAGAAATAAGGATGTGAAATGATCCATCATACTTTATTCAAAGTGTTGGATGGTTAGGAAACTTCACATGAAAAAGTTAATGTAGTAAAGTAAATATTACAGTGCTAAGAGCCTAAGATGGATGCGTGAGGTTTCAAGAAAAATAAGAAATAATTGTATACATGGGCAACTAAGAAACAAGAGATGGACTCAGTCATCTTTCTTTAAAGTTCAAAATTTGATATATATTTGATTAAATGGACTCAGTCATCATAGAGTAAAACCATGTACTAACAGTAGGAACTAAGAAACAAGAGATGAACTCTAAAAATTTTTAGACAAAAATCCAAAGGATGCCCCAAATTATGTAAATCATCAAAAAGGAAGCTTCTTTTTTTTAAAAAAAAATAAATAAATAAATCAATCAAAGGAACACTTCATCAAAAATTTTATTCCCAGAATATTCCTTATTTGATAGTGTTATAATAGTTATCGGTAATGCTATAATGTGCAAAAGTTACTAAGTAGCTTCTATAATTATTTGCAAGTGATTTTAGAGTTTAGGAATTAAGATTCAACTATAACTATTTTAAAGTCATTTTGAGTAATTTAAAGTGATTTTAATAATTTTGACCAAGTTAATATATATATATATATAATAATGATTTGTGTGTAGTAATTTTGATGAGTGAATAGTTAATTTTTTATGGTTATCGAATAGCTTTTATATGTTGTAGCACCTACTCATTTGTAACATCTGAATTTAACACCAATCAAGTTTCTCCTCAGGTATCTCTACCACTACTAATCCTTCACGGCGAGGCTGACATCGTGACCGATCCTTCAGTTAGCAAGGCTCTGTATGAGCAAGCTCGCAGCGCCGACAAGAAACTGCATCTTTACAAGGATTCATATCATGCGCTTCTAGAGGGCGAGCCTGATGAGATTATTTATCAGGTTTTTGGCGATATCATCTCTTGGCTGAACAATCACGTTGAAAAAATTTAACACCAAAATAATTAATACTAGAGTATAAACAACGTTGGGAGCCGAGAGTAATTCATATCGAAAACTGCCCATTCTTATATGATTCTCCAGCATTAATTAATGTTAATTCTGAGTTATTCGATGTGTTACAGTGACCGTGATACCATAATAAGACCATTAGGTCCTTAAGTTTTTAATTTTAATAAGCTTATGTACATATTTTCGGAGCTGCATTTAATGAGATAAATCATGAACACTAATAACTAGTTTTACAATAACAAATAATTTCGAGACAATTACAAAGAGAGAAATTTAATGATTTTTTAAGGAAAAAATAATGATGATGATGGTAACGAATAAGTTTAGCAATTTGATCATTTGGGCGAGGGCAAAAGCGGTGAATTCTTCTCCCGCCACGTTTCCACCACTAGCGGCGGACCCCTTCTCAAGTCCGCCGCCGTAACAACCCCGTCGTCGTCGCTCATGTAAATCCTCCCCTCCCCACCGGAAACTCCCACCACCCGCCGCCGGCGGGTGGTCCGCCACTCGGCGGAGGCCGCGGGGGTCTGCTCGCCGGACGCCCTGGCGTCCCACACTCTGACCGCAGCCGCAGCCGCCGCGCTCTGAGCCGCCGAGAGGACGACCGCGGGGGACGCCAGGCTCGCGGCCGCAGCCGGGACATGCGCGAGGAACGATCGGAGCACCTCGCCGCGGTTCAGGTCCACGAGCGAGATCAGGCCGCTTCCGGCGCGGTCCAACCTTAAGCCCAATCCCTCCCACGTCCTCACCACCGCGCCGCCTAACGGCAGATCTAAAAACCCGCCATCCCACCTCCAGTCCACGCCGCTGTTGCCCGACGCCGAATCGTCGAAGAGCGACGACGGCGGATCATCTTCCTCCTCGTCCTCATCTGACGGCGATTCTGAGGACTCCACATCGTCCTCGTCATCATCGCCGGAGAAGGAGAAGTTGGAGTGCAACGAAATGGCCGATGCGGAACGGCGGAACCTGAGAAGCGCGAGCTTGGCGCGGGCGAGCAGGAACCCATAGAAGGCGGCTAACCCAGCGACGAGGAGGGCGACGGAAGTCCAGGCGCCGGCGAGGTCGGAGAGAAGGCGAGCGGCCAGTCCGGGAATCCGCAGCGCCTCCGCCACCACAGGTATCTCCATCAAATCCCTAACCCTAATGCAAAATTATCGGAAGAAAAGAAGAGACGCAGCGTAGCGGGGTGGGTTTACCTTAAATACACCTGCGGAGTAGCTTAAGGAAGGAGGCACGAAGGTTTCTTGGCGGAAATGGATTGGGATGCTGCGTCAGCACGTGTTCACCTTGGGGTAAGGCCGGCGAGTATCCGCTATCGAATTTCAAACAGCGAATGCGCTTATCCGTCCAGTTTGTAAGCAACTGACCAATAGTAAGCTGCTCCCTGATTGGAGGTGACAGCGATATCCCGCCCCGGTCAGGGATGCGCGGTCGCGGGAAATGAGGGTCCACGCGTGCGACACGTGTGGGTTTGGTACGCAGCGCCGTCAGAATTAATGAGCAGAGGAACGAAGACGGGCTACGCGTGGTCAAGATTCAAAAGTAGAATTAAGTATAATTTATATTTTTTAAAGAAAAATCGACATTTATAGTATGGAATGATATGGAATTCCATTCATTTTAGAACTGGAATTGAATTTCATATTTTGGAATGATTTTTTAGCTAATAATTAATATGAAATTCAATTTCAATTTCATCAAATAAGGTAAAAGTAAATCACACCTCTTTATGTGTGATTTAGATAGGGAATTCAATTCTCCATATTATGTCTATTGTGCCCTCATTCTCTCTTCTTTGTAAAAAAGAAAAGAAAAAAGAGAGAAGGATAAAATGGTAAAACATAAGATTCCATAACTTAAGTTGCAATTCATTCCAAACATGAGAATTGAATTCAATTCCTTATGGAATTCAATTCAATTCCATGACTTAAGTTATTTCCAAACAGGATGTTACTGAACCGATGATCAGGATTCAAAAGTTCGAAAAATTAAGTAGTGCTTTTTAATACAAATTAAAGGTTTAAATTTATTAAGGTAATTTAACTCGGGCCCAAATTTAGAGAAAGTGTGATGAGATAAAATATGGAGAGAGAGTATGGTAAAATAGATTGAAGAGAGAGAAAGTATAATGAAAAAATGAGAAGAGAATGAAGAGAGAGAAAATAATGAGAGTGTGTGTGATGAGAGAGAATACAGAGAAAAAATAGTAAAGAATGTGTGATGAGAGAGAATGAGGAGAGAGAAACTATGTTGAGAGAGAAAATGTGATAATAGAATAAGGAGAGAGAAAGTATGATGAAAGAGAAAAGAGAGAGTGAAATGGAAAAAATGAATAAATATACTAAGGGTATTTTCGTCCAAAACTTAATTTTTATTCTTATTTCATTAAAACCTAAGGGAGGGGGTGAGTTTCATCCATACCCAAATTTTTGGATTTTATTCTAAAATCTTGATTCCATTTCCATCAACCAAACACAAGCAAGGGCGGATCTAGGCGAGGGTTGGAGTGGGCTGAAGCCCTCACCAAGATCTATCAGAGTTAGACGAAGGCGGATCCACCGCCTTGAGAGGAGAGGGATGTCAGGGTGGCAGCGGGTGTGAAGGGGTCGCCCCAAAGGATGAGGCCGACATCGATTAGCAGGTGGCGACGTAGTAGGCTGTGAGAGTGTTGAGGAGAAGAAAACGGGCTTCAAAGTAGCTGTTGATGAGGACGGTGAGTCGATCTGGGCAGATCTAGAAGGGATCAGGGGTCGCAGGCCTCGAAGTAGGATTCGAAATAGAAGAGTAGCGGTGAGACACTAGAAAACAGCAAAGGAAGGAAGAGGAAAAGCAACATCTATTTAGTTTAGGGTTTATTAAATTAATATAATTAATTTACATTACCTTTTATGATGTAAGTTACACGTTTATTTGTAATTTATTAATTTAATATTTTTATCCTTTTATGATATCGAATTAAATTTTTTATTATTAAATATATTTATTGTTGTAAAATAAAATTTGTTAGCCCTCGTTAAAAATTATCTCTGGATCCGCACCTGAACACAAGGTTTGGGAATGAATCCATTTCCCCATTCCCAAACCTCTAAATCAAACGTCACCTTACTTTCTCTTTCTTTCCTCTTGCCCAGCTTCTCTCTTTTCCTTTGTTTTGTTTATATCGGATAGTTGGCGTTTAAAGTTTAATATTTTAATATATATTTTTTTATGAAAAATAATAAATATTGAAAAATATGATTGGACTTTTTATTGTCGTAGAAATTCATAAGACTTGAAATGTTAGAATCCTTACCATCTCAAAAATCTATAAGATCTAAAATCAAAAATGATTATAATATGAGGTCTCTAAGTCAACCAGTAGATTTTGACCGAAACCTACTGATTGACCTAGATATATTCAATTAAATTCATTTTAGATCATGTGGATTTCTGATATGGCAAGAAGTTCAACGGTGCTTCCATTACTTATTTCGATTTATCCGGGGATGTTAAAATTTAATAAGAAAAAATAGATAAGAAATCCTACGTTGGGCCTAATGTAGTATTTCTTACCGATTATTTCTTATTACATTTTAATACCTCCAAATAAATTGAAATAAGAAATGGAAGTATTGTTGGACTCCTTGTAACCTCGGAAATTCACAGAACCTGAAATGATTGCAATTTGAGCTCTCTAGGTCGATCGATGGATTTTGATCGAAACCCACTAATTGACCTAAACATATCTGATTGGATTCATTTCAGGTCCTGTGAATTTCTTAGATTGCAAGGAGTCCAACGGTGTATTCCATTGGTTATTTCGACTTCTCCAAAGATGTTAAAATGTAATAAAAAAATTTGACAAGAAACCCTACATTGGGCCTAATATGAAGAATCGGTAAGAAATTCCACATTGGCCTGATATGATTCATATCAAACTCGCGTTGGGCTGATATAGAATCATTACATACCCACGTTTAGGGTTTAGCTGATTCATTTGATAAACATTTTAACACCTCTAGATAAGACGAAATAAGTCATGGAGTGCACCGTTGAACTCCTTACCGCCTCAAAAATCGACAGAACCTGGAATGGTTACAATTTGAGATCTCTAGGTTAATTAGTGGATTTTAACGAAAAACCAATGATTGACTTATAGTGGTTTGATTGGAACAATTTTAGGTCCTATGGATTTTTTAAGTTACAAGGAGTCCAACATATCAAGTCCAACGTGAGTTTTCTTATTGATTTTTCTTTATTACATTTTAACACCTTTAGAGAAATTGAAATAAGCAATGGAGTACACTGTTGGACTCCTTGCAACCTTGGAAATTCACAGAACCTAAAATGATTGTAATCTGTGATATCTAGGTAGATTAGTGAGTTTTGATCGAAACTCACTAATTGATCTAAACATGTTCGATTGGACACATTTTAGGTCTTATGGATTTTTAAGGTTGCAAAGAGTTCAACGGTGCCCCTTATTGTTTATTTCGGCTTCTCTAGAGATGTTAAAATGTAATAAAGAAAAATCAATAAGAAACCTCACATTGGACTTGATATGATTTGAAACTCACTGATTGATTTAAATAGGTCCAATTAGATCCATTTCAGGTCATGTGGATTTATGAGGTTGTAAAAAATCCAATTGTACCCTCTATTGTTTATCTTGGCTTCTCCGGAGGTATTAAAATGTAATACGGAAGAATCAACAAGAGGTCTGATATGAAGAATTGGCAAGAAACACCACGTTGGGTTTGATATGATTCATATAAGGCCCAAAATGAGATTTCTGACTGGTTTTTCCTTCTTAAATTTTAACACCTCAAGAAAATCGAAATAAGCAATGAAGATGACCATTAGACTCCGTGTTGTTGGGACCTTGACGCCGCTAGAGGGAGGGTGAATAGCGTCTCACCTAAATCATTACTTCTTATACTTGTTAGTACGCAGCGGAAAACAAAATACAAACTAACAAGAACAAAACTAAACCCTATAAACAATAAGGAAAGATAATAAACCAAAAACAAACCGTAACACAAGGCGTTTACGTGGTTCGGATATTAGGGCTCCTACTCCACGACTGTCCGTAAGGTGGACGATCCCAATCCGTCGGTGGATGACTCCCCGGAAACCTCCCGGGTAGCTCAAACCTCCTTCTCGGTGGAGAAACCTCACCACAATCTTAATCCAAACACTCTTAGATCACAAGAAGAGTTTGGAGGCTTTGAAAGACTACTAATAGGGGTTAACCACTTCTATTTCGTCAACCATTCCCAAGCACACCGAACTCTATTAAATAGAGCTCGAGAGGAAAACACTAAGTTGTTTTCCCGTTACCAGTCGACTGGTATATGTACCAGTCGACTAGTCCTTTAAGTGAAACTGACCGTTACCCAACGATCGACTATCAGTCGACTGCTACAGTGTACTAGTCGACTGCTATAGTAACTAGTCAAGTGCTACAGTGCTGCTACAATGCCACAACATTGCTGCTGCAATGTCGCTACAATATCGCTACAGTAAATCCTAAAACTATAGGATTTTGCCCCGAGTACAATCAATCAGCACTCGTCCTCGCCTGACCAACCTAGACCTAGCCTTCTAGCCTCCTCCATCAGCCTCGCGTCCCTCGGATGTCTCCCCATCCTTTACGTCTTGCCTTCTAGTCCTTCCTTCGGCCTTGTCCTTATTGTCGGGTCTTCCTTTGCCAAGAGGCTCCTCACCTCCGGGACTTCATCCATTGTCAAGTCACACTTGAATTTACGTTGTCAAGACTACATACTTGGGCTTACACCGCCAAGACTCATCCTTAGATTTTTCTCCTCTGCCAAGATTACACTTGGACTTTCCTTGTTGTACCTGTATCCGACACACTCATAATGCATATTAAATACAACAATAAACCTAACTTAAACCTTTGCCCAAACATCAAAATCTAGGGCACCTAGATTGCTCCAACACTTGTAACCGCAAATATTCATAGGACATGAAATGGTTGCAATATGAGATCTCCAGGTCAATTAGTGGGTTTTAGTCAAAATTCGTTGATCAATGTAGAGACCTCATATTGCAACAATTTCAAGTCTTGTAAATTTTTGATATTACAAGGATTTCAATGGTGCCCTTCATTGTTTATTTCATTTTAGCTGGATGTGTTAAAATCTTATCGAATGAATTAGTTAAACCCTAAACGCTAAGAGTCTGATATGATTTGCATATTAGACTCACGTTATGCATGCAAAAAATAGAAACAGAGAATAGAGAGAAAAAAAGAGACTTTGTACGTATAGGAGAGAAAAAAGATAAGAGAAAAAGTTAGTTTTAGCATAGGGGTAGAATGAGAAAATCACATAATTGAGTGTGCATTTTGGTAAATATTAAAATAATTATGTCTTTTGGTCAATTCAGAAATTTACTTACGGCCTTGGTAAATTGTTGAATTTTTTACTATATCCATTTAAGTTGTCGAATTCAAATATAAGAATATATATAGTAAGGATGGAATCAAGAATTTCATATCAGAGGGAGGAAAAAGTTTGTATGTTTACGATGAGGGGAAGGTTTGGCTGTGTTATTATTCGACCTTCACTTTATAACTCTAATACTTTTTTACTATAAAACGAAATCCATCAATTATTTTAGATAAAATTGGCTGATGGGCTTAATTTTTTTTTTTGAATTACTTCGTATTAAAATTAATGTATTCTTGCAACCCTCCTTAATATATCTATGTCATCATATTTAAATTTGGAGAACTATGGTTCAGGAGATGTGTCACTCGTATTTACGGGTGGATCGTGGTCGCGATCCGGCTGTAATTAGTTGTGATTTCTTCTTGAGTTCATCGTCCTCATCAGGTTATAATTTGATTTGGAGCGGGCAGCCGGAGGCCCCCCGAAGGCCTCCGGTGGTGGATAAGTGTCCAGGTTTCTGGACGCCGAGCGAGGGTGTCCTTCGGGCAGCCTCTGACAGTATGCTCCGAACCAAACTATAATTTGATGGGGGCGATGAACCCAGGAAGGAATCACAACCAATTGCGGTTGGATCGGGACCACGATCCTACCATAAATACGAGTGACACATCCCCTGGACCACAAAAAGTAATCCAGGAGATCCTGTCTCTTAAATTTGATAGTGTAAATTGAGAGTAATGAATTTTGAATTTATAAAAATTTAATTAAATTTGTCACACACTCCTAATAAGTTTTTATGACAATGATAATCAATGGGTTTATAGACTCTCTAATTTAAAAAATATTAAATTTTTAAATTTTTAAATGAGTTTGAGAAAAAATTTATTGATAAATATAGAAAATATTAAATTATTTTCAATCAAAATTAATGTAGTTTTAATTTTTTTTTTTAATGTATCTATACTTTCAGATTTAGATTCGATAGCTTAACTTATGGCGATCCTGAGAGGGTTGGAGTTGTGCGTGGATAGGCAGCTTTCCCCGATTTGGCTGGAGTCTGATTCTCTGGTGGCATTGCATATCATCAGGTCTCCTGGTATTTCCTGGGAGTTTCGGGAGGAGATCTTACGGATCAGAAGGCTTGTACGACAGCATGGGGTCAGATGTACACACATATATAGAGAGGGGAACGCGGCTGCAGACTTCCTCGCCAACCAGGCATATCAGGTGGAGGGGGAGAGGGTGATGGAGGGGCAGGAGATTGATGGGTTGCTACTTGGTATCTGCAGGATGGACAGATTGGGCTTGCCGTATATCAGGAGCTCTTGCAAGCCAGGATAGCACACTCGATGTAGGGTGAATAGCTCCACCTTAGAGCTATCTAGCCCGCAGCAAACGGCTGCGGTAAAGGCATCCTAAATCCGTTGATAGCTGTGGCTTTGCTAAAAAGCCAAATAGGGTGACTAGATCCACCTACGGTCTAGCTAGCCCGTAGCAAACGGCTGCGGTAAAGGCGTGACAAATCCGTTGAGGGCTGTGGCTTTGCCAAAAAGCCAAAGAGGGTGTGTAGGCCCACCATTGGCCTACCTAGTCCGTAGCAAACGGCTGCGGTAAGGACACACTAAATCCGTTGATAGCTGTGGCTTTGCTAAAAAGCCAAATAGGGTGACTAGATCCACCTACGGTCTAGCTAGCCCGTAGCAAACGACTGCGGTAAAGGCGTGACAAATCCGTTGAGGGCTGTGGCTTTGCCTAAAAGCCAAAGAGGGTGAGTAGGCCCACCATTGGCCTGCCTAGTCCGTAGCAAACGGCTGCGGTAAGGACACACTAAATCCGTTGAGGGCTGGTCACTTGCCAAAAGTGAACATCGGGTGTGCTGGAGGACTGTTTGGGAGCGGAGCAGGAAAGGACATCGGTTTTACCTCACTGATGTCTTTGATGGCGATTCATGGAGCTTGGGCAGCGGAGCAGGAAAGGACATCGGTTTTACCTCACTGATGTCTTTGATGGCGATTCATGGAGCTTGGGCTGGACTTTCTTGGGTGCGGCTCTAGGACTATGTTGGCACTATTATCATGGAGCGCGGATGACAGATATGGTGGATGATAGCGGGGCAGGAAAGGACATCGGTTTTCCCTCACTGATGTCTTTGATGGCGATTCATGGAGCTTGGGCTGGACTTTCTGGGGTGCTGCTCTAGGACTACGTTGGCATTACTATCATGGAGCGCAGAGGACAGCTATGGTGGGCGGCAGGTGAGAGACAGTGGTTGGTTGACCTATGTGGATCTGTAGGAGCTTGGAAGCCATTGGTTATCACATGTAAAGCTTTACTCTATCTGTTAGGTGTTGCAAAATCACATGTACTCTCTTGCAAGAGAGAAACCCCTTGTACCCCTAGGCTAGCAGGTCAGGTTTGGTCCCCCTGATAGCCTGGGCTTTTCCTTGGTGGAATAAAGGTCTCTTTAAAAAAAAAAACCCCTAAACCCCTAAACCTAAAACCCTAAAACCCTAAAACCCTAAAACCCTAAAACCCTAAAACCCTAAAACCCTAAAACCCTAAACCCTAAACCCTAAACCCTAAACCCTAAACCCTAAACCCTAAACCCTAAACCCTAAACCCTAAACCCTAAACCCTAAACCCTAAACCCTAAACCCTAAACCAACGCTCTCTCTCCTCCCTCTCCACGCGGGCGGCGATTCTAGGGCGATCAGCCTTCTCGGGCGAGCGGCAATGGCTGCCGGCGCTTCCAAAGCGCCGGCGCCGGCCCCCCTGCCGCCTGAGCATGCTTCCGGCCCTTCCTCGGTGGCCCTCCATCAAAACCCGCGGCTCCACAATGGTGCAACGGGCGGGGAGGCGACGGCTCAAGGTGGCGAAGCCCTAGCGGCGGCGGCGGTGCGAGACGTTGGTGGCGATGATGGCAAGGCAGCGGCAGCGCAGGGTGGTGGTGGGGTAGACGACGGCAGGGTGGTGGTGCATGGAGTGGGTGGGGGTGAAAGTCGGGCGTCGGCGGCGCGTGGTTGTCGCGGCGGAGGTGGCTCCCCGACCGCGATGCAGGTGAAGACGAGCACCACCCCTCCGGCTGGTGCAAGCGAGATGAGGGAGGAAGGCATGCAGGTGTCGGAGGCGGTGAGGGTGTTGGTGCAATTGTTGGTGGCGGTTCTCGGCGGCTGTGGAGAAAAGACGGCCTCGGGGACGACGGGGACGGCGGCCTCGATGCTGCAGCAGGTACGCAGGCTCACGGCGCTGCCGGGGAGAGACGATCGGACGTGCGGCGTGGGCGATGCACAGGGCAGGGACGCAGGGAGCCACCCCTGTCACCCTAACCCTAACCCTAACCCTACCTGGGGGGCGCCGGAGAAAGGGAAGACGCAGCAGGCAGTAACAGCGGCGGCAATCCCGACCACGCGCCTGCCCAAGGAGATGCAGCAGAGGCTGCTGCCTGCCCTGTCGCCGGCGCTCTCGCCGGAGCTGGTAGCGGCGATCATGGAGGCCTTGACGGGGAAGACCTCGGGGGCGACGGGGGAGGCAGCCTCGGCGATGCAGCAGGCGTGCACCCTCCCTGTGCTGTTGGGGAGAGCGGCTGGGACGTGCTGCATGGGAGAGACACAGGCCTGGGCGGCCGGCGTAGCAGGGAACCGCCCCCGCAACCATAACCCTAACCCTAAACCGGGGGCGCTGGCGGAAACGTGGACGCAGCAGGAAGCTGGGGCGGCGATCTCGAACAGGCGCACGACCTTGGAGGTGCAGCAGAGGCGGCTACCTGCCCTGTCGCCGGCGACCGCGCCGGAGCTAGCAGCGGCGATTGTGGAAACGGGGATGCAGCAGGAAGCGGTGGCTGGGGCGGTGATCTCGACGACGCGCACGACCTCGGCGACGCGCACGACCTCGGAGATGCAGCAGCGGCCGCTGCCTACCCAGTCGCCGGCGCCTTCGCCGGAGCTAGTAGCGGCGATCGTGGAGGCTTTGGCGGAGGTGATGCGGCTATGGGACGCACCTTTGGCGCCAGCCGGGGCAGCAGGCGGGGTCCCGACGGCGATGACATGCCATGCAGTGGCCGGAGAGGGTGGTGCGCCGGCAACCGGTGGAGTTGGGGCGATTTGCATGAGTTCGGATCCAGCGCCGGCACCTCCTTCTTCGCGTGGGAAATTGTACGTGGAGGCTCTCGCTCCAAGGTCACCAAGGGCGGCCAAGAAAAGTTTTGAGGAGGTGGGAGTCAACTTCAAGGAGATTTCGATGTGTAACAACGTGCCAGGGGTTTTCTACAACGACGAGGAGGTAAAAGCTTTATCTGATACATATAAGTTTTCCCTGATAGGCAAGTTCTCTGGCAGGAGACCTCCCCCTCAGATTGTGTACCAAGGTTTCAAGGGGCTGGGATTATCAAGCCCCTACAACATTCGGTTTCTACGTGCTGGGCACATCTTTTTGCACCTTACTTCAAATGAGGACATGGCCAGGATTTGGACTAGGGGAGTCTGGCGCATTGGTGGCTCTATACTCAGAATCTTCAAGTGGACACCGCACTTTTCCTATGAGGCTGAATCATCCTTGGTCCCAGTTTGGGTACAGTTTCCTGATCTTCCAGTTCATATGTTCAATAAAAATTGTGTGTTTTCGATGGCTCGGATTGTAGGGTGTCCTATCAAGATAGATGAAGCCACAGCAGATGGCTCTAGACTCTTTATGGCCAGAGCATGTGTGGAGATTGATCTCTTGAAGCCCAGGGTGGAGCAGTTCTTGATCGGAATTGGAGAGGAGCACAGGCTGCAGAGAGTTGTGTATGAGAGGACACCAGAGTACTGCCAGTATTGTAGGCACCTGGGACATGCAGAGGCGGATTGCTATGTGGCAGGGAACAAGCCACGACCTGAGTGGCACAGAGACAGAGTGGATCCGATTCCCCCAGGCGCAGACCTGAGAGACAGACTTAATCAGAGGGAACGAGACAGGAAAGGCAAGGCAGTGGTGGTGGAGGACTCAAAGGCACAGGATTTTCAGAGGGTTGGTGGCAGGAGGACTGGACAGACATGGGCACGTAAGCAGCTACCTTGCAGGATGGGCCAGGAAGCTGCACAGGGGTTACATACTCAGGTGAATTCTTTTGAGGTGCTGAAGGATACAGGAGAGGAGGAGGTGGCAGGGGATGACGTGATGGAGGTGGCTGGTGGTAAGGGGGCGCTGGGAGACACTCCACAGGTGGGAACAGAGACAGATGACAGTGTGGGGGGAGAAGAGGACAGGGTGGTTGAGACTCAGTTAGTGGAGGTGGAAGACCGAATGCCAGGGCAGTTGGGATAGCAGCAGACATTAGGGCGGACATCTCAGGTTTTGGGTCAGCAGGACACTGCCTCAGTGGAGGGAGGAGAGCAACAGGTGGGGGACCAGTCATCCCAGAGTTTCGGCCAGGGGGAGCAGGCTTCTCAGACAGTACAGAGGTCAGGCATAGGGGCACAGCAGAAGGACACAGATGGAGCACAAGGACAGGGGGGATTCTCCAGGGGGTTGCAGGATGTCAGCTTGATCAGTGGCGAGGAGCCCAGGGTACTGGAGACATCGGGGGAGCTGCAAGAGGATGATTGTCTAGACAGATATTCCAGCTCCTCAGCGGATCAGGGAGTCTCAGAAGATTTGGGTCAGAAAGAGCCGGCTAGGTGCATACAGGTTATCTCAGAGAGCTCAGAGGATCCAGAATTTCAGAAGACCTTTGAGGAGTATGAGGAGGCAGATACTAGCTCTTCATCACGTGGGGGACACAGCCTTGCATCCGTGGTCAGTCCACCTAGAGGAAGGAAAGCGGGGATGTCTAAGGTATTCAAGGCGCAGTGGCCGAAGGTGGGTTTGGAGCCACGAATGACTAGGAGCAAGACTTCAAAGCAGGCTCGCACCCCCTCCCATTAGTCATGTCTGGCATCATATGGAACGTGAGGGGGTTTGGGAATTTGGCGACGCAGAGGAGGGCTTTGTTTCTGAGACGACATCATCATCTGAGTTTCTTAGCAGTGTTGGAGCCTATGGTTGATTTGGACTGCAGGTACATGGCTCGGCGCATGGGGTTTGAGGAGGTAGTCTCTAATAAATCAGGGAAGGTTTGGTTTTTCTGGGATTCTACTATTGCTTGTAAAGTTTTGTTTGACCATGACCAGTTTCTACACTTGGAGCTTTCTTCGCAGCTGTTCCCTTCTTCTATGATTGTGACAGTGGTCTATGCCAAGTGTACGAGGTTGGAGAGGAGCTTACTATGGGAGAGCTTGGAGGAGCTGAGGCCAGAGGGAGACAGATTGTGGCTAGTGGGAGGTGACTTCAATGTCATATCTAGCATGGAGGAGCACTCAGCAGGAGTTCTGGCTAGGCCAGGGGCCATGGAGGATTTCAATAATTTTATCATGCTTGCTGGACTGGTGGATGCAGGTTTTGTTGGGGACAGGTACACATGGACAAATAACAGGGTGTGGAAGAGGCTGGATAGGGTCCTATTGTCCCCCTCCTGGGGAAGTCTGGATATCACAGTCAGAGTGGAGCATTTGAGCAGGGCAGCGTCAGATCATTGTCCCCTACTTGTGGAGTTCCCAGGCTTCCAGAAGCCGAGGGCCTCCTTCAGATTTCAGAGGATGTGGGTGCGGCACAAGGACTTTATGCAGACAGTGAGGCTGAATTGGTGCCTACCTAGTGTGGCACAGGGACTGCAGAGGCTACAGATGAAGCTGAGGCTGAAGGAGCATCTGAAGTGGTGGAACATGGAGGTGTTTGGTAACATACATGACAGGGTTTTGCAGGCTGAGGAGAGTATGGCTGCAGCTGAGCAGGCATATGACAGGGACCCCACAGAGCGGAGCAGGATTCACAGGTCAGAGTGTCAGGCTCACCTATTCAGAGTGCTAGACATGGAGGAGGACTTCTGGAAGCAGAGAGCTGCTATCAGATGGATGGGAGAGGGGGAGAGGAATACGAAGTTCTTTCACTCCACAGTGCAGAAGAAGAGGTCTGCTAGCAGACTTTTCAGAGTTTGGGAGGAGGGGCAGTGCCTGGACCAGCCTGAGAGGATCAGAGAGTCAGGAGTCAGATATTTTCAGGAGCTGCTGACAGGGGAGATAGTGGATAGTACGGTGGTGGACACGGAGTTGATACCCTCCTTGGTTAGTACAGAGGATAATTTGATGCTTGAGGGGCTCCCATCAGCAGAGGAGGTGAAGCAGGTGGTCTGGTGCATGTGTCAGGACAGTGCAGCGGGTCCAGATGGCTTTTCAGTGGCCTTCTACAGAGCCTGCTGGGAGATTGTGGGGGAGGATGTCTTTCAGGCAGTAATGGATTTCTTTCGAGGGGCAAAGCTTCCACGGGGTATGGCGTCTACGACTATAGTGTTGATCCCCAAGGTGGACAGTGCGCAGAGGTGGCAGGATTTCAGACCCATCAGCTTATGTAATGTGTCCTATAAGATCATCTCTAAGCTGATGGCGCAGAGGATGGCTTCGGTGATAGGGAAGGTAATATCCCCAGCTCAGAGTGGTTTTGTTCCAGGGAGACTGATTTCAGACAATATCTTGATGGCTCAGGAGCTTGACCACAAGCTCAACTATCACACCAGAGGAGGGAACCTTATACTGAAGCTGGACATGGCCAAGGCATATGACAGAGTGCAGTGGGGCGTCCTTTTCAGAGTCATGGCAGCATTTGGTTTCTCAGAGTCAGTGATTGCTTTCATCAGGAGGTGTGTGACTTCTTCTTGGTTTTCGGTCCTGGTGAATGGACAGCTGTCAGGCTTCTTTAGATCACAGCGTGGCTTGAGGCAGGGCGACCCCATCTCCCCTTTCCTCTTCATTTTGGCGGCGGAGCTTTTCTCCAGAGGGATAGAGGCCTTATTTGCAGCGTACCCAGGGATGGCTTATGCGACAGGATGTGATATGAGGGTGTCTCACCTGGCCTATGCGGATGACGTGGTCATTTTCCTGAATGGGTCTCTGGACTGTGTGAGGAGGGCGAAGGGATTTTTGGACAGGTATGAGGCCCAGACAGGACAGGCGATCAATGCAGGGAAGAGCTCCTTCTTCCCTTCGAGGTGCATATCAGACAGGAGGAGGCAGCAGATAGCAGCGGTTACAGGCTTTGGTCTGGGGGAGAGGCCTATGCTTTATTTGGGGGTTCCAATCATCTCAGGGAACAAGAGGACAGTCCACTTTGCGCCACTGCTGGCAAAGATTCAGAGGAAGTTTCAGGGTTGGAACCTCTCACGCCTTTCACATGGGGGTCGCCTGATGCTGATCCAGAGTGTCTTGAGTTCTCTGCCTGTCTATCTCCTCCAGGTGACCCAGCCTCCTTTGGAGGTCCTGAAGAAGCTGGAGGGGGTGTTTGCATCTTTTTTCTGGAGCTCAGTGGGGCATGATAGGAAGGTGCATTGGGTGGCCTGGAAGGACATTTGCAGGCCGAAGCAAGAGGGAGGGCTGGGGATTAGACGGCTGTCAGAGGTGGGGGCGGCCTTATCTATGAAGCTGTGGTTCAGATTCAGAGAGCAGAGCACACAGTGGGCCAGATTCTTGAGGAGATCTTATTGTGGGACGGTGGACCCAGGTGTGGTGACTCTGAGGAGCAATGCTTCCCCCAGTTGGCGCAGGATGATTCAGACCAGAGCTGTGGCAGAGAGACAGATTGGGTGGATTATTGGGCAGGGTCACCTCAGCTTTTGGCATGACAGGTGGATGGAGAGGGGACCGTTGTCGGAGTGGTGCACAGTGCAGGGGCCTCCGGATGTCAGAGTGGGCCGGTTTTTAGCAGATGGCAGCTGGAGTCAGGAGATACTTCAGAGGGTGCTGCCCTCATCAGTGGCGGAGGAGGTGACAGAGGTTCAGCTGAGGCCCGAGGAGGAGGATGTTATGCTGTGGCGACCCACCAGAGATGGGCGATTTACTACGAGGTCTGCTTGGGAGGCCTACAGGACCCCGCACCAGAGGGAGGATGTAGCGATAGTGACCTGGAGCAGACTCCTCCTCCCCACCATTTCCGTGTTCATTTGGAGGTTCTTTCGGAGACGACTGCCAGTGGACGAGATCTTACAGCAGCGTGGTGTATGCTTAGTGTCCAGATGTCAGTGCTGTGAGGCAGTGGAGTCATGGGAGCATCTGTTCTATGGGAGCCCGGTGGCAGGAGAGGTCTGGGGGTACTTTGGACAGTTATTTGGGGTTGGCAGCTGGAGGGCGATGGAGAGCTGGAGGGTAGGCATAGCTTGGAGCAGCACTGGTTCGGTGAGGGAGACCATCCCCCTCTTGATTTGTTGGTTCCTGTGGACGGCCAGGAACGACTCCAAGCACCGGGGGCTGAGGCCAGAGGGACAGAAGATTATCAGACAGATCACACAGTATTTGAGGGTCGGGATGGCATCTGGTATCATCAAGCCCGTGCACTGGAGGGAGCTATCTCGGCAGCCCAGGCTATGGTGATTCGGTGAGGATACGGACATTGCACACGATCTCAGAGTACATTGGAGGAGGCCTGATGATGGATGGTTCAAGCTCAACACAGATGGTAGTTCTAGAGGGAACCCAGGTGAGTCTGCTTACGGTGCTATTGTTCGAGATCACAGTGGACAGGTGGTGGTGGCCAGGCAGGGAGTCCTTGGAGAGGGCTCCAATATTAGAGCAGAGCTTATGGCGATCCTGAGAGGGTTGGAGTTGTGCGTGGATAGGCAGCTTTCCCCGATTTGGCTGGAGTCTGATTCTCTGGTGGCATTGCATATCATCAGGTCTCCTGGTATTTCCTGGGAGTTTCGGGAGGAGATCTTACGGATCAGAAGGCTTGTACGACAGCATGGGGTCAGATGTACACACATATATAGAGAGGGGAACGCGGCTGCAGACTTCCTCGCCAACCAGGCATATCAGGTGGAGGGGGAGAGGGTGATGGAGGGGCAGGAGATTGATGGGTTGCTACTTGGTATCTGCAGGATGGACAGATTGGGCTTGCCGTATATCAGGAGCTCTTGCAAGCCAGGATAGCACACTCGATGTAGGGTGAATAGCTCCACCTTAGAGCTATCTAGCCCGCAGCAAACGGCTGCGGTAAAGGCATCCTAAATCCGTTGATAGCTGTGGCTTTGCTAAAAAGCCAAATAGGGTGACTAGATCCACCTATGGTCTAGCTAGCCCGTAGCAAACGGCTGCGGTAAAGGCGTGCCAAATCCGTTGAGGGCTGTGGCTTTGCCAAAAAGCCAAAGAGGGTGTGTAGGCCCACCATTGGCCTACCTAGTCCGTAGCAAACGGCTGCGGTAAGGACACACTAAATCCGTTGATAGCTGTGGCTTTGCTAAAAAGCCAAATAGGGTGACTAGATCCACCTACGGTCTAGCTAGCCCGTAGCAAACGACTGCGGTAAAGGCGTGACAAATCCGTTGAGGGCTGTGGCTTTGCCTAAAAGCCAAAGAGGGTGAGTAGGCCCACCATTGGCCTGCCTAGTCCGTAGCAAACGGCTGCGGTAAGGACACACTAAATCCGTTGAGGGCTGGTCACTTGCCAAAAGTGAACATCGGGTGTGTTGGAGGACTGTTTGGGAGCGGAGCAGGAAAGGACATCGGTTTTACCTCACTGATGTCTTTGATGGCGATTCATGGAGCTTGGGCAGCGGAGCAGGAAAGGACATCGGTTTTACCTCACTGATGTCTTTGATGGCGATTCATGGAGCTTGGGCTGGACTTTCTTGGGGGCGGCTCTAGGACTATGTTGGCACTATTATCATGGAGCGCGGATGACAGATATGGTGGATGATAGCGGGGCAGGAAAGGACATCGGTTTTCCCTCACTGATGTCTTTGATGGCGATTCATGGAGCTTGGGCTGGACTTTCTGGGGTGCTGCTCTAGGACTACGTTGGCATTACTATCATGGAGCGCAGAGGACAGCTATGGTGGGCGGCAGGTGAGAGACAGTGGTTGGTTGACCTATGTGGATCTGTAGGAGCTTGGAAGCCATTGGTTATCACATGTAAAGCTTTACTCTATCTGTTAGGTGTTGCAAAATCACATGTACTCTCTTGCAAGAGAGAAACCCCTTGTACCCCTAGGCTAGCAGGTCAGGTTTGGTCCCCCTGATAGCCTGGGCTTTTCCTTGGTGGAATAAAGGTCTCTTTTATCAAAAAAAAAAAAAAAAAACCCCTAAACCCTAAACCCTAAACCCTAAACCCCAAACCCCAAACCCCAAACCCTAAACCCTAAACCCCAAACCCTAAACCCTAGGGAAAAAACAGAATACAAGTTAATAGACAAATAAAATGATGAAAAACCGTAAGAGGTAAAAAAAAAACAAAATATAACTCAAATTATATTAATCCAATCTGTGAGAAAAAGATATGAGTAATGTTAAATGGTCGATCAGTTAAAATATATACATATATATACATGAATATTTTATTTATATATATATATATATATATATATATATATATATATAAATCATTTCTAATTAGTCAGATTTTAATAAAAAAGATTAAATCGGATCGAATCCGAATGCAAGGATCGCTAAGAAGAATAATGTTTAATGATAATTTTAGTTTTTTAGTCTGACATTAAGAAAGTCGTTATTACAATTGATTTATATATATTTTTTATTAACTTTTTTTTCTCGTCCTCTCCCATCTCTCCTTTCACTTTGCGACATGGGTGTTGTCAAGATGGAAGAGGAGGAAACAGATGTGACAGGACGTGAGACGTGACATCTCAATGGAAAATCATGTCACAATATTTCAGAGGAATGAATAAAGTAGAAGGTAAACCGTTTTTCTTACCTCGGTGAGCGCAAATGACAGTCAATGACAGCCGTCAGCGGTTGCTGTGATTTTTGGTATTTTTTTATTATATTTTTATTCCTCATTTAGGGTCCGTAGCTACTGTGTCGTATGACGATGACCACTATGACATCTCAATCGATTAATTGAATAATTAATTAAAACGGCATGCATAAATTAAATATGCGAGCATGTAATCCTATTCGATTAATTGAATTGTATTTACGTTAAAAATGATAATAATTAATTGATTGAGGGTAACTGGCAGGATCGTTGCATAAAAATCCCTTCTCCATATTATCCATCCAAATCCTTTGACCCAAAAAAATACGTGTCCTCGGCGTTTCACCAATCACTCACCCTTGCAGCAGCAAAAGATCTGGCGGCCATCTACCCCTTCCTCCTCCGGCGGTCATCCACTCCTTCCTCCGGCGGTAGATTGAAAGGACCACAAGATCGGTTTCGGATTCGGAATTCGGACAATGGCCCCATCCGAATTTTGGACCGACCAACCCCAAGCTAGTTAGCTGCATTTCGGAATAGCTCAGCTTCCCCAGTCGCTCAACTCCGTCCTCGACTAACCTCCTCTCCGTGCGTAGGAGTGAAGAATCAAAGCTTAAACCTAGAATGAAGAAGGAACCACAGCAACCCCCGGAGGAGCTGGGTTTCCCTATCCCCTTCTCCGACATTCTCCATCCCTCCCCTCCCTTTGCAGATGGGAAGGAGATTCCTATCCGGGGCCGTTAGATACGCAAATAGAGATTATAGTGTCGGTGGTCACATTTTTTCAGTGTTTTCAATGTTTACAGAGACTAAGATTGCAAAAACTTGATAGTAACTACAAATACCCATGTAATTAACTTAATAATATTAACTTCAATATTGAATTTAAAAGAAACGATGAACAATAAATTAAACTTATGGTATTTCTAAATTGTAAGCTATTTCAACCAAATACCAAACATAAGTAATGATTAAAAGACACTAAAAGTTACCTGATAGATGACTGATTTATAACAATATTGAGAACGGAGCTTCGAAAGGAAAAATGAATCGCTTTATCAACAAAAGAAAGAACCATACATGGGTATAGGGGAGGAAGGAGAAGAATGGAACGACTGTGACGATGCCGGTTTTTGCTTGCATCTGCCCTTCTATTTAGGACAAGCGAACTAAAAACATGAGTATCGCGTGAATCGATGCTAAGAAAAAATGCGGCTCAAATTTGAAATCAAGCCGCTCAAGGTTTTCGACCTGACAACGCCTCGGCAGATTGCGTGCAACACAAGTATCAAGTCGCGTCCATCAGACGCTATTGTACCGTTATATGCTACTGCACCAAGTCATTGACAAAACGTCAACATACACCGTTTAACGTTACTGCACTATACGCTACTAATCGAAGTTAGTGTATTCGAATTTCATGATCTTGTCACGATCATTTTATATATAAAAAAAAAATTAATAATAATAATAATAATTAAATAAAAACTTTATATATCCTCTATGGAAAAAATTATCGTACAAATATTTTTTTTTAGGTCTCATATTTTTTTTTAAATATATATTGTTATCTCTCATTCATATTCTATATTATATATAATTAAATTTGTATAAAATTTAATTTCATAAATTATTAATTTAAATAACATTAATAATTTAAAAAAGTTAATACTTTGAAATAACATTAATAATTAAAAAAGTTAGTATTTGTATTACAATTAATAAATTATTTTTTTATTAATTATAATTATAACGTATTCAAATTTATTCAATCAAGTCGACTTGAAGTTGATAATACAATTAATTATCACATAGCTGTCAATTTCTCTAAAAATATTTTTAAAATTCTTAGGTGAAATCTTGAAATATTTATAATAAAGAATCTCTTTTATCATCAGACTAATGGATTACATATCACTTATTTTCAATAATCATATTGTGCAAAATAATACATGTATATATAATGTCCTTTAAATTATCCCTATACAAAAATTATCCTGAACCTCTGATCATTTTTCATCGAGATTGGAATACCCCAAATGCCCATTCTACATCCTTTCTCGCTGTCTCTTATCGTTCCTTAAAAATTTTTCTCTTGGGATCCTTGGAGTATGGAAAGCTCTTGACAAAAGTAATCCATTTTTTCTAATTCTCATTAGTCAAATAGTATCTGATCCTGTCCGAGCGCTGAGTCGACGGACGCTGGGGACGTGGCACGCTCCGCTGTCTCGGCCTGTCGGTGTAGATCTCCGGCGAACATGCAAAGAAGCCGAGCCGGGAGAGGTTTCCCAGCAGCGGCCCTCCGACGCTCAAGTCAGGCATCAAGGAATAAGAGAGGTAGCGTAACTATGGCTACAGTAAGAGATCGCGCATACCTTCGTCGACGTCTGGGGTCCTTATATAGGACCTCGGGGAGGCACGGGCACTCTTCTCTATGCGTGCACGCTTCCCTAAACATACCTTAACGAGCCCCTATCAGAAAAGTACCTCTGGCGTCATTCCGCAATCGTCCGAGCATATCCCGGATGTGACGGTGGAAGCTTCCACCGTATGATCCTGTGTACGGCTCGTTCGCCAACCCTGCTGTCTGTCGGCGACAGGTGTCTCGAGGATGATGTTATCCCCTGTCTTCTTTGTCCTATTGCGCTTCCTGTCTGTTCCAGGGCCGAGCGATTCGGTCCCTCGGCTAGCATATCACTTCTGCCTCGGTCGTATACTCGGATAAGACTGCTCCTGCCTGTCTTTGTTGCCTTGTGCACCGGCCGAACGGACAGCCCGCTCGGCCCTGAAACCTTTTTACCTTGAGCATCGGAAACCCGACCCTTAGTCGGGTTGTCTGTCATTCGGCTCAGGGGATTCCTGGCCCGTCGGCCCTCTCAGTCCGGTCAGTCGGGTCTCGGGGTTGAATCTCTTAACCTTTGACACCCATGTGCCGTTGACCTTCCGCCAGCGAGGGTCCCCCGTCTTTACCACCGAATCAGTATCCTTCTGTATATTTTGTATTGCTAACCATAAAATTAACCTCATATGTATTTTCTTGCAAGATGTTATTGAATAATCGTAATTTGTTAAGCACGTTGATATCATTATACAACTCTGCAATCCCAAAAAAGTATATCACATCTATAAATCTACAAATGTGACTACTTGAAGCACAATTATTGGACATCATGAACTCTCTGAGTAAATTGACATTTCTAAGTAACGGGACAATTTTTTCACTATTCATGCATACAATTAATATTACCCAACATGCTAGGGATGTCGTGTCTCTGCTCATGCATTTCAAGCAACATTGGATTTTCTCAAATATTGGGTCCAAAATACTTCAATTATATGTCAATAAGAGTTCATAACCATTGAAAGATAGTTGTTTTAGTAATTTGTAGGTGCTCATTATAATGATCAGCATGGATTCTATATGTCAATTGATAAATAGTTATCGTGCATTTTTGAAATGATAATAAACATTTTCTTCTCGTCGCATTAACCTTCCATTGAAAAAATTCTCAATGATTTTTTATATCGACTATATGAAAGATTAGTCTTTTTTACATTCGAAATCAACATTAGAATATATCATTAGTATATATTGGCTCATCAGATAAGTAATCAGTGAAAAAATGAGCAATTCGACTTCATGAATTCAAATATCTTCTTCTCTGTGTTCTATTAGAAGAATTTGAAGTTCTCTGATGTACCGTTTGTTATTGTTTATATAGCCGAAACATTCTTTATTCATCTATATCTTTTATATCTTCCTTCAATTCATTTCACTTGAATTTAAGGAGCATGATTGATTTGAGTTTTCAGTCATTTGAAATAAATCAGATATCTCCATGGTTGAAAGACGTTGAACATTAAGAAAATAATAAAAAGAATGAAAGGTTGAAAATATATTTATAGATAATCCTTTAAATAAAAAAAACTTTTGACGGTTGAACAACCATAAAAAAATTAGTAATGATTCCATGGCTAAAAATTTACATTCATTTTTTTTATTATTTTATTTCATTTTTTAAAATAGAAATAAAAAATATTTAATAAAAAATTAAGACACGACTCCATGAGCCGCATCCTCAAAATTAACAGAGGAACTCCCTCTACTATGGCAGGGAGCTCCGGTGCATCATAGTTAATCATTTTTATCCTTGGGTTTATACTGCAGTGGAATGGCATCCATTTGTCACCTAGATATCAACAGTTCGATTCTCATTTACAGTGTATTTATAGAAATTTTTTTACCAAATAGAAGATACAATTAAGAGACACTGGATTTTTGGACCGTCCGTTATAATTTATCCTCATGGATGATGGGAAACTACATTACATTATTTTTTTTATGCTTAATTTGTATAATTTATTTTCATAATTAAAAAGTTAAATATATTTAATAATTAAATGAAAAAAAAAACAAACCAATCCATATTTAAAATTTTAAAAGTTCAAAAATTTTAGTAATAAATTATAAACCTCAGCTTATGTGTTTATAAGATTTCAAAATCAATTCCTTGCCATATTTTTTAATCCAATTCGTGATTATTCGAATAGTTATATTATAATTATATTTAATATACATTTATAATTATTCTATGTAAAGTGCATCATTTATTATTTTTTTTTAAATTATAATTAAAACAATAAATCATAATTTTATCATCCATCCCTTAATCTTATGAATTGGCAAATAAAATGAACTATTAGCGATGTGTAAATAAAATAAAATTGTAAATATTTTTCATAAATAAAATTTGATTAATATAAATTTTAAGTTAATTCGTAATATGACATGATATGCTTTACAGACAATAACGTCCCCCTCTCCTTCTTCTCCACCACCCCCTATATCTGGGGTAATTGATCGAACTAATCCTTCCATGGGCAAGATACCTTGAAAAGACACCACTAACATATATATAAATACGCTCTAGAAATTCTCTTAATATTTTAGCACTCAGTACCTGTTTTAAAAGATGTGTCAGGATTACCGGTGAATTCAAGGTTTGTTTGTGAATAAGTTAGGTAGAAATTTATTTGTAATTAATTTAATATACATAATATTAATTAAATAAATAAATTTAAATATATATTTACTTAGCTCGTTAAAATTTATAAATAAAATAATTTTTATGAATAATATTTATTAATAATTTTTTTTTCAACGCATTAAATAAATAAAATACATTTTTAAATAAATAAACATGTTTAAATTATCAAATCTAATAACCAATCAAATAAATAAAATTTTCAAACAATCAAATAAATTTAAATTAAAACTTGATAATATTTAAATGAATCAAGTTTAAGCCAAACTTAATTAAAAATTCGATAATATCTAAATAAAGTAAGTTCAAGTCAAACTCAAAGTTCGTCAAAAATAAAACAAGTCAAGCTTATATAACTATTTTAAATGTTTAATTTATTTTAGACTCAATAATTATCTTATTAAATAAATTTAAATATTCTAAAGCATAACTCAACTTGACTTATTTAAATATCCCTGATGCTTTTAGATACCATATTTTAATAAATACAATTTTAAAATGATAACAGATAATTTATCGATAAATTTTATTTTTAAATTTTAAATTTATTTACAATGTAAATTTTAAATACATTGATATACTTAAATTAATTTCCAAATTTTATACTAGGACAATTATGTATTATTAGCTATTTTATGATAGATTAAAAAAGTAATTAGCCAAAAACTTATTTTAAAATAATTATTTTACAAATTTAAAATTTTTTTTTACAGTTTGTAATATCTATCAACAAATTATTTTTGTTGATAATTTAAAAGATTAAAATTATTCTGAATCAGTCAATAACTGATAGACTGATTTTGAATTCAACTGCACGTATTTCATTATATTTGACGGTACTTTACACCTTTAGATCGTGATGTAATCCAACTCGCATGGGCTAAATGAATTCAGGCTACAATCTTATCGGTTGTCTGACCAAATCCAAATCTTGTCAACTTAATGAGCTGAAACTGCTTGTGTGGCATCTCCCTGGATTGCGGGATAATATTTTAGAAAATTTATTTTTTACTTTTAAATTTTGTGAGCATGTTCTAAAAGGTGACATTTAGGACCATCAAAGCACTCAAGGTGATGTCAGTAGGCATCGCCGCATTAGGCGGTCGCCCAGGCAGCTGGGCGTTGCATAGGCACGGGGTGTCAATTTTTTTTTTTTTTTTTAAGTTTGTCGATCAATTGCCTCGATTGAATACTTAACTTGAGATTTTGTTTGTAATCTTACAACTCAACAATTCCCTCTCAAAAGGATAAAATCTATCGGATGGAAGACGTCTTCAAACTGCGGATAATATTTTTCAAGGACTATAAAAAGATCCCTGGAGGTAGAAAATATTCAATAACTTTTATATTCATTTCCTAATATATTTCTGAGCATTCAATGAGTGTAAGAAACTTCTCTGCCTTCAATGAAGGAGACTTTATAGTACTTTCATTTGTCTTGAATTAACAATCACCTATATTGTAACTAAATAATTCTTCTACCTCTTTTATTTTTAGTTGTTAAATTAATTTATTATAGTTCTGCTACTAATCTGAGTTGAAAGATCTGGAAAGGATTATTTTTATTTTACAGATAATTCACCTCCCTTATGTCGGCCTACCTATGCCAACAAGTGGTATTAGAGTCCAACCGCTTCAGAAGGACTAACCGCCAACTAAAGTACAAAAACAATGGTTAGACCCAGCATTTACCTACCTAAGTTCGAGGGGGAGTTCGCAATATAGAAGAAACACATGGAGGTATTTTTTAAAATTGATTTTGAATTATTTTTAATAATTAAATATGATTTTGTAACCCCATGAACCAACAATGAGCTGAAAAGGAGGAATATTAATGGACAAAATAAATAAGCCGACTTCGTAGAGAATGAACGAGCAGAGTTCCAACTATTGAGCGTACTTCCACCCTAGGAAGTCAGTTGAATCGAAGCTTACGAATCAGCAAAAGATCTTTGGGAGAAGTTCTTAGAGCTACATGAAGGAACGTCCGAAGCAAAGCTCACGAGATGAGACTTGCTCTAGAACCAAATTAGCAACCTCTGGATGGAAGAAGGCAAATCGGTTGCTTATCTACACGGAAGAATCAAGGAGGTAGTCACCGGATTAACGAACCTCAGAGAAATGGTAACTAATCGGGACACACAAAGGTATGCTTTAAATGCGTTCCCGAGAATATCGGAATGAACATCTATAATAGACTCTTATTATATCTCCAAAGACCCTAAGGTAAGTACAGTAGAAAATCTTTTTTCTACTTTCAAATTACACGAGTCTCGTGCAGAACAAAGAAAGAGACCAAATTAGAACCTAACACTGCAAGTCCAGAAGAATGAACCAGATTCAGACTTAACAATTGACGAATATGAAACAACCTTGATGGTAAGAAAATTCTCAAAGTTTTTTAAATCTAACAAATTTAAAAAGTCGCTGGCCAAGAAGTTTGTTCCGGAAAAACGGAAAGTAAGATGATATAATTGTCAAGAAGAATGACACATCAAGGATGACTACCCAAAACTGAAAAAGAAGGAGAAAAACAAAGGGTCAAGCAAACCAAAGTACAAAAATCTAAAGACAACGTGAGATGAGTCATCATCGAAGTCCGAATTGGAGGAGTATGTCGGACTATCACTCATGGCAAGTCACCAAGAGGAGAGTATCGATGAAGGGAAAGCAACATCTGAGGAAAATAAAAGCGAAGGGAGAGCATCCAACTTCGAACATGATATGATAAGTGATGTATGTCTTCTTCCTCTTGATCAACTTTATTCTTAAATAACATTAATAACTAAATCTTTATGTAAACTAAAATTTAATAATAATAATTTAAAGAAGGAAAATGTTAATTTGAAAAGAAAATTAACAAATGCATGCCCACTTAATAAACTTAAAAATGAAAATGATAAATTAAAATAACATATAGAATCTTTGAAAAGTGACTATACATGTTCAATTTCAAAACATTTATAAAATTTTAGAAATTAAAGATGACTCATTTAGTATATCAAGAACCATAGGGGTAAAATTAAAAAAATCCTTAAAAATTATGTTCTACTAAAATTACTGATTAATCCAGTAGAAAATAATTTATAGTATATCCCCAAATAATGCTTAGTATAATTTAAATTGATCTTATGCATACTTTAAAATTTAATATATTTTTCCACATTATTTAAATAAATTATTTAAATGTCTACTACTTATATTTGGAGTTTGAAATTTTTGGTATGATATCTAATGATTTGATGAACAAGCAAAAAAAAAAATTAAAATTTTTTTACTATTAAGTTATTTTCTATGTTTTTTTTTAAAAAATGATATTTTAAAAATTAAAAATATTTTATAGATTTTTTTAAAAACCTTTATTTTCTGTGACAAAACATGATTTCTCCTATTATAATAAAATTTTGTTTGACATTTTTCAAAATTTAGCTGAATTATTACAAATTATTTTCTTAAAATTTAATTTTTAATATTAAAAATTCAAGAAAATAGAAATTCAAGAACTTTAGGATTTTTTAGACCCTAAACCCTAAACCGTAAATCTTAAACCCTAAACTCTTAAACCCTAAACTCTGAAACCCTAAACCCTCTTCGCTTGGATGATTTGGAGAAGAAAGGAAAGGAGTCGAGGGCTGGAACGGAGAAACCCCTAACGAGAAGATGACATATCTTGAAATAAGGCGAGCCGAGATCCTACTTGGCAACAAATTCAAAACTAAGATCGTTTATCTAGGGCCCACTCACTTTAAAAAAATTGGTAACCTTTCGGGTACTGGAAATTGTTTATGAAATCATTTCTAAACCAAAAGAACGCGTATCATAGGGAAAATGTCAAAATGTCCCCCGAAAGTTTATTTATTATTCGAGTTATTGGTAAACTTTCAAAGCCATTTCAAAATTTACCAAATATTATTCTTCAATTTCAAGTTTGATCGCAACCATGAACTTGCTATTGGTGTTATTTATGTGAAATGTGGTGGCTATCTAGCAAGAAACATACTAATGTAAAATGATTTTTGAAGAGTAATTTTTTTTCAAAAATAGAAGATTGTCTTTTTTTTCCTTTTTTTTTTACATAATAGGTACATATGCATAAAAATTGATTTGAAAGATAAAAATGATCAAACTAAATGTCAAAACAGTACAAGATAACTAGCTAGGAGTTCTTCTTCTAGGTAAACTCCTTGATCAATACTTGCATGCACTCAAAAATCATCACATCATCATGGATCACATGGGCACAATCCATGCATTGTGATGTATCATATTACAAGTATAAAACACATTTAAAACCTGCTAAAAACAGTACCAAAACATCACACAAGTAATTCAATCACAAAGATAAAGGTGTGAGTATCCATCAAGCAAAATTTGATTTGGTAAAGAATTGACACCGAGTCATTCTTAAGTTCAACAGACCGACTGTAAAAATTAATACAATATCCTAAATCAAGAAGACATGAAACGGAAACAAGATTCCGTCGAATTTCAAGAGTATACAGGACATCATGTAGAAACAAAACTCTATCACCACGGAGGTTGAGTTTGCAAGTGCTGACTCCTTTGACTTCAACTCTTGTATTGTTTCCCACATAGCTCCACTTGTTGCCAGCTAGTACTTGACGGTACTCAACAAATGTAACTCGTTCCCGAGCTACATGGTTGATTGCTCCCGAATCTATAATCCACAAAGGATAAGAATCAGCTAACAACACTGAACTAGTAACAAAATACTCTTGAAAAAAATACACACTTGGATTTACCTTTTTCGGCTCAGTGCAATCCCGAGTGAAGTGACCCTTCTTACCGCAGTTAAAACAAGTCAACTTGTTTTTAGGTTTCTTTCCAGTCTTCTTTACTATCTTCTTGATTGACCCCTGTCCCACAGCAGCAACTTCCCTCTTCTTTCCCTTCCCTTTCTTGAACCACTTCTTTTTCTTGGATCCAGATGATCCAACAGAACCTATAGCCACATAGGCTTGTCCAGAAATCCTTGTGAATTCAACTCTCTCCGCCTCCAATTCTACATGGCGTGAGACGTCAATGAAAGTTTTGATACTCACTGTGTGTAACGACCCGACCCCTCAACCCCTTGGCCGGCCACAATGGCGGCCCATTAGGCGGCCCCTTGCCGGTCCCTTGGGCGGTCACAATAGAGGCCCAACTGGCGACCTCTTATGTCGTCGACCGACGACCCTCGGGCGTGTGCCGTTACTCACAAGGTCTTCCCACCCCTGGCCGGTGGATTTTTGCCTTCCCCAGGATTCGAACTCCAGACCTCCAGGTTAAGTACTAGAGTTTATGAATCCTGATAGCCAAGTGAGTAGGGGAACCCTAAACCCTAAATCCAGACTTCCACTAACAACTGTTGGATTGAGTCGCACGTGAGAGGGGGGGGGTGTGAATCATGTGGTTTTCAGAAACTTAATTTTTTGGATTTGAAATCAAAGTAAAGACGCAGTGGAAAAGATGAAAGTGAAAAGCAAGTAAAAGACACGAACATAAGCAATTTTTACTTGGTTTGAAGCCTTCGACGACTCTTACTCAAGACTCAGGTCCCGCAGACCTATTGACGGATAATCCACTAAATACCTCTTATAGAACCGCCGGAAGAGGAGATCAAGTACAAAAAGATCGAAGAAGTCTAACATATATGCTACACTTCCCATTTGTAGAAATTAAATGTTATATAAAACTTTAGTTACCAAATAATGTCTGAAGTTGGTTGGCTCGAGCTCGGTATTTGGTCATCTTCTCAGTGACAGTTGGGCATAGTAGAGTCGTAACAGAGCAACAGTAGAAAGCCAGAGCAGTTGGAAAGTCGTTTGGACGCGCAAAAACTTGTATATCAGCTGTGTATAAAGCTTGGGTCGAGAAGCCCTTATAAGGGCTATGGAAGGCCTCTTCAAGGACCTTGAAGGCACCTCCAACCTGAGAAATATGATCCAGATTTTGTCGTGCCTTATCTGGGACAAGGTCCAAAATCTATCATATGGAAGGCACCTTCCACAACACTAAAGGTACCTTCCTTCACCTAGAAGGTGCCCCGGGCACTATTTACCCAAGACCTTTGTGCTCCTTTTACCTAACAAAACATGTTAGTCTAATAATACAAGGTGTACCCTACAAAATAAATTTAGCACAATCATAGTAAAGAGTAGTAATTAGATATTGTCTCCACGAGACCAGGATCTAGTCAAGGTCTCGATTTAGGTTTTCTAAATGAATTTAAATTGGATCGACGCCTACTGTCCTTTCGAACGGGGACGCTCCTCACTTAGTCACTCTCCTCAAGTGACTTACCTTTGAAGACACTGGAATTCCATTCTGTTTAAATTTTCCTGTACAAAAAAATTATACAAGAACAGAACTTTTCCTAGCAACCCGCATGTTCGATCAAACATGTGTTTGATCAATCAAGCAAGTTCTTGAATGATCAAAGCACACCTTGATTGAAGTACAAGATCGCTGACCTCTTGTGTTGGTATTCAAAATCGATACGAAGAAAACAAAACTAGTTACGTAGTGGAATTAAAGAACTAGTTGTACCTTTCTTCGTAGCCAAAGACCTCTTGATCTTCTATCATATTCCTCTCCTCTTCTTGGATGTCGTGTGAGTGACGATCTATCAAGACAACACCACCCTCCTTCTCTTCTCGATTTCCAAACCGCCGGCTACGAAAGGAGGCTCTTAGGATGGGGCACCTTCTAATCTTCTTCCTTTTAATTTCTTCCTCTTCTTCAACTTCTTCCTCTTCTCTAAGCCACCGGCCACCAAGTGATCTAGCAAGGAGGGGCGTCGACCCTAGTAGGAGGGGCGCCGACCCTAGTAGGAGGGGCGCCGACCCTCAAGGGTGAGGAGAGGGGTGCCGACCCTAGCTTGGGAAGATGTGGGTGGCACCGACCACCAAGGAGGAAGAGGGGAGATGAGGGGCGACGGCCACAAAGGGAAGGATGTGTGTCGTCGGCCTTAGGTAGAGAAGGGGCTTGAGGAAGATTAGAAAGTTAGGTTTTGGGTCCACCACCTACTACTTTTTTTTATAGGTTTGTCGTTGGTTACAAAGAAAGAAAAATTAACAGAATTTTGTTTAGAAAAAATCTCTTTTTTATTTTTTTTTTCTAAAAATAATTTTTTTAATAAAAAATCTCCCTTTCTTTAACCAAGTTAAACCAAACCAAGTTAAGTTAAACCAAACCAAGTTAAGTTAAACCAAACCAAGTTAAACCAAACTGGATGGGTGGATGCGAGGCTTTATATAAAGGCTACAACAAGGACCTAGAGGAGGAATTGGTTTAGGTCAGCCGATAGGCTTGGGTTTCCCGTGTTCGCCCCGAACACCCAACTCAAGTCCATCAATAATAACTCATACCACTAAAGGGTTATTATTGAACTACCGCATCAATCTCATATTACAATGTGGGCTCTTTCTTATTATGAGTACGTTAAACTCCCTGTGTTTAAGATATCGTATGTCCGTTAATTAAATGAGTTACTGATAACTCAATTAATTCATCTAATTCCAAGAGTAGTACCACTCAACTTTATTATCATGCCAGACTAAGTCCACCTGCAGGGTTTATTTGATAATCCTTATGAGCTCCTCAAGGGGACATCATCAGCTTAAATAATTAAGACACGGATTCCTTTTATAATCAACAACACACCATATAAATATGGGATTTCCTAACTCATCGGGCCTATTGATTTAACGGATAAATCTCACCCATTGATAAGTTAAAGCAATAAATACTAAATATACGTGCTTGTTATTATATAGGGATTAAGAGGATGAACATCCATAATAACAGAGGTTCTGTTCTTTTATATAGTCAGTATAAATCGAACAACCTCAAATGGTCCTGCTCGATACACACATAGTGTACTAGTGTAATTTTATAGCTAAGACAGACTAATACCAAATTACACTACAACCGTTCCAATGGTTTGCCCCAATCCATCTTGGTTGTAAGTTACTATTTATAATTTATAAGGAACCGATAACATGAGCTTCTGTGTGACACCACACACTATGTTATCTACAATATAAATTAAATGGACAACTGTATTGACATATATATAAATATAAAATGTAAACATTTAACCAAAGTGATTCTCATTTCAAAATAATTCAAAACAAATGTTCATACAAAAGCTAGGCTTATAGTATACATCCCAACAACCTCTACGTACTAGATGTAGAGTTACCTTCGAATCAC